>NC_059380.1:24806000-25406500 GCF_019703515.2 Myxocyprinus asiaticus
TGGATCGTGTGGCCCATGGTGGCGGTGGGGTTATGGTATGGGCAGGCGTATGTTATGGACAATGAACACAGGTGCATTCTATTTATGGCATTTTGAATGCACAGAGATACCGTGATGAGATCCTGAGGCCCATTGTTGTGCCATTCATCCACGACCATCACCTCATGTTGCAGCATGATAATGCACGGCCCCATGTTGCAAGGATCTGTACACAATTCCTGGAAGCTGAAAACATCCCAGTTCTTGCATGGCCAGCATACTCACCGGACATGTCACCCATTGAGCATATTTGGGATGCTCTGGATCGGCGTATACGACAGCGTGTTCCAGTTCCTGCCAATATCCAGCAACTTCGCACAGCCATTGAAGAGGAGTGGACCAACATTCCACAGGCCACAATCAACAACCTGATCAACTCTATGCGAAGGAGATGTGTTGCACTGCGTGAGGCAAATGGTGGTCACACCAGATACTGACTGATTTTCGGACCCCCCCCCCAATACAGTAAAACTGCACATTTTAGAGTGGCCTTTTATTGTGGCCAGCCTAAGGCACACCTGTGCAATAATCATGCTGTCTAATCAGCATGTTGATATGCCACACCTGTGAGGTGGATGGAGTATCTCGGCAAAGGAGAAGTGCTCACTAACACAGATTTAGACAGATTTGTGAACAATATTTGAGAGAAATAGGCCTTTTGTGTAGATAGAAAAAGTCTTAGATCTTTGAGTTCAGCTCATGAAAAATGGGGGCAAAAACAAAAGTGTTGCGTTTATAATTTTGTTCAGTGTATATTACAGTCAACCATCCCTTCAGTTTTTATGGGCCATGACCTCCTTTTGCTTTTAATAATAGGGGTAGATGTAAACTGTGCTTGACTTTGGCAATTGTGTTGGTAATACAAGCATTTTAAATGGAAAGGTAGTGCTTTGTGTCAGCTATTGCCTGAGACGAGTACAATGGTTAATTAGCTCTTTTTCATAGGAAAAAAAACTCCTTTAAAAGTTTTTCTTTTGCCTAAGCAGAGTAGTAATTAACGATATGAGTAAACACAGTGGTGACATTCAGTGAGATTTTAATGTTTTCACATTCTGAAGCACACATTTACCTCTGAGTTAATTGAGTTTGTGCTTTTCAGCAGGGTTTTGAAAAAAATCTGAATTTAAGAATTTGCTCCCTTTCAATTCATGAATTGAAATTGAAATTGAATTAGTTACACTCCACAGGATGTTGAATTGGAATGTAAGGAAGAGGAATTTAGTGAATTCAATAAAAAAAGTCAATACTGTCACACAACAAATACATTTTATTGGTTACACTTTACAATAAGGTTTCATTTGTTAACATTAATTAACAACATTAGTTAACATGAACTAACAATGTGTCACGGTCTTGGTGAGTTTGCCGGTTTGTTCTATTGTGTTTATGTTCTCTCCATTTGTTTCAGGTGCCGCTGGCACGCGAAATCAGCGTTTCCACCGGAACCTTGATTGTTTCCATGGGAATGCTGTTCATGCAAACTTTCAGCTGGCTGTCGGCACCTGCCCCTTGTTTGTTTCCTGCCTATATTTACCCCACTCTGTTTTGTGTTCATTGCTAGATTGTTGTTGTGTGTGTAGTTACTCACCGCTCTCTCTCTGCCCTAGTCGGTCCTGTTATGTGTTTTCTCTATTGTTTGCCAGTTTTCGCTGTAGTGCCCAGATTGTGGTTACCTTCCTGTTGGTTTCTTTGCTCAACTTGACTCTTCACCTGAGTATTCCTCATCGGTTATCCCACTACACTACCACGACGCACTCACGCCAACGAACACACTTTCCATCAGAGGAATCCTCGCAGATATGCGCTCCATACTACCACAACGCACACAAGCCTACGAACACACTCTCCATCTCCACACAGCAGTCGGTGCCGGGTTCCCACACGCTTCGTCAGCTCAGCTGTGTATTATTATTAATAAATTCTGTTAACTTTGCCTCCACACTTGGATCTCTGGTCTCAACCTTGACACAATGGACTTTCCCTCTCTTTGTCTGTAGTCCCCTCATGCTTTAAAACGTCGACCATTGTGCCTGTACCAAAGCAATCCAAAATCACTTGCTTAAATGACTGGCGTCCTGTTGCTCTGACCCCCATCATCAGCAAATGCTTCGAGAGACTAATCAGAGATTACATGCTCTGTGCTGCCTCCATCACTAGACCCATTGCAGTTTGCTTACCGCAACAACCGCTCCACTGATGATGCCATTGCATCTACACTACACACTGCTCTCTCCCACCTGGAAAAAAAGAACACTTATGTGAGAATGTTGTTTGTATACTACAGCTCAGCATTCAACACCATAGTGCCCTCCAAGCTTGATGAGAAACTCTGGGCTCTGGGCTTAAACAGCTCGCTGTGTAGCTGGATCCTGGACTTCCTGTCAAGCAGATGCCAGGTGGTTAGAATAGGCAGCAACATCTCCTCATCACTGACCCTCAACACTGGAGCCCCGCAGGGCTGTGTTCTCAGCCCGCTCCTGTATTCCCTGTACACACATGACTGTGTGGTAACACACAGCTCCAATGCCATCATTAAGTTTGCTGATGATACGATGGTGGTAGGTCTGATCACTGACAATGATGAAACAGCCTACAGAGAGGAGGTGCACACTCTGACACACTGGTGTCAGGAGCACAACCTCTCTCTCAACATCAGTAAGACAAAGGAGCTTGTGGTGGACTTCAGGAGATAGAGAACACAGTCCCATCACCATCAATGGAGCACCAGTGGAGAGAGTCAGCAGCTTCAAGTTCCTGGGTGTCCACATCACTGAGGAACTCACATGGTCCATCCACACTGAAGCCATTGTGAAGAAGGCTCATCAGCGCCTCTTTTTCCTGAGACGGCTGAGGAAGTTTGGAATTAACTGCCACATCCTCACACGGTTCTGCACCTGCACTGTAGAGAGCATCCTGACTGGCTGCATCTCCGCCTGGTACGGCAATATCACCGCCCACAACCGCAAAGCCCTGCAAAGGGTGGTGCGAACTGCCAGACACATCATCGGAGGTGAGATTCCCTCCCTCCAGGACATATATACCAGGCAGGGTGTGAAGAAAGCTCGGAGGATCATCAGAGACTCCAGCCACCCAAGCCATGGGCTGTTCTCACTGCTACCATCAGGCAGGCGGTATCGCAGCATCAGGACCCGCACCAGCCGACTTCATGACAGCTTCTTCCCCCAAGCAATCAGACTTTTGAACTCTTGATCTCCCATGATCAAAATACATCAGCACTGCACTTTATTACTCTTATATCTCACACCGGACTGTCATAAATTATATTCTGTCTTAACAACGCACTGGCAACTTACTATCAACCGACAGCCTGAATGTCAGTACAGTACAATACAACCTACTGTACATTTTATATATACTATATATACTATTTGTTATTGTATAATGTGTATTCTATATTGTGTGTATTGTATATTGTACATTGTATGTTATTATTTGTATATTGTATTGTGTGTAGTTATGTGTATATTAGATTTTAAATTGTGTTGTAAATCTGATGTTTATTGTAAATTGGTATATGTCTCATCACTGTCACGACTACTATGTTGCTCGGAACTGCACCCAAGAATTTCACACACTATTGCACTTGTGTATATGGTTGTGTGACAATAAAAGTGATTTGATTTGATTTGAGTACTTTATAAACATTTATTAATCTTGGTTAATGCTAATTTCAACATATAATAAAACATTTTTAAAATCAAAATTGTTATTTGTTAACATTAGTTAATGCACAATGAACTAACGAGCAAACAAGGAACAGTTGTATATTTATGAACTAACATTAACTAAAATTAACAAATTCTGTAAAAATACTGGATATTGTTAATGGTTTGTTCATGATACCTAATGCATTAACTAATGTTAAGGAATGGAACCTTATTGTAAAGTATTAGCATTTTATTAGTCAAACACAAGTTTTATGAGAAAACAAATAAATACAGTACATTTTTCATTTTGAAAAATTATACATATTCTCTGATTTGAACAATAATATTTAGTTCATTATTGTTAAAACAGTTAACACAGCAATCAAAAGAACTTTTAATTTCGCCATACAGCATCGCAAAACACCCACCACATTGTTTTCAGAACATTAATTAAAATAAATATTGACATCAAAATTTGAACATATAGATTATATTGATTGTTTATTAAATTTACACTCCTGGGCAAAAAAAAAAAAAAAGAAGAAAAAAAAAAAGAAAAGAAAAATGGGCCACGCCCAAAATGTCAAAATAAAATATAGCTTTTTATGGTCTTAACCACAAATCATTGATCAGAAAATTAGCAAGAATTTAACAAATAGATAAAGTAACTTAGTATGGATGGGATAGTTTTTCCCTTTGATTTCTTTAAATGTTTAAGCCTTGTGGGTAAACTTGCGGACAACTTTTTACAGAAAGAAGAGTCAATGTTGTTCCACTCAATGTTGATGGCTTCAAGTAGTTGATGAGTCGTTGAAAAACATTTCCCGGTTAGTTTAATGTGAGATCAAATATTCTCTATAGGGTTCAAATCTTGACTCTGTCCACAACTCTCATCACTCAACTCTGCTGAACCACCCTGAATCAAACTTTCCATATTCTGCCAAAAACGTAATTTTGTCTTTGATGTTTTTCTGAGACAGCAATGGCTTTTTAACTCATCTTCTGGACACAAAACCTGCATTAGATAACCTTCTGGTTATTGTTCTTCTCGAAAGAGTCTTGATTTCTGAGGTCTTGAATTCTGCTTACAGTTTTTGCAGGCTTTTTTTTTTTCCTTTCTTCGAGAACTGTACATTTCAGCAGGTGGTCATCCCTGCATAAAGAGTCTTAAGGCCTTTCGGATCCTTTATTTCTGTCAACATCACCTGTTGTTTCAAAGCACTGACCTATTCTCTTAATAGATGATAGAGAAATAGGATCTTGTAAACTTCAAAATAGCTACAGTTGGCCTGACGCAGACCAGCTATGCCGTTTCTGAAAGCAAACCCTGCATGATATTTTGTTTTTTTTGGGAGCAGATTTTCTCACTCCTTTTACCTTGGGACTCACACCACCACATATTATAGATCTCTCCCTGCTCTACCCCTCCTGGTTTCATTTATGAGCTTGTTATCAGGCCTTTGATGGGCTGCATCAGGTGTGGCAAAAAGGTTAAAAAAAAAAAAAAAAACATCCCAGAAGATATTTTTGGAAATTTCGTACATCCAGACATATTTTAATCATTATCATGATTTTACCTTTGCATACAAGAAGACTATATAAGTGAATTTCCCTGTTTCCAGCTTTCTCCCAAACAGTTCACTGCAGCAAAAGTTAATAAGTAAATGGTGGCACAGCAGTGCACCAGGAATGCATTTGTTTTATTCTTGCTAATTTCCTGATTTGTTGTAGAGACCATTAAAAGCTTAATGTTTTGCCATTTTGGGCTTGGCCCATTTTTTAATTATTTATTTATTTATTTTTCCCAGGAGTATACTATTGATTATGTAGGATACTTATGAATATATTATACAGTATATTGTCCATTTTTAAAATGTTGGGGTAAATTACAGCATTCTGGGAAATTAAGTGTTCTTCTACCATGGTTTGTAAAATGAAATGTATTTAATATATTTATATATAGAAATACTCAAACCAGCCCATCTGGCACCAGCAATCATGCCATGGTCCAAATCACTGAGATCACATGAGAACATTTGGTTGATGTGAACATTAACTGAAGCTCCTGACCCGTATCTGCTTGATTTTTTGCACTACACTGCTGCCACATGATTGGCTGATTAGATATTTGCATGCTGGTGCCAGATGGGCTGGTTTGAGTATTTCTGTAACTGCTGATCTACTGTGATTTTCACGCACAACTGTTTCTAGAATTTACTCTGAATGGTGCCAAAAACAAAAAAACATCCATTGAGTGGCAGTTCTGCAGATGGAAATGCCTTGTTGATGAGAGAGGACAACAGAGAATGGCGAGACTGGTTAGAACTGACAAAGTCTACGGTAACTCAGATAACCGCTCTGTACAATTGTGGTGAGAAGCATATCATCTCAGAATGCTATTCTGAGATGCGGGTTGGCGCTGTTAACAGCACGAGGGGGACCTACACAATATTAGGCAGGTGGTTTTAAAGTTGTGGCTGATCGGTGTGATATATATATATATATATATATATAATATAAACATTCAATATTAATATTGTAAGGTTTCTGGAAATAGAACATATATTATCTGTACTATAACAAGTGTATGGGTAAGTCATACAGTAAAATAAAGTGTATTATTAAAACTACACTTACAGCAGTTACATCAATGTCTTAGAATTTTATTCCATTTTAATTCTACTTCCGTAAATTCAGATTTAATTTTGAATCCTGTTTGCTACCTCTATTCATATTCGATTCAAATTCAGTAATTGAATTCAAACTGAAATAGCATTCACAATTTAATTTTGAATGGCACACATCTCTGCTGGAAGCCATGCTTTATGCTGTTTGATCTTTTCTGAATCGTTACAATCGTATGACACTCCAAGTATCTGATGTTGAAGCTAGTAACCTTTCAGCTACAGTATGTGCTTGTAATACAAGAGAACTGTGCTCTAGTGTGGCCCATTATGATCAGTGTTGGGTGTAATGCATTACAAAGTTATATATTACTGTAATTAAATGACTTTATCACAGTTACATCTGATTAAATACATTAAATACTGTACAGACTATAGAACAACTCAATATAAAACAAGAGTGAACTTAAAATTGAAATTTAAAGTGTAATGTTAAAATATAAGTTTTCTAATTTAAGCTGCCCTTTTAAATTCTTTGTTCAGTTCAAGAATATATATATATATATATATATATATATATATATATATATATATATATATATATATATATATATTATTATTATTTATTTGAAAGAATTAATAGAACAATACAAGGATAGACATGAAACTGTTCATCTGGTCGAGGTTGATATGAGTTTTAGAAAATAATTAGTAATACGTAATGCAATTACTTTTCAGACAGAGTAATTAGTACAGTAATCTAATTACACTGTAGAAGATGTAATTAGTAGTTAGGAATTAATTACTTTAATTACTAACTTACCCAGCACTGATTATGATACACTAAATATTTGCATTTACAACAAAGCTCTCATCTCCTCAGTCCTAATGAGGCAAAAGGAGGAGAACATCACCAAACAATGCCCTCAAATCACAAGCATCCAAGAGGGAGCACACTCCATCTGTTGCTGTGGCAACAGCTGCCTTGCCGTTGCTAGGGAAACGGTTGCCTGGAAAGAAGTGGCAGTAACATCAGCAGCAGCTGTGGCTGTTAGAGACACAGTGGAGTGACAGTCCATGCTCTGTGATCGCTCTTTCCCACGGGGGTCTGTACGAGCTGCTGCTGAAGGAGCTCAGACTTTCGGTCATTCTATAAGGAAGAATATATTTATTTCTCAGAGATTATATAAGAATGTTAGAATAGACATTATAGGGAAGACCCCGACTAGTTGACACTTTTTACATATGTGAATGTTTCATGTTGACCTTTTATGACAGTATGCTCCAAAAGCGAGGAATGTTGTCACACTATATGGGGTAAGTTGTCAGTGTTTTCACCAACAAATATCAGAATCAGAAGTAGCTTTATTGCTTACACACACAAGGAATTATCTTGGTGACAGAAGCTTTCATTGCACAAACAATATTGTAACAAGTTTGAGATAATAATAAAAAATTTGAAGAAAAATAAAAGTGAATAGAAAATATAAGTATTTATAGAAATACACAATAAGAAATATATATATACACACACACACACACACACACACACACACACACTGGTGGCCAAAAGTTTGGAATAATGTACAGATTTTGCTCTTATGGAAAGAAATTGGTGGCATTCAACTGATCACAGTGTATAGTCAGGACATTAATAATGTGAAAAATTACTATTACAATTTAAAATAATAGTCTTACCATCAAAAAATCCTCCATGTGCAGCAATGACAGCTTTGCAGATCGTTGGCATTCTTTCCTGGTCAGTTTGTCCAGATACTCAGGTGACATTTCACCCCACACTTCCTGTAGCACTTGCCATCTTGTCGGGCACATCTCACGCACCTTACAGTCTAGCTGATTCCACAAAAGCTCAATGGGGTTAAGATCCATAACACTCTTTTCCAATTATTTGTTGTCCAATGTCTGTGTTTCTTTGCCCACTCTAACCTTTTCTTTTTGTTTTTCTGTTTCAAAAGTGGCTTTTTCTTTGCAATTCTTCCCATAAGGCCTGCACCCCTGAGTCTTCTCTTTACTGTTGTACATGAAACTGTTGTTGAGCGGGTAGAATTTAATGAAGCTGTCAGCTGACGACATGTGAGGCATCTATTTCTCAAACTAGAGACTCTGATGTACTTATCCTCTTGTTTAGTTGTACATCTGGCCTTCCACATCTCTTTCTATCCTTGTTAGAGCCAGTTGTCCTTTGTCTTTGAAGACTGTAGTGTACACCTTTGTATGAAATCCTCAATTTTTTGGCAATTTCAAGCATTGTATAGCCTTCATTCCTCAAAACAATGATTGACTGACGAGTTTCTAGAGCAAGCTCTTTCTTTTTTGCTTTTTTTGACCTAATATTGACCTTAAGATGTGCCAGTCTATTGCATACTGTGGCAACTCAAAAACAAACACAAAGACAATGTTAAGCTTCATTAAATGAACCAAATAGCTTTCAACTGTGTTTGATATAATGGCAGGTGATTTTCTAGTACCAAATGTACTAGAAATGTAAAGAGTGATGGCTGTTGGAAATGGGGCCTGTCTAGATTTGATCAAAAATGACTTTTTTCAAATAGTGATGGTGCTGTTTTTTACATCAGTAATGTCCTGACTATACATTGTGATCAGTTGTATGACACTTTGGTGAATTAAAGTACCAATTTCTTTCTGAAACAGCAAAATCTGTACATTATTCTAAACTTTTGGCCACCAGTGTATATATAAATATATGTATGTACAATATACAAATTCAAATCTGTTATATACAGATGCAAGGGAATGTATGGCAGAAGAGGTATGGTACGTTGGATAAATATTGCTCTGTATTGCACATAATTATTGCTCAATGGGGCAGTTTTAACTGTTCATGAGATGGATAGCCTGAGAGAAAAAACTGTTCTTGTGTCGGACGGTTCTGGTGCTCAATGCTCTGTAGCATCGTCCAAAAGGCAGCAGTTCAAAAAGGTAGTGGGCTGGGTGAGTGGGGTCCAGAGTGATTTTTCTAGCCCTTTTCCTCACTCTGGAAGTGTACAGTTCTTAAAGGGAGGGCAGGAGGCAACCAGTAATCCTCTCAGCAGTTCGAACTGTCCTTTGTAGTCTTCTGATGTCTGATTTCGTAGCTGCACTAAACTAGACAGTTACTGAAGTGCAGAGGACAGACTCAGTGACTGCTGAGTAGAACTGTATCAGCAGCGCCTGTGGCAGGTTGAACTTCCTCAGCTGGTGAAGGGAGTACAACATCTGCTGGGCCTTTTTCACAATGGAGTCAATATGGGTCTCCCACTTCAGGTCCTGTGAGATGGTAGTGCCCAGGAACCTGAATGACTCCACTGCTGCCACATTGCTGTTTAGAATGGTGAGCGGGGTCAATGTTGGGGTGTTCCTCCTCTGTTTTGAGCGTGTTCAGCTCCAGGTTGTTTTGAATGCACCAGTGAGCCAACCTCCCTTCTGTATACAGACTCATCATCATCTTGTATAAGGCCCATGACAGTAGTGTCATCTGCAAACTTCAGGAGCTTGACAGAGGTGTCCTTGGTGATGCAGTCATTGGTATACAGGGAGAAGAGTAGTGGGGAGAGCACACATCCCTGGGGGGTACCAGTGCTGATTGTACATGTGCTGGAAGTGAATTTCCCCTGTCTCACTAGCTGCTGCCTGCCGTCAGAAAGCTGGTGATCCACTGACAGATAGACATGGGAACAGAGAGTTGGTGTAATTTAGTCTGGAGAATAGCTGGGATGATGGTGTTGAAAGCCAAACTCAAAGTCAGAGTCAACAAAAAGGATCCTTGCATATGTCCCTGGTCTGTCCAGATGTTGCAGTATATGATGCAATCCCATTTTGACTGCATCATCCACAGACCTGTTTGCTTGATAAGCAAATTGCAGGGGATCTCGAAAGGGTCCAGTGATGTCCTTCAGATGGGCCAACACCAGTCTCTCAAATGATTTAATGACCACAGACGTCAGAGCGACGGGTCTGTAGTCATTAAGTCCTGTGATTTTTGATTTCTTTGGGACAGGAATGATGATGAAGCGTTTGGAGCAGCATGGAACTTCACACTGCTCCAGTGATCAATTTATTTTATTTCTTTTTTATCCCCTTTTCTCCCCATTTGGATTGCCCAATTTCCACTACTTAGTAGGTCCTCATGGTGGCGGAGGACAAGTCTCAGTTGCATCTTATCACGTGGCTCGTTGTGCATGACACCGCAGAGACTCCGCATGTGGAGGCTCATGCTACCTGCCGTGATCCACGCACAACTTACCACACGCCCCATTGAGAATGAGAACCACTAATCATGACCACAAGGATGTTACCTCATGTGACTCTACCCTCCCTAGCAACCGGGCCAATTTGGTTGCTTAGGAGACCTGGCTGGAGTCACTCAGCACACCCTGGATTCAAACTCGCAACTCCAGGGGTGGTAGTCAACGTCAATACTCACTGAGCTACCCAGGCCCCCCTGCTCCAGTGATCTATTGAAGATCAGCGTGAAGATGGGGGCCAGCTGGTTAGCACAGGATTTTAGACAAGTGTGTGAAACACAGTCTGGTCCCTGCGCTTTCCTTGTCTTTTGTTTCCAGAAGACACAGCACATCTCATCTTCACAGATCTTAAGTGCAGGTTGAGTATAAGAAGGGGGAGGAGGGGGGTTGCAGGAGGTGTTGGTGTTTGTGTAGGTCAGAGCGGGTGTGAGGAGTGAGACTGGGCCTTTCAAATCTACAGTAAAACACATTCAAGTCTTCAGCCAGTTGTTGGTTCCTTAAAGTGTTGGGGGATGGTGTCTTGAAGTTAGTAAATTATTTTAGGCCACTCCACACTGATGCAGGGTCGTTAGCTGGAAACTTGTTTTTCAGCTTATCAGAGTAGCTTCTTTTAGCCACTCTGATTTCCTTATTCAGTGTGTTCCTGGCCTGATTGTACAAAATTTTATACCCACTTCTGTAAGCATCCTCTTTTGCCTGATCAAGCTGCCTGAGTTTTGCTGTAAACCATGGTTTGTCATTGTTTTATGTTAAATAAGACCTAGTAGGAATGCAGATGTCCTTACAGAAACTGATATATGATGTCACAGTATATGTGAGCTCATCCAGATTGGTGTCTGCAGCCTCATATACACTCTAATCAGTGCAGTCAAAGCAGGCTTGTAGTTCCAGCTCTGTTTCATTGGTCCATCTCTTTACAGTCTTTACTATGTTTAGCTGATTTTAGTTTCTGCCTGTAGGTTGGAAGAAGATGAACCAGACAGTGATCAGAGAGTCCCAAAGCTGCTCAAGGGACAGAGCGATATGCATCCTTTATTGTTGTGTAGCAATGATCCAGTATATTTTTGTCTCTGGTGGGGCATGTAATGTGCTGTCTGTATTTTGGCAGTTCACGGGTGAGGTTAGCTTTATTAAAATCTCTCAGAATAATAATAATTGAGTCCGGGTATTGTTGTTCCGTGTCTGTGACCCGATCAGCCAGCTGTTGCAACGCTGCATTCATGCACGTGTGTGGAGGAATATAAACACTCACCAGAATAAACTAGGAAAATCCCATGGTGAATAGAATGTCTTACAGTTGATAAAGAGCACTTCCAGATTTGGACAGCACATCTTCTTTAATGTTGTTACATCTGTACTCCAGCTTTCATTGATGTAAAAGCATGTACCACCGCTTCTCGTTTTCCTCGTTAACAGTACGATCCACTCTGAACAGCTGAAAGCCCGGCAGATGTAATGCATTCTCCGGAATGTCTTCACTCAGCCAGGTTTCTGTGAAGCACAAGGCAGCGGAGTTTGAAAAGTCCTTGTTTGTATGAGTGAGGAGATGTAGTTTGTCTGTTTTGTTAGGAAGAGAGAGGAGATTTGCTAGATGAATACTTGGCAGTGCTGTTTGAAAACGTGCTGACTGAGCTTGACCAGCACGCTGGCTCTCTTCCCTTGCTTGCGTCTCGTAGCGCACACTTGAACAACACAGCTGCGCCTCTGACTAAAATGTCCAGCAAAGCATAAGAATAGTCCAAAACTGGGAGAAGATTGTCTGGTATGTGCTGCCGAATGTTCAGCAGTTCGTTCCTAGTAAAACTGATTGGAAAAAAAAAAATTACTAAACACAGTACAAACAAACAAAAACAACAAAAGAACTGGAGAACTCCATACCGAAGCTACCATCCGCAGCGCCATCTTGATATAAACACTATATTGTAATGTATAACAATTAAAACACATGTGACAACTTGCCCTAATAAAAGTGTAGTAAAAAACTTGGCCATACGTGACATTCATGAAAAACAACCTTGTCCTGAGAACAGTTTAACTTTTCGGGTAAAATCTTCATCATATACAGTAGTTGACCTTTGCCTGAATAGTGTGGTTTTATGTTAACCAACAAGTAAACACAACAAAAATGTGATGATATTGGATTTTTTTTGTTCAGAATTACTCTTTGATGGATAGATGTTTTGATTCTGAAATCTGAATTGTTGAGCTACTTTCAATGCCCTTGTAAAATGCTGATAAAATCACACTTTTGACCACATATTATATATTTATGCGGCAAGTTGCTACATTGCTTGGCAACCACTAACAGCCTACAGTTAGACTAATACTTGGCAGATGATCTGTTTATCCCAGTTAATACTAATAATACATTTAACTGTTTTATTTGTGTCTGTGTATGTGTGTGTGAGCAGGTTTGGGTGGTTTACGAGTTTACAAGGGTATTATGCTATAAATGTGTTTTATGAGGACATTTCTAGTGCCCCCATAATTCAAATCGCTTAAAAAAAAAAAAAACATACTAAACAATGTTTTTTTGAAAATGTAAAAATGCAGAAAGTTTTTTGTGAGGGTTAAGTTTAGGGATACGGTTAGGGGATAGAATCTATAGTTTATACAGTTTAAAAATCAGTATGTCTATGGAGAGTCCTCATAAGGATAGCCGCACCAACGTGTGTGTGTGTGTGTACGTTTATACTACATTGTGGGGACCAAATGAACTCACATGGATAGTAAAAGCTGAGATCACTTACCTTGTGGGGCCCAGCCAGCGGTCCCCATGAGGTAAATGGCTTATTAAACATACTAAACGATGTTTTTTTTTAAAAAATGTAAATAGGCAAAAAGGTTTCTGTGAGGGTTAGGTTTAGGGGTAGAGTTAGGATTAGGGAATAGAAATTATCGTTAGATCTGTTTAAAATCCATAAAATGCATAGAAGTCTATGGAGATCCCCACAATGAAATAAAAACAAGTTAGTGTATGTGTGTATGTGTGTGTGTGTGTTTGTGTTTGTGTGTGTGTGTCTTTCATCATATTCAAGTCAAGTCAAATTTATTTGTATAGCGCTTTTCACAATAGGCATTGTTTCAAAGCAGCTGTACATGAAATTATGCTGTAACAGAAAATGTATGAATATAATGCCAATATTAGTTATTTATGTTTGGAACTATTGGTGATTATAATTAGAAAACTAAGTAAGGGTTGTGGGTCATTGATTAAATAAAATTATTTTGTATGAACTATAAGTTTTAGTGTTAATGTCCTTGAAGTCATCCCAAATTAACTGAGGAATTACACGTAGATGCATTGTCCTTTGATTTTGGCTGATGAAGGCTTTTGTTAGTAGTTAATAAATTTTCTATGTAGTTTCAGAGAGTGTTGTCCCTCCTTTGACCAAGTTGATATAAGTATCATTCAGTGAGGAGCATCGCAGTCTGTCTTGAAGCTTATGGCAGGTAATTTTGGTGAGCTCCATTCTGAGCCCATGCTTCAGACATGAAGAATCCCATGTCTTTGAGTTTGATACCCTTGAGTCATCAGTTCATCCTCTGTAAAGTCCATCTTAGTAGACTGAAATGAAGTCTGGCTGGTACATGCTGCAGTTGGTCATCATCACTCAGCGACACAGTGGGAATAGTGTGACACATAGTGATGTTGATGCCATTTTTATACCACTTGAGTCCATGTGTTCCATGATCTACAGTACAGTCTATTAGATACTTGGGGGTGTCATACAATTGATGTTCCTGCCTAATGAATAAATGTAAATTGGGCATTGGACATTGTAAATTTGACTGGTAAAATAATAATATTATTATTAGTACATACAATTCTAAATGAGTAAACAAGAAAATTGTGTTATTATAAAATAATAATATATTTCTTTTGTAATTTCTTTTCTACGGCACATTATTGCGAGGTAGTCAGGTGGTTAAAGTTCCAAGTATTTATTTTCACCAAAAATTTTACATTTTAAGAGAGTCTGTCTGTATAGTTTGGGATTTTTAATATGATCTACATCTCTTATGTGTAGTTGCTTGATTCATTTCCCTCTGTAAGGTAAACTGTAATTTGGAATTAAGCAAATGTGATAATGAAGTAAACTTGGTGGCTTTGTGTTTGCAATGCAAGATATTTAAATTAACCACATTCCTTAAGGTCTCAGTTTGCTTGCAAACCATGCTCATACCCCTGAAATGAACCAGCACTGGTTATTGTTTGCATTGCATCCTTACTGCCTGATTTGTCTTTATGTTTTACCCATTAACCATTTGTGTTTTGCAGAAACAGTGTAAAGGGCAGCTTCTCCTGGATCTGGTGTGTGAACATCTAAACCTGTTGGAGAAGGACTACTTTGGTTTGACCTTCAGTGATTCTGACAGCCAAAAGGTCAGAGAGCCATTTTAAAGGCAACTGGCCTCCTGCCAGAATATAACATATTCTGAATAGTTCTGTGCATAGTGAAACAATGCTTTTGTTCCCATGTTCAGTTTGAGACCCGCAGGTGGCAAAGTAATTGTTGTGGAGAGAGAGGCAATTTTAGTAATTATGCCATTGCCTAGGACTTGCTTTTCTGGGCTGCTTCCAATAGTGCTGTCAGGTATGCTGGGTTTGAGTTACTGACATGAGCAAAACAGTTTTATACAGTCTTCACTAAAGTACACAGCCAAGTTTATTTATTTTTTTTTTAGCTATTTTTGTATGTATTATGAAACATACTTTTCACTGGAAATCTGATTGTCTGAAATGCAGTACTGCATTGATATACAACATACCACCTAATAACCACTTAGAACACCTTGCCTTGTAAGCATTGGTAATGCTTAATGGTAATTGCTTCAGGAAATGCAAATCGAATTATATGTGTCATTGAGTTAAAATCTTTTTTAGAATCAAGTTGGGTTGATTTTTCTTGTTTATTGTTTATTTAATGTGTTTTCCCCTCTATTCTCAATGAGAGTTTCTAGAAAATATTATTTAATCAAAATCTTGAGTCATAACTCAGTCAAGAATGAATCACACATTTCTATTGTGGCATGTCTACCAAAGGATCTTAAAGTAGACTATATTGTCATCTATTATTTATTGCGACTCATTATGAATTAAGTTTTTTTTTTTTTTTTTTTTTTTTAACACCATCCCTGCTAAATTTTCCAGCTTTTGTCAAACATGTCTGCTGAATTTGAACTCAGCAGTAACAATTAATATGCAGTTTCCTGGGACTCACATGAGATGTAATTTTTACGGCATTTGGGAAAAAAAACACTTACTCTTTTATTTCTGTGCGATATAGATAGATGGGAAGCAGACAATTCTTTTCCCTCTAAATTGCTCGTGAGGAGAGAAAGAGGATGTGTTGATAATTAAGTGCTCTTTACTTTGGTCAAACATTATGCACATTTTACAGATAATTGATACTCATTGTGCATTAAATTGTTTTGCATGTTGATGAGTGAGCACAGCTCTTATTTGCTCTCTGTTCAAAGTAATTGTGTTCAGGTTAAAAAGCACATTCAGTTGAAGTGTGCTTCCAAACACTTTGCTCCGAACACCCACTAAAGACATGACCATTGATAACAGTTACTTAAAAAAAAATTGTTTACCCAAAAATGAAAATTCTGTTATTATTTAAAGCACCATTATTCAACTTTTGCAATATATTTTTTGTGTGCAATTAATTAAGCCAGAACTACTTAATGTACAGACCCCATTCAAAGTTTATTTTGTAGATAATTTAAGCGTTACTTGTGCTATCTATTTTATGTTTATGTTAAATGGATAGTTCACCCAAAAATGAAAGTTTTGTATACTGCACATTATTCAGTAAGCTGTGTGTTACTCCATTCTTAACATATTCCGAATATATTACTAACTTACTACCTGTTAAATACTATGCTGCATAAACTGTTTAGTGGCCAATATTATTTTTTTAATTGTTAAGTGAAATAGGACATTCATCTATGAACATTTTAAGTTTTAGTATGCTATTGTGGTCTCGTGAACTTATCATGTTGACTGCCGTCCAGTTATCATCTTGTAAATTAAAATGGGTATTTTATGTTTTTCATTCAATTTTGTGTAGAAATGTCCTAACTTTCATTTCAGTCAGGACCACTTTCGTCAAATAAATACTTTGACTTTATATACTGTTATTTATTTCTGAAAGTGCAACATGGTACAACTGTTCATTTGCATAATACATTTAAATGGACACTTATTAGAACTTTAAATACTGTTTATCAGGTTGGTAAATCAAGAACAAGGCACAATAACACACTGAAGATAGAAATTCCAAACTGGCAATCAATTGTAGTAAAAGAACACAGAACAACATGACAGAAGTAGAGAAAAACAAAGGCAAAACTGCCATACTAGAGGTGGACCTGGGGATGGAGGAGGGTGTTAAGTGCAGCTTGCATCCATCCAATGGACAGGCAACTAAGGCAATGAATAAATAGAGGACTTCAATAGAATCACTCTGATAAGCATCTGAATTGTATTGGTAAATGTCATGATTGGCTGAGCATCAGCTGATTGCAAGCTTGACTAACATAACCTGCCTGAACTGACGCTACGCTTTATTAAATGTCTTAAATTCATCACACTGAAAATGGAAGGTCAAGTCAGGTACATTGTGGGACACAGTATTCTGTGCAGTATGCTATGCTATGGCAAATGCAGTAGGCTATTCGGTTATTCAGTAGGTCTACTTAAAAAATTGTATATTGTAAACTGTGTAGATTCTGCATACTGCTGCAGTAGTATGAGTAGTATGTAAATATGCTATTATGATACACATGGAGGGACAAGGAGAGTGTTCGTGCACTGAGAGTGATATTGAGAGGTAGTCTAAGGCAGCAAAGTGTGGATATGTCATATAGCTCACATATCTGTATGTTTTTTTTGTTTTTTTTCTGTTTTGTATTGCAGAACTGGTTGGACCCTTCCAAGGAGATAAAAAAACAGATGAGAAGTGAGTGAATCATTAACACACATTTTCTTAAAAAAACTTTTCTGGGTTCAGAACAATTTAAACTCAATCAACAGCAGTAACGACAATGTAAAAAAATATGCGTTAACATGATTTTAGTGTGATAAAATTGCTTACTAAGCTTTTCTGTGTAAAGTTATATCCAGTTTTACCACTTCATTGCTTTGACAACTTAACACCAGAGGCCCTAAAACCCTAAAATGACTATAAAAGCAACTATTTTAACAGTTGTACAGATTAAATAATACACAGATTTGAACAGCATAATTAATGTACTGTAAGTGCTTTAATAAAATTATAAGCTTCACATTTCTGCCTTTAAACCCTCAGACAATTGGCCCCATTCACTTCCATTGTAAAAAAAAAAAAAATGGCTTTACATCCTGACAAGATACATGTACATTTACTCTAGAAGCAGAATTGTAGTTAGGAAGACTTATCTTGAATTTCACATATTTTTCTAAAACGATTGGAAAATACGTATCTTTTTTTTCTTGTTTTTGAACATCTAATGGGGTAAGTGAGAGTAGGGTAAGAAAAATAAACAAAATTACCCTCCATTTAAAACCCTGTCTGGTTTGATACTGATCACGTCAATATAATGCCAGCTAAAATGATCCTTTAATTCAGATCCTTTAATTCAGCTGATGCTGTTTCTCTAATGAGAGACTGTGAACAGTAACTCAAGTCCATTAAAGAGGCACCCTCTCACTGACCTTCGCTTTTATGGGCCAGAGGCAGGGACCACTAAAGCACTAAAGAGCTGCTTCCCATATAAATTTTTTTACTGTTTACAGTATTAGTCAGACCCTCTGCAAGCATAAGCAATTCACTGAATTGTTGTGGCTCTTTCTCACTTTGTGTACATGTGTGTGAGTTCACAGCTTCTCCTTGGCATTTAACCTTTGCTGTGAAGTTCTATCCACCGGACCCCTCGCAGCTCATGGAAGACATTACCAGGTGACAAAAGGACCCTACAGCAGTTTAACACTTCTACACAGTATTGCCCTAAAGGAATAGTTCATCCAAAATGTTGTCTTTCTATCCCCATATTATTTATTTCTTCTGTGAGACAAAAATAGCAGAATATCCAAGCTTCTGTTTTCCTTACAAGGAAAGCCGATGGTGATTTATACTCCAAAAATGGAATCCACTTTAATCATGCATTTTTTGTTTCAACAAAGAAAACATTTGACTTTTTTTAAGTTAATAAAAATAATATATAAATATATTCTATTAAATATAGAATAACATAAAAATATTACTGTAGTCATCCATTCTGTATATTAACAAACACTCATACATCGTCACGCTACAAGCAAATATGAACATTAATGCATTTAAGTACAATAAAACTGACTTTCTCTTTAATTTGAAAATAACTGTACTTCTCTAATGTAAATTAAACTAGAAATTAGTGTGGTACCACACATATTCACTAAGTCAGTTCACATAGTAACACATATTACATGCTGCTCTGTGATTCTGCCCTTCTAGAAGAATTCTGAACAAACATGTTGTAACTTCTTTTTGGTGTTCAAGGTTGGCTTAAACATTCCCATTTTATATTCCTAGAGCTTCTTTCATACATTTCAGGAGTCATAGATTTTCTATGAGGCATATATTTATTTATATTTTATTTTTTTATTTCATAAGACATGTCATTCTTCACCTGAAATCAAAGACATTGCATATGATAGCTTTGTGTGAGGAAAAGATCAAAATTTCAAAAGTCACTATACACTTAAAATCTTCACCTCTGCTGCAGCTCTCAAATCTCATTCTCCATTTTGCATATTCAAATTGCTGTCATGTTCAATTACAACACGTGTGAGAACCAGTGCTCTTTGAAGTCAATAATGTAAAGCCTGGTGTTGCACATCTGTGTGCTATTTTTGAATATGAATGTGGACCTAAATTTTCAACAAAGTTACTGTATGATTTGAAACAAACCACTTGAGTTGTATGGACTAGTTTTATCGTGCTTTTAAGATGCTGTTTTTGTCCTTTTTGGAGCTTGGCAGATGTCGTCACTATGAACGTCCTGGTTACTTGCGTAACCTCCGTTCCCTGATGGAGGGAACGAGACGTTGTGTCGATGTAGCGACACTAGGGGTCACTCTTGGGAGCCCGAAACACCTCTTGTCTTTGATAAAAGGCCAATGAAAAGGGAAATGAAATTTGCATACCACTCCCCCGGACATACGGGTATAAAAGGAGCTGGTATGCAACCACTCATTCAGGTTTTGTGCTGAGGAGCCGAGACAAGGTCCCGGCCATTTCAGAGGGTAGTTCAGCGTTGTGGCAGGAGGGACACAACGTCTCGTTCCCTCCATCAGGAAACGGAGGTTACGCAAGTAACCAGAACATTCCCTATCTGTCACTCACTCGATGTTGTGTCGATGTAGTGACACTAGGGGTCCCTATTCGAAACGCAGCAACTGGCTGAACTGTGTTACGTGAACTGGCGGTGTGTGACGGGCAGACCACTGTGTGCCTCGTAGCCAGCGCACCAGGACGACACGTAACCTCCCCCAACGCTGTTATGAGTGTCGAACGGCCCTTCGGGGACAAGTCGACAGCCCAAAAGATAGAGACAGGCTAGCCCAGTCGTGGCCTCTTATCCTTTTTTTTTTTTTAAATAAATAAATTAACCGACTGGGGCCACCAGGTCTCCCAAGGGGAAGACACTGCGGAGACCACACCCCGCCCAGAAGGGGGGGGGGGGGTATTTTGAGTGGAAATACGTCACATGGTCTTGCCGAACTTTGTCGGAAGTATATCATATGGAGAAGTCCCATGGTAGGTCCTACCCTACGGGGGAGGAGTTTCTACAAACATGATGACTGGGGCAGAGGGGCCTCTGCCCAAGGAAGATGCAGTTTACCAACAGGGAAACAAATTAGCGGAAGATATATGTCACATGGGGTTACCTATGGGGAACCACCACATGCGGAGCACCTACCCCAGTACAGGGTTCAGTTAGCACATGTACTGAGCCGGCAGCGAATTTCTCCACGAATTTGTCTGCCACAGGGCTCGGAGGAAATCATCCAGGGAACACAGTTTGTGAACACTACTGGGAGTCTTCAGCTCAGGGGAGGTAAAAGGTGCTATGCGCAAGCGATACACCCGGCTAGCTGTCCCGGGCTTACCTGCTTGTGCGTGCCACTACACGGGATGAAACCGGTTCCACCCGGAGATTGTAAAACCTCACAAAGGAGTTGGGTGTTGCCCAACCCTCTGCTCTGCAAATGTCTGTTAGAGAGGCGCCACTGGTCAAGGCCCAGGAGGCCGCTACACCCCTGGTAGAATGGGCTCGTAGCCCTGCCGGGGGCGGCACATCCTGGGCGTGATATGCCATTGTTATGGCATCAGTGAGCCAGTGGGCGATCCTCTGCTTGGAGACAGCGCTTCCTTTCCGCTGTCCACCAAAGCAGACAAAGAGCTGCTCAGGGACTCTAAAGCTCTGCGTGCGATCCAAATAGATGCGTAAAGCATGCACCGGACACAGCAACATCAGGGCTGGGTCTGCCTCCTCCTGGGGCAGCGCTTGCAGGTTCACCACCTGGTCCCTAAAAGGGGTTGTGGGAACCCTGGCCACAGGTCGGGGTCTCAGGATCACGTGAAAGTAGCCCGGACCGAACTCCAGGCACGTTTCACTGACAGAGAACGCTTGCAG
This sequence comes from Myxocyprinus asiaticus, assembly GCF_019703515.2. Classification (NCBI taxonomy): domain Eukaryota; kingdom Metazoa; phylum Chordata; class Actinopteri; order Cypriniformes; family Catostomidae; genus Myxocyprinus; species Myxocyprinus asiaticus. The sequence continues at coordinate 24,827,268 of NC_059380.1, forward strand.
GTCTCCTACCCTCTTGATGGAAGTGAGCACAGCCAAGAGTGCAGTCTTCAAAGAGAGTGCCTTAAGCTCAGCTGACTGCAAGGGCTCAAAGGAAGGGATTCAACCTCCTGGTGCCTCTCAGGAACCTGATGATCAGGTCGTGCTTCCCTAAGGACTTACCGTCCACTGTAGCGGCTACATACACCTTCAAGGTGGAGGGGGACAGCCGCCCTACCAACCTCTCCTGCAGGAAGGAAAGCACAGATCTGACTGCGCATCTCTGGGGGTCTTCGTGTCGGGAAGAACACCACTTAGCGAACAGATGCCACTTAAAGGCATACAGGCGCCTCGTAGAGGGGGCCCTAGCCTGAGTGATCGTGTCTACCACCGCGGGTGGTAGGCCGCTTAAGTCTTCCGCGTCCCATCCAGGGGCCAGACATGGAGATTCCAGAGGTCTGGTCACAGGTGCCAGATGGTGCCCCGCCCCTAAGTAAGAAAGTCCTTCCTCAGGGGAATTCGCTGGGGGGGGGCTGTCGTGAGGAGCGTGAGGTCCGAGAACCACATCTGGGTGGGCCAGTAGGGTGCTACCAGGACGACCTGCTCCTCATCCTCCCTGACCTTGCACAGGGTCTGTGCAAGTAGGCTCACTGGGAGAAATGCATATTTGCATAGTCCAGGGGGCCAGCTGTGTGCCAGCGCATCTATACCGAGAGGTGCCTCGGTCAAGGCGTACCAGAGTGGGCAGTGGGAGGATTCTTGGGAAGTGAACAGGTCTACCAGTGCCTGCCCGTATCAACTCCAAATCAGCTGGACCATCTGAGGGTGGAGTCTCCACTCTCCCCTGAGGGTAACCTGTCGTGACAGCGCGTCCACTGCAGTGTTGATGTCGCCCGGGATGTGAGTGGCTCGCAGCGACTTGAGGTGCTGCTGACTCCAGAGGAGGAGACGGCGGGCGAGTTGTGACATACAACGGTAGCGTAAACCGCCTTGACGGTTGATTTATGCTACCGTTGCCGTGTTGTCTGTCCGAACTAACACATACTTGCTCTGGATCGTTGCATACAGTGCCCCAGCCCGTTTTGGAGGCGTCTGTCGTAACCACGACGTGCCTGGAGACCTGCTCTAGGGGCACGCCTGCCTGTAGAAACGTGAGGTCGGTCCAAGGGCTGAAGTTGTGGTGACAGATCGGCATGATGGCCACGCTATGTGTCCCGCGGCACCATGCCCATCTCGGGACTCGAGTCTGAAGCCAGTGCTGAAGCGGTCTCATATGCATCAACACGAGCGGAATGACCACCGCTGAGGATGCCATATGCCCCAGGAGCCTCTGAAACAGTTTCAGTGGAACCGCTGTCTTTTGTCTGAATGCCTTCAAACAGGTCAGCACTGACTGCGCATGCTCGTTCGTGAGGCACGCCGTCAACGAGACTGAGTCCAACTCCAAGCCGAGAAAAGAGATGCTCTGAACCAGGAGGAGCTTGCTCTCTTCCCATTTGACCCGAAGCCCTAGTCTGCTGAGGTGTGAGAGCACCAGGTCCCTGTGTGCACACAACACATCCCGAGAGTGCTAGGATTAGTCAATCGTCAAGATAGTTGAGGATGCAAATGCCCACTTCCCTTAGCAGGGCAAGGGCTGCCTTTGCGACCTTCGTGAAGACGCAATGGGACAAGGAAGGGAGGACCTTGTACTGATATGCCCGACCCTTGAATGCAAATCGCAGGAAGGGTCTGTGTCAAGGTAGAATCAAGACGTGGAAGTACGCGTCCTTCAGGTCTACCGCCGCAAACAAATCTTGATGCCGGACGCTCGCTAGAATGCGCTTTTGCATCAACATCTTGAACAGGTGTCTGTTTAAAGCCCGGTTCGGTACTCGCAGGTCCAATATTGGCCGCAACCCACCACCTTTCTTCAATACAGTGAAGTAGGGGCTGTAAAACCCCCTCTTCATCTCAGCCGGAGGGACAGGCTCTATCGCATCCTTCCGTAGCAGGGTAGCGATGTCCGCGCGCAAGGTAGCGGCGTTTTTACCCTTCACCGAGGTGAAGTTGAAGGCGCTGAACCTGGGCGGACGCCTGGCGAACTGAATCGCGTAGCCGAGTCAGATGGTCCGGACCAGCCATCGCGACGGGCTGGAAAGCGCAAGCCATGCGTCCAAGCTCCGGGCGAGGGGGACCAAGGGGACAATCTCGTCGGACGTACCAGTGGGTGGGGCCTCGCGGCGGGGCGGTGCCTGGGGTGCCACACTGTGTCGTGGCCGTGCTGAGTTCAGGGACATCAAAGCACTTACCTGGCTCCTTGTAACAACCCCGGAACAGCCTGGGACGGGGGAGGAAGAGGCCTGTCCTCGTGACCTGTGGAGACTCGGGGGCGGATTTGTGCCACAGCTGGGCGTGCAGGGGTGGGGAGACCGCCGCTGGAGCACCGAACCTGCATGCAGACATAGGTGCACCGTGAGCGCCTTATCCACCAGGGGGATTGCCGAATAGCCCTTGGCCGCACCACCATCAAGGGTAGTGAGTGCGGGGGAGCTGAAAAATCGGGACCGGGCAGTAAAAGGTGCCTCCCACAACCTTGTCAGCTCCTCGTGCACTTCTGGGAAGAAAGGAACTGGGGCATGGCGTGGCTGTGAGCGGAGCCGCGAGGATTCAGGGGAGAGCGGAGGGTTCCACTCTAGCCGACGCTCGCGGCTGCCCGGGAAAGCATGTCCGTCATCTCCGCATCAGCCTTTGACTGGGCGACCGCACCCGAATGGAGGAGCCCAGCTGAGGCTTCTGTGTCCGACTGGACGAGCCCGCTCTCCGATGCTCTCCGAGCTCATCACCTTCGCGGGCTCCGAATAAGAGGTCGAATTCACCGTGAGACGAGCCGGCGGACTCATCCGGATGCCCGATCGGGGCAGATGAGCATGCTGGGGAATGGGAGGTCCGTGGGGGGATACCCGGTGTAGGTGGTCCCATTGAGGTCCCCAAATCGCCCCCAGTGCTAGTCGCGCTGGCCTCATACCCGTGGGTAGAAGGACCGAGGCAGGGAGCCTCTGGGGTGGCTTGCTTTCTTACGAAGGCAAGCCGCGACTGCATCGTTGCCATGGACATGTTCTCGCAATGAGTACTTGACCCATTCACGAACGCTGTCTCCGTGTGTGCCGCTCTTTTAGAGAAATATACTCTTTTAGAGAAATATACTCTTTCATTTCTGCCGAAGCGCCCAGGGGTGTTCTCTGCAGTGCACCAGTGCAGAGGGGGGAGAAGCCGCTGAAATGCGCCATCAGATCCAGCAGAGGTGAATGGACAGCCGTGGGAATTCAGCTCAGTGAGCATCGACCGTTCGGCTCCGAAGAGAAAATCTGAGTGGTTGCATATCAGCTCATTTTATACCTGTATGTCCGGGGGAGTGGTATGCAAATACCACTCGCCAATTTTCATTGGCCTTTTATCAAAGACCAGAGGTGTTTCGGGCTCCCAAGTATGACCCCTAGTGTCACTACATCGACACAACTTCGGGTGAGTGACAATATAGGGAACTATTGTTCTTCTGAAAAGAGATACATACATTTTTGTCTTCAAAAATTTGCCTTTTGTGTTCCACAGGAAAAAATGAATAAAAATAACAGCATACAGGTTAAGAATGTCAGGATCATTTTTGGGTGAACCATTTCTTTAGCACTTGTACATAGGCTTCATCTTATTTGTTATATGCTGCATATAGTCAAGTAGAGTGTATTATAGTATGCAGTATGCAACAATAAGCATTTTAAACTGTAGTATGGTACATTGTCTCATTATTTTGCTAATTTCACAAGCAAGAGCCACCAGTTCTCATCTTACAAATAAATGTTGATTGTAAGTAAGTGATAATGTATAGTTAGCCTGTTATCATTGCAAAATAAATCCCTACAGGGGTTTATTTTGTGATAACAACCGTCTGACTGTACATTATCCCGCTTATTACACTGCTGCTAACCAAATAATAAATACATGGTCATAAAATATTTATTTTCATTTGAATTATATGTGAGAAGAAAGAAATAGCTGAACAGTTTGCCTCAGAGTTCTATTGGTGTTTATTTTGTAATTAATGACATCTGACTGAAGCAGGAAAGATGACTCGCAATACCTAGGTGACCGGTCTGATACGTGGATGTGCGGTTGTTACTCAGAAATATCAGACCACTAGATGGCGCCATTGACCAATCAGAATCGAGTATTCCAGAGATATAATGTTTTTTTTTTAATCCAATTGTAGGTAAAATTTTAGGTCTGAACTCTCTGAGTTCACTCAAATAATAAATAATTTAATATTGCTTCTGGTCTATTCATCATTCAAGTGCATTGCATCGTAGGATAAAGTATTCTTTGCATTGTGCTTCGGTTGTATATTACACACTTTGGCAGATGTAGCAGGTCTTTCGGATATTTCATTCAGAACATTTGCACACCATGCACAGCATGCTTACTGCAAAATTAACATGGTTGTACTGTGTTCTGAGTAGTATGGTACAGCCATTCTGAATATAGATCTACCTTTTAGAACTTCTGGCATTACGTAAAGGTCTAGCATTAATCCTGACTATCAGAATCCCATAAAATGCTTTCATGAGATTTGTTATGGTCTCTTTATTCTTTGTTCCAGGTACTACCTGTGTCTGCAGCTGCGAAATGACATCCTCTCCGGCCGACTGCCCTGTTCTTTTGTCACACACGCTCTGCTGGGCTCCTACACTGTGCAGGCGGAGCTGGGTGACTACGACCAAGAGGACCATGGCTCAGACTACATTAGTGACTTCCGCTTTGCCCCAAACCAGACCCGTGAGCTGGAGGAGAGGGTGATGGAGCTACACAAGACTTACAGGTCAGAAAGAGATATTTCAGCCTTGGGACTTTTGACATTGTATTTTTTTTACAGGGTTCCCACGTTCACGAGAATCATGTAAATATCAGGGATATTTTGTATTTTTTTTTTTTTTTTTTTTTAAGCCTCAAAGTCTAAATTCCTATAGTGAATGCACATTTTTTAAATTATCCTCAGTTTGAAAATATTACATCAGCTAGAAATTACTCTTAATGAGTGCAGTTCCTATATCTTGGAATGCTCATTACATGCTTATTTCTGTAGCTCAAGTGGTAGAGCATGGTACAAACAATGCCCAGGTTATGGGTATTATTCCCCGGCAACACACGAAATTGACAATATTACCTAAAACTTTTAAAACTTTTACCTAGCTGATGTTCAGTCTCTGGTATCTGCTTCAGAAAAGCTTAAGTTAATTCAGTAAATTTTTCCAGTGCATTTGAGCTTGTTAGGAGTTGTGAGAAAACATCTGTTGACAAATACTACCTTACTATTCAGCATCTGTCATTGATGATTTACAGAAGAAAAAAAGTAAGTCATTAACATCTGAGGTGGCATGAGGGTGAGTAAATGATGAGAGAATTTTCATATTTGGGTTAACATCCCTTTAAGTACATTGAAGTTATTTAAGGGGGCAGTATCTTTAAAAATACTGTTTACAGTATATAGTATATGTATGTGTGTGTGTGTGTGTGTGTGTGTGTATATATATATATATATATATATATATATATATATATATATATATATATATATATATATATATATATATACACAGTATATACAGGGTTGGGAGGGTTACTTTTGAAATGTATTCCACTACAGATTACAGAATACATGCTGTAAAATGTAATTTGTAACGTATTCCGTTAGATTACTCAAGGTCAGTAACGTATTCTAAATACTTTGGATTACTTCTTCAGCACTGGTAGATTTTTCACTTGTTTTGACTATAAAAACTTTGCCAGTACAGTAAGACAAAATACACGTTAAAAATACATTTTCTGAAAAACCTAAATATCTTATGTAGTGTTGTTTCTAAAACAAGATAAATCAAATTTATCTTGTTTTAAGGATTTATAGATATTTTTACAGGAAAACAATAAAAAAAGGATTATCAAGAATACGATTTTTTGGGAGTATGGTAACGCCATGCGAAGGGCAGACGTGTGAGAGACAGTTCTGCGCACTTTGCTAATTTTTTTTATCATTTTCATGATATAATCCGGTGAAATTCGATACACCCAGTTACACATTTACTGTTTGAGGTAAACATGGCAAAGAAGTCAAAATCCTCGGGCTCTGGAGACATTAAAAGACACTTACGGGTTCAAGATGAAAGCCCAGACAGGCCTGTGGACCGGGGACTCGATTTGGATGGCGCGGCGGGAGAAGGAATCCAGCATCAACTGTCCAACATGTCAGTGATGTTGACGAAGGTACTTGCAGACTTGGAGGATCTCGCTGTAATATGTCGATCGATTATGGCGATGGAAAAAAATTATCTGAGCTAGTCACAAGAGTGACAGATGTTGAAAAACGAATCGATTATTTGGAGTCATCAGAGAGGGAAAAATATCCGCCCACGACCAAAGTTGATTTGGAACGTGTTCTTGAAAATCTTGAAGATCTTGAGAATAGAAGCCGCAGGAGTAACATTCAAATTGTTGGAATTCCTGAGCATGAGGAGGACAGAGATATGGTGAAATTCCTAGCTGAGCTTTTCCCGAGTCTGCTCGACATAACAGGCCACAAGCTGGAAATCGAGTGAGCTCACAGAGTGGTCCCCAAAGGGTCCCCTACCCTTTTGATGGAAGTGAGCGCAGTCAGGAGGGCAGTCTTCAAAGAGAGTGCCTTAAGCTCAGCTGACTCCAGGGGCTCAAAGGGAGCTCCCTGTAGACCCCGAAGGACCACATAGAGGTCCCACGAGGGGACGAGGCGTGGTCTGGAGGGATTCAACCTCCTAGCACCTCTCAGGAACCTGATGATCAAGTCATGCTTCCCCAAGGACTTACCATCTACTGCATCATGATGTGCCGAAATAACGGCTACATACACCTTAAAGGTGGAGGGGGACAGCCACCCCTCCAGCTTCTCCTGCAGGAAGGAAAGCACCGATCTGACTGTGCATCTCTGGGGGTCATCGTGTCGGGAAGAACACCACTTAGCGAACAGACGGCACTTCAAGGCATACAGGCATCTCGTAGAGGGCGCCCTAGCCTGAGTGATCATGTCTACCACCGTGGGTAGCGTACAAAGAGAGTGCCTCTCACTTTGTATGCTTTGAACGGGGGGGGGGGCTGTCGTGAGGAGCGTGAGATCCGAGAATCATGTCTGGGTGGGCCAGTAGGGTGCTACTAGAATGATCTGCTCCTCGTCCTCCCTGACCTTGCACAGGGTCTGTGCAAGTAGGCTCACAGTATTTGCGAAAAACTACGCATATTTGCGTAGTCCAGGGGGCCAGCTGTGTGCCAGCGCATCTATACTGAGAGGTGCCTCGGTCAGGGCGTACCAAAGTGGGCAGTGGGAGGATTCCCGGGAAGCAAACAGGTCTACCTGTGCTCGACTGAATCGACTCCAATTCATCTGGACCACCTGAGGGTGGAGTCTCCACTCTCCCCTGAGGGTAACCTGATGTGACAGCGCATCCGCTGTGGTGTTGAGGTCGCCCGGGATGTGAGTGGCTCGTAGCGACTTGAGGTGCTGCTGACTCCAGAGGAGGAGACAGCGGGCGAGTTGTGACATGCAACGGGAGCATAGACCGCCTTGATGGTTGATGTACGCTACCGTTGCTGTGTTGTCTGTCCGGACGAACACATGCTTGCCCTGGAACAACGGCCGGAACCTCCGCAGGGCAAGCAGTACTGCCAACAACTCTAGGCTGTTGATGCACCCCAGCCCGTCTCATGACACACCTGGAGACCTGCTCTAGGGGAACCCCTGCGCGTAGAAATGCAAGGTCAGTCCAAGCACTGAAGAGGCGGCGACGGATGTGTCCCACGGCGCCATGCCCATCTCGGGACTCGAGTCTGAAGCCAGTGCTGAAACGGTCTCATATGCATCAACCCGAGCGGTGTGGCCACCGTTGAGGATGCCATATGCCCCAGGAGCCTCTGAAAAAGTTTCAGTGGAACCGCTGTCCTCCGTCTGAAAGCCTTCAGACAGTTCAGCACCGACTGCACGCGCTCGTTCGTGAGGCGCGCTGTCATCGACACTGAGTCCAACTCCAAACCGAGAAAAGAAATGCTCTGAACCAGGGAGAGCTTGCTCTTTTCCCAGTTGACCCGAAGCCCCAGTTGGCTGAGGTGCCGGAGCATGAGGTCCCTGTGTGCGCACAGCAACTCTCGAGAGTGAGCTAGGATTAGCCAGTCATCAAGATAGTTGAGGATGCAGACGTCCACTTCCCTTAGCGGGGCAAGGGCTGCCTCTGAGACCTTCGTGAAGACGTGAGGGGACAAGGACAGACCGAAGGGGAGGACCTTGTACTGCTACGCCTGGCCTTCGAAGGCAAACCGCAGGAAGGGTCTGTGTCGAGTTAAGACCGAGATGTGGAAGTACGTGTCCTTCAGGTCTACTGCCGCGAACCAATCTTGATGCCGATAGAATGCGTTTTTGCATCAGCATCTTGAACGGAAGTCTGTGCAAAGCCCGGTTCAGTACTCGCAGGTCCAGGATTGGTAGCAACCCACCGTGGCTGTAGGCAGTGCCCCAATCCCAGGAACCAATCGTCGAGCCGCGAGGGTTCAGGGGAGAGTGGAGGGTTCCACTCTAGCCCGACACTCGCGGCCGCCCGGGAAAGCATGTCCGTCATTTCCGCGTCGGCCTGGGACTGGCCGACCATTCCCGAAGGAGGAAGCCTAGTCGAAGCCTCTGCGTCCGACTGGACAAGCCCGCTCTCCGATGCTGCACTCGATATCTCGTCTTCTTCCCGGGCTCCGAACAAGAGGTCGAACTTGCCCTGAGACGAGCCGGCGATCTCGTCCGAGCGCCCGACCGGGGTAAGCGAGCGTGCTGGGGAATGGGAGGTCCATGGGGGGATACCCGGTGGAGGTGGTCCCATTGATGTCCCCAAATTGCCCCCAGTGCTAACCGGCACGGCCTCAGGTAGTCCGTAGGTAGAAGGACTGAGGCGGGGAGCCGCTTGGGTGGCTTGCTTTCTTACGAATGCAAGCTGTGACCGCAACATTGCCATGGTCATGTTCTCGCAATGAGGACAAGACCCATCCACGAAAGATGTCTTCAGGTGGGCAGTGCCCAGACACGTAAGACAGCGATCGTGGCCGTCAGAAGTGTAGAGATAACGACCGCAACCAGGAATAACACACAAACAGAAAGGCATCTTTAAAAAGACGTTCCGTGTGTGCTGCTCTTTTAGAAAGAAAATATACTCTTTTAGAATATACTTTTTTTGTTGTTCTGCCGAAGCACCCAGAGGCGTTCTCTGCACTCCACGGGTGCAGAGGGGGAGAAGCCGCTGAAATGCACCGTAGAATCCAGCAGATGAGGTGAATGAACTTCGCGGATGAACTTAGCTTCAATGAATAGAATCGCTCGGCTCCGAAGAGAAAATCTGAATGAGTGGTTGCATACCAGCTCCTTTTATACCCGTATGTCCGGGGGAGTGGCATGCAAATTCTCATTGGCCTTTTTTAAAAAAAAGCAGAGGTGTTTGGGGGTCCCAAGAGTGAACCCTAGTGTCACTACATCGACACAACGTCGAGTGAATGACAGACAGGGAACAAAACTACTGTCACATTGTTGAAAAATGTTGAAGTTAGTTGCATTGCTACTATTTTGTTAGTTTCTTCCAACACTGTACTGCTGTAATAATGGTAAATTCCATCCTGTTTCTCAGGGGAATGACACCTGCAGAGGCAGAAGTGAACTTCCTGGAGAATGCTAAGAAACTCTCCATGTATGGAGTCGACCTGCATCATGCTAAGGTACATCAAAATCACCTGGTTAAAGGTACAGTCTGTAACTATTGTTATGGATGCTACAACAACAAGTTGTGTGTCACAACAAATATGCACTTATATATGTTTGTATTTAGACCTGAAAGTTGCTTAAAGGAGAAGTTTTTTCTCCTTTCCTAGCATAGGAAGTGTTGTTCCCCTTTGACTTGCATTGTATGGATATATTCAAGTGATATCTCCATCAGGATATCTTTGTTTCTTCCGTGGAAGAAAGAAAGTCATATGACTTTGAGAAAGAGTGTGTAAATGATTTGGATTTTTGGATGAACAATTCCTTTAATATGTCAGATTGGAGCAGTGTTTGGGACGCTTAATTGAAAACATCATTATTTTTGAAAATGTATTTCTTGCACCAGTGGTACAGAAATTTAACTTCACCTTTGAACATTCAGGCTTTTCAAAGATCCTGAGTTAACATGTGGCCTTCTTCGTGCAGTGATAGTGGTGTTGCTTTGCTGACCGAGCCATTAGTAACTACCCACTGTATGAAAAGATACTGGCAGTGAGTTATTACCCTTCTGTGGCTTTAAAACATTATTCTGCACTTCTTTCTTCTCTTCCTGAGGCAGGATTCAGAAGGGACTGATATCATGCTGGGTGTGTGTGCCAATGGTCTATTGATTTACCGTGACAGGCTGAGGATCAACCGCTTTGCCTGGCCGAAGATTCTCAAGATCTCCTACAAAAGGAGCAATTTCTACATCAAGATCCGCCCTGGAGAGGTAAACACAGCTTTTAGATGATCTTAGTGCTGAGCCGTGGAAAATCACCAACAATGGCTTAAATATTGGAAAGCATTTGAAAAAAAAAATCTTCTAGAGAAAGTCCTCATTTCAGAATCTTGCTCAGTTTCACATATGTGGAAAAGAGTATTTGAAATGAAAGCAGTTGAAAATTGGCTGGTAAAGGAATAGTTCACCAAAAAATGTTGTTCCAATCACGTATGACTCTTCAGTGGAGCATAAAAGGAAATGTTACGCAGTATGTTCACTCTTCCCTTTTTTTTAATACAGTGAACATGGATGGGGACTAGGGAAAGTCGTGGTCACCATTCACTTGCATTGCATGGAAAAGGGCAGCTTGGAAATTCTGTTAGATAACTCCTTTTCTGTTCCATGCAAGAAAGAATGGCATACAGGATTGGAATGACATAAGTAGGCAAATTAGTTTCATTTTTGGGTGACTATCGCTTTAAGCTAATATTTGATGGCTTCTAAGAGAGCTCAGTCGCTTGCACACTCCTGTTTGGTCATATCATCAATCATTTGTGGCCCTGAGATTTCTATTCACTAGATTTTAAGTAAATCACTTTATATGCTTGCCAATAGAACAGTCACTTGAATCTGCATGGAAAAGGGGGAAATGAATGGATAGCCAGAGGTCCTGGACCAGGGGTACTCAGTAGGTGGAATCCGGTCTGGATCTGGACCAAAGGAAAATTGTACTAATTATCTGACACCTGACACCAAGTAATTGTGTAAGCATATGAGCTTCGGCCCTTTGTAGGAGCGTGCAGCCTCGTCACGATTCTGATGCTGGGGATCATGATGTTATGTCTCTCGCTGCATCTGTTGCATATCTCAGCCTATGAGTGGTCGAGAAGCTTGGTTGACGTGTCGTTGGAAAGCTTGGAGTCTCAGCTTTAAAGACATATAAGATTTGTAGATCATCATCAGAGGACGCCACCATCGTTTGCAGATGATGTGGAGATCATTAAGTTTTCCTGTTGCACCGCTTTTTTGCTCTGGACTTCAGCGACATAATGGTTGATTATTTACTCATGCAAGCTCACAGAAAGCTGGGAATAGGCTCATTTGAAAGAAAACAAGCAAAGGTGAGAATTGATATAGCGTTTTTGCCTAATTGGGGCTTACAGAAGCAGTGATCAGAGCAGAAATGAGACGTTTGAATTTTTTTCAGAGATCAAGGAATGTCCATCTCCAAGTAAAGAATTTCTCACTGGATCGATGATACGGTCACCCTGGCTTATGAGTTGCAGGGTGTGATTTGCCCAATTGGTGTTAAAGTACACTCAACTAGAGGCGTGGCCTCTTCATGGGCATGGACAAACAGTGTGTCCTTACAAGACTTATGTTTTGCAGCAGGATGGTTTTCTCAAAACAAGTCCTCTATGTCTAGAGTGCTTGCTATTTTATTTGCCAAATATATACTTATGCCCCTCTTTTTAAGTATGGGCTCCCTGTCACTTCACACAACCGCCTGCATTCAGACCATTATGTTCCCAAAGTTACAGGCACTTCATTATAAATAAACTTCCTTTCTGACTGGGTTTGTGACGGGGTTAATCCATACTATATGACCATAGTTCATATAGCTGGACGGCAACCGACATGAGTATGCTGCAAGTGAATGACCCTCATGGTCAGCCAGGAGGGGAACACTCAGAATATATATATGAACTATGGTCATGTTTCCTCTCTGGAAGGTTATGTCGTGTAGTGTGGCATGATGGGACTCTGTTCCCCATATGCGTCAGCTTAGTGACGCAAGGTCAAGCGTACTGAGTCGTAAGGGAACATCTCTGTTATGTACGTAACCTTGGTTCGCTGAGACGATGGGAATGAGACATTGCATAAGCTGGCCGCACTACAAGACTCAGAGTTCTTTGAGGTGCAAGCGATGCGCTCTTTGTACCTCAGTCAGAAAATTCGGAGGAATGGTGTTTGCACGCTTTTATAGCAGACAGCTTCGCGTCTAAAAGGGCGGGGCTCAAACACCGTGGCCAATATTACAATTGCTGTTATTGTAGAGAGGTTTCAACTAGGTCATGTTGAAGGACACTCCCCATATGCGTCAACTTAGTGACGCGTGTCTCATTCCCCTCATCTTAGGGAACCGAGGTTACGTACGTAACCGAGACGTTTCACTCTGTTCCTCACACAATGCTATCGTATGGTTAGGATTGGAATTATTATAGTGCTTTTGTATTATTTTTATTTTAAATAAATGATTGTGACTGTACTTTTATCTGATTGTTATGTCTTTAACATTGTTGAGAATTGGTTAGGTTTAGGCATAATGGTGGGGTCGGGTGCTTAAAAATATCTAAAAATTGTGTAATGTAAATTTAAATTATTGTTACTAAATTTACCCAACCCCATCCCTAAACCTAACCAATTATCAACTATGTTAAACATGAAACCTCATATATGATCGATATCATTGATAATTGGTTAGGTTCAGGAATGGGGTTGGTTAAGGGATCTAAATTAATCGGCATGATCATGTAATGTAACCACACTAATATATTTATAAGTATAATGAAACATATTGCGGTTAAATACAATATCTGAAGATTGGCAGTGACGCCTCCCTTTTAGACTGCCCTCTGTGTGCGTCGGATACAGACACCAGAGGGTGCTTTTGGCATCTGTAGATTGATGCGCTGGGCTCTTGCACAAGCGGCAGTATTTGACACCTCAGGAGTGAGAACGGGTTGGGCAAGTTATAAAAACTATTCAAAACAATATACATAATTTCCTAGCCATATAACTACTGACACCATGTAAGTTACATATTATTATCCGGACCTTTGCTGGGAAGGAAATGTAGACACCAGACCTCTTGGAATTTTAATTGAGTACCCCTGTCCTAGACTCTGTAGAATTCTGCATTCTGATTGGTGGATTTGGCCCTCTCTCCCAGCCTGGCCATCCTGCTATTGAACACGGGCCCATGTGGGTCCACAGAGCAACTGGCTCAGTGGACATCTTTCTACACAGTGAGTCAGTTGAGAGAGCCACATAACGAGCTCCTTCAACTTTGCTGCTGCTGCTGCTGTGGCAGTGCCCAGAATAGGAACCAAATGGACCAATATAGAGTGCTTAAATGCCGGGATCATACTTATATCCGAAAAATGGATGCTTTACTTCCCCCAAGAGAAGCTTAGGGCAGGAACCTCTCTCTCGTCATTAGACTGGAGATGAAGAAAAAGATTAAGTATAATTAGATCCTGCGGCAGCTCAGAACTAACGCTGTTGCAAAAGCGAAGGTTTTCCTAGGAGTTGGTAATGGCTTATTTTATGGCTTATGAAGGGTATTTTTAGTTTATTGCAACTGCATTTATCAAAGGCCTTTTTCCCTTGCCAAAAAGAAGTGAAGTTTTTTAGTCTGATCTGTTCTTCCTCTTGTTTTACCCCACAGTACGAGCAGTTTGAGAGCACCATTGGCTTCAAGCTCCCCAACCACAGATCTGCTAAGAGACTATGGAAGGTCTGCATCGAACACCACACCTTTTTCAGGTGAACTGGATGGACCAGTTTAATTCTGCTTTTCTGTATTTCATAGTAGTCTGTTTCATAGTCTGATGTAGTCATAGTCTGTCACGATACCACAATTTCAGTAGTCGGTACCAATACCAGTAATATTTCACGATTCTCGATATCAATTTCGATACCACAGCAAAAATAGATACTATGCTACACTTTTTTTTTTTTTTATATTTTTTTTTTGCCTATTTAAAAAGATAAATATCCATTTAAATAACAAATTAAAACAACTGCATGTTTCCTTCAAGTATTTTTCAGTTGAGTAAACATTACTTCAATTTTTATTTATTTCTTTATTTTATTTATATTTTTTTATTTGGCCCTATGAAACATTGTATTTTATCCCCAAATCCTGTATTTTCCATTTTATTTCCATTTGTAATTCCATTTTAACTTCAGCATTGAAATGGTGTCTAATCAAATTAATTCATAAAATTTTAAAGGGATAGTTCACCCAGAAATGAAAATTCTCTCATTATTTACTCACCCTCATGATATCCCAGGTGTGTATAACTTTCTATCTTCACCAGAACACATTTAAAGAAAAACAGAAAAATATCTTAGCTCAGTAGGTCTTTAAAATGCAAGTGAATGGAGATTTCTCATTTGAAGCGCCACAAATCACAGACAGTCAGCATAAACTTCATCCATATGACACCAGCTGTTAAATGAACGTCTTCTAAAGTGACACGATCGCCTTTGGTGCGAAAAAGATAAATATTTAAGTTTTTTTTTTTTTTTAACTATATATCATGCTTCCAGTGAGCAGTGGTACACGCGTGTAATGTAATCGCATTGGCATTTGAAACATGCGAGAACTAACGCAAGTGCTTCACAGACGGAAGAGCAGCGCTGTTTACAAGTGAGAAGGACAAACGCTGTACAATATCTTGGTTGGTTTTGGTTAAGATCTGTAATGATCTTTTTTTTACTCACAATGGTGCATTCATGTGCTCATCCTGGATGTCTCAACCGAGTGGAGAACGTGAGATTACATCTGTATCCATGGCAACGCGAATACCTCACACAAGAGACCACTTGGACTCCACCCTCCATTTTTGTTTGCACCAAAAGCGATCATGTTGCATTAATTTAACCGCTGGAGTCGTATCGATGACGTTTATGCTGACTGTCTGTGATTTTTGGAGCTTCAAAAGAGAAATCTCCATTCACTTACATTTTAAAGATCTACTGAGCTAAGACATTTTTCTCTTTTTCTTCAAATGTGTTCTGGTGAAGTTAGAAAGTCATACACACCTGGAATATCATGAGGGTGAGTAAATAATGAGAATTTTCATTTTTGGGTGAACTATCCCTTTAATAAAATGAAAATAGAACAATTGCTTTTTAACACACCATTGCATTTTTTTAAATCAGATAAAGTGATTCTGTAAAGATCCTCAGAGTATAATCAAAAAGAAAAAAAAAAAAAACTGGTCTTATTTTTTTGTCAAATAAAGTGCTGCACAACAGAGCATTACAGTATAAATGAAAACATTGATAAATACATTTATTCAGTACAACAGCACTCTTGTTTGTGAGATATTGCTTAAACATTATTATTAAAATTATTATTATTATTGTGAATATACATTACAGTGAATATTACATTTTACTATACATAAAAATTTTTCTTTCTTATTTTGGCATGAAGGCTTTTCAGTTTGTGTGTGTTTTTTAAAGTAGCTCCACACCTTTGGATAAGCAGTAGTTTAAATGGCCCAGGATGGTTATTAAAGCATAAATGCTGCAATTTAATTATATAAACATGGTCTGCAGGCACTATGCACTTCTCAGTGAATAAGCGCTCTGTTTTGTCATCTGTTACAACATGCACAGACTGCGTGATGCTCTTAATTTGATTTCAGCATATGATTGGCTTCACATATCCACTGTAAAGCTCACAGCACATGCAGACAGTATATTTATTTAATTAAATTGCATATTCTAAATAGATCAATTGCATATTTTTTCCCCCCAAATATGTTACATTTGTGTGTGAGCATTTGAAAGCAGTCTTGTATTAGTCAGACAGCATGTGGGTATCGAATTGAGTCAGTGGTCGTTACTACCAGTAGGATACTGCAGAAAAAAGCTTTAATAAGATATTTTTTTTAATTTTAGTATTGACTTGGTACTGAAGTACCGCTACTTTTGACATCCTTCGTCTGATGCATATTGCTTACAAAACTGGAAAGTACTTTTTATACAAGACAAGCTAGACTCTGATTGACTGACTCAACTTCCCAGAGTATGCAGACGTTTTTTTTTTTTTTCTTTTTTTTTGGTGAGTCCTCCTGAAAACAAAGTCCGAGCTGATACAATGAGCAGTTTTGAAAAATAACTAATCACTGGATTTGCCAGAGTTGGCCAGATTAGAGCATTATATCTGTGAAAGATATTCATTGTTTTGTTTGAAGCACTAGTAGAAAGTTAACTTGATATTCTTAAGCATAACTATTACGCTTTGTTTTCTGAGTTCTTTCTGTGAACAGTTGCCCTAAACAGCATGGAAAAACAAAACAAACTGGTTGGTTGCCTCACATGTCGGTCAGACATTATTCTAAGGAATAAGCTGCAATGTGGACCAGACCTTTTTATTCAAAGTTTTGACCATTTTGCTATAAATCTAGCTTTACCTTCTTTCAAATAATCTCAGTCCTTTGTGTCATGACATCCTTCCAATGCCCGATAGTCATGCTGCCCACTTTAAGTGTGTGAGAAAGCTCAGGTGTGAGTAACCTTGTTTGTAAGATCAAAGACAACTAATGCCATATCCTCCCTCGCTCCAGGTGTGGCGTGTCTCTCTAGGTGCTTGTCATTTTTTCATCCTATGTTCAGACTTGTGTCTCTATGCTTATATTTAATGGTGCTTGTTTTGTTCTAAACTCCAAACTCCAGGTATTAGCATGAGACATATTTCTGTTCCTATGTAGGAATGTTGCGTTGCTCAATGGCTCCAGCCACTTATTTTCCCTCATTCATCACTTTAATTTCCCTGTTTTCAAATATAATGTGTGAATTGATTACTGTGAAATACATTCTTGATTAGTCTACAAATAATGATTATTTTGATATTTAATTAATTATTGCAATTATTGCTTCGATAGATTTTATTCCTGTATTTTATTAAATCATTTTATTAAAAAAAAATATATATAAAAATGATTGTTTTCTATACAATGTGTACAAAACGGTTTTAAAAATAAATGTTATTATATAAATTGAATGTAGTTTTCCAAAACATTTGCATGTCCTCAGTTTGGAAACAGCAGGACAATTTAATCCATTCATTTTTTAAATAAAATGAAGAAAAACAATACCACAATTTAAGTGTTAAATGGTAACATGTAGAATGTTGTAATATCTTTATTCTATAAATATAAGGGTATCAGTTAGTACAGATACTACAGTTTACCTAAATTTGATGTCTAAAACCAATGTTTATCAAACGGTACAGTTTAATCAAAATTATTGAGAGGTCAGTTTAATTGATGTGGATGCATGCGCACTCGCTTGCTCAGTGAAGTTTAACGGAGATTCGCTTGTGGTAAAGACAAAAAGATTTGTGAAATGGAAATATACACCTGATTTTTAACTCATATCATTTATACATTATAATTTATAAAATATAGAAAATACCAGTAAAATGTCAATTACGTGCTGAAGAGAAACAACTTTTAAGCATATTAAACAGCACAAGCACTGATGCCAGAATGATCACACAGTTAATTTGGCAAAAGGGACGAAAGTTCTGCTGCTTGAATTGGTCTGTGCTTGCCGAAATTTGAATCGCTGCCCCAGTGGCTGAAGCTGTATGTGTTGTTAAACATTTGGGCATGTTCACCACAGAGTGATGCCAAAAGCGTATTGTATTTTTTATTTGTATATGATGTAATACACTAATATTACAAAAGTTGTAATCCTAGAGCCAATAGGCCTCTAAATTGCACTCCCCATTGATTATGTGAACGTGATTACTTTCTGGTTTCCACAGGATCAGAACTCATGTCTCCGAGATCTGTAGTTGTAGATGGAAATATAATGATGATTGGAATGATGCAGAAATGTCTGATTGTAGATGGTGATGGTCAGTAATTCAGCAGCAGTATGGGCTTGATTAGAGGGTACATTAACTTTTGAGTACTGCATGACGAGACTATCCTGTTTGATCATGTTGACCTCGTGTAGCACCATTTCAGTGAAAAGTGTCTATAGTGACTTGGGAGTGAGCTCTTTTGACTTGAGCCCTGGCAAGCACTTAGAGCACCCTGGCATCATGGCAGCAAGTTTCCAATGGAAGGCACCATTTCAGACAATATAAAAATCTACTTGTTTCATTGTTGTCTTTCTTTCAATAAAAAAAGCACTTCCCAGATTAGAGGGGGATACCATCTTGTTGTTGTTCTTGATGCAGATATTTCATTGAGGTCAATTAAAACCACTTAAACGTAATGTTTTCTTACACTGATCTGTTTTAGGCTTGTGTCTCCAGAACCTCCACCAAAGGGCTTTCTGGTAATGGGTTCAAAGTTCAGATACAGCGGGAGAACCCAGACCCAGACACAACAGGCCAGCGCTCTCATTGACCGCCCTGCTCCCCACTTTGAGCGCTCTACTAGCAAGAGATACCTCCTTTCTCGCAGTCTAGATGGAGGTTGGAATGTTTAATTTTCTTCTGCTTTGCATTTCGCTGTTTCTTTTTTCTTTTTTCTTTTTTTTTTTTGCTACATTTCTTTTAAAAGTTGACAAAATCATCATTTAGCAGGTATACTGTACATAGAGTATTTAAAATGTACAGTCTTTCTCTTTAATACCAAAAATATTGACGTGGCATCTTGCACAAAATTAATGTCCAATAAAATGCTTTCTAGGTGCAATAGCAAGTAGCAAATCTTGGTTCACAGCTCTGATGTAAACCGAAGCCTTTTCGCTATTGTGTATTTAAAAAATCGACAAGCCCTCTTCTCACCCCAAATATCCCCCCAATGCCAAACTTGAAAGAAAACTGGTCAGGTCATTTCATGGGGTCATTAAGGATATTTAGACATTTTTACGGGAAAACAACAAAATACTGATTAAGAATTAGATTTCTTTGCTGTATAGTAATGCAAGTCGTTATGCTATTGATTGTCTCACTAGCATAAAAGGTTTAGAGATATCCATTACTGTCCATTATCATTTGTTTTACGTTTCTAGGATTTACTCAGTTTACTTTTATGGAGAGGTTTTAGTTCTGGGTCAGTTCTAATGAGAGTCCTGAATGGTCCACTAATGTGTGTCCAGCAGAATTCTCTCCGGTCTCAACGCTAGGTGAGATCCATGATGGTCTATCGCAGAAGAGTGAGAGTGAGCAGCCACAGTGTCTGTCTGGAGACGAAGCTGAGCCTGACCTCAGTCTGGATCAAGACCAGGATCAGGACCAGGATCAGGACCAGGATCAAGACCAGAGCAGGAGTGAGGAGATGGTCACAACCCCTACCAGGAAAAAAGACTTTAAGGTAATATGGTAGTCCTTCACAGAAATCACCACATTTAATGTCATTTTTATCTTCTCAAATTTACCTTTACAAAAGTCCACATTTGATTGCAACTGGTTTTCAAATACTTTTCATTTTGAACAATACACAGGATCTATTGTTTGATAATTTGAAACCTAACAAATGCATTTTGGTGAAATGTTTTATCTAAAAGTTGTGCTAGATTTATTCTATATTTCATTAAAATAAATGCCACTTTGTTTAATATTTTGTTCTACAATGCCAAGTCAAATACTTACAACTTAGAATTAGAACTCCAAATACTTTTTCTGGGGCCAATATGGGCTACATTTTCTTTTATCCCATTAGTATTAGCATTTCCCTTTTTTTCTTCTTTTTTCTGGATTTTATTTTTATTTTTATTGAATCTTCAGTGCTATTAAAAAAAAGGCACTGATTATTGCACACTGCCCTTGAAAACTCTTGCACAGAGCTACTCATAGCTTTAAGATGTTACTGCAGAACACTATTAACCAAACTGACACACACCTCAATGCCTGTCCACACCAATGGCTCTCTGAATTAGCCAAAGTGGAAACATCCGTCTTACTTCAGACTTATTTCAGCATCTAACTGGAATGCAGACTAACTTCTCAAACTTTTTTCTTTTACCCTGCTGTCATATCTGCCTCTTACTCACTCTCTAATGCTGTACATTTCTGATTATGTAACTTTTACAAGACACAATTCATAAAACAGCTTTCTGATCTATCTTCTCTCTTAAACACTTCCCTGGATAAAGGAGGACGCAGGTGTGGCTGTTGATAATAAACAGGAGGTATTTCAAAGCATCAATGTCTGTGGTTCTTTGTATGCTATGCATTTCCTGTTTGATGCAAACAGGTGTTCTACATAAGGTTATTGTGCACATTTGCATTCTTTAGCTATTTTTGAGAAATGTGTAATTTGTCATGTTGACTGTCTTTTTGCTTCATACTGTAGTTGGCACTTTGAAGTGTTTGGTGCTTTGATTCTTCTTTAATCTCCTTAAAAATGTGTTGAAGCATTAAAGATTAGGGTTAGGATTCCAATCTGACAGGTCGCAGTGCTCTTATGCTTTGATTTTTTTTTTTCGTCATAAAAATGAAAATGCCTGTTTGCATAAAACAGCACAAGCAAACAACCTCAATCAACCTCCATCCTCCAATCCATTCTTTCAAGATCAGTTGAACTTTATACTTTAGCTCATAACTGTAGTATATTGGATGATTTATAGAGATGAATACCTCTGTGTTTACATGGACTTTCGTCATGGATGATTGTTCTGTATGATATTACAGATATGTGTGTTTTAGGGATGTGCATTTTGGTCATTTTGATTGCTCGAGTACTCGACTGATATATCTGCATCTAAGTTGTTAAACTTTAAAAAACTGTTCATTTTCATTTTCATTGTCCTATAAAATATATTCAGTATTTCATTGAATACATTTGTTATATATATTATATTTAGTCGATTTTACTCTAACTAAAATGGCATGTAAGTTTAGTCTACAAAAATAACATATTTTAGTTGGTGATAATATGCAAAATGACAAAAACATATATGAAATTGTAGCAGACCAAACTTTAACCAATGTTTAATATTTTGAAAAATGGATAAACTACTTACAATTATTTAAACATGTGTCAAATATATTCCTTATGTTTTTGACAGTTTAAGATATTGCATTACATGTAGTGCATATTTAAGGAAACAGAGTATTCACAATGCAGGTTATGCATTTTGACAATAGCTGACGCGTTAGCTTTACCTACCAAAGTCCAAGTTCACCTGTTAATTTTGCTTCATTGTCTGTGCTGATGTAAGTTGTAATATTAAGTTCCCTATCTGTCACTCACTCAACGTTGTGTCAATGTAGTGACACTAGGGGTCACTCTTTGGAGCCCCAAACACCTCTGATCTTTGAGAAAAGGCCAATGGGAATTGGCGAGTGGAATTTGCATGCCACTCCCCCGGACATACGGGTATAAAAGGAGCTGGCTCGCAATCACTCATTCAGATTTTCTTTTTGGAACTGAGCGGTTGTATTTCAGCGAGCTGAATTCCTCCGCCGATCCATTCACCTCTACTAAAGCTGTTGGATTTATGGCGCATTACAGCGGCTTCTCCCCCTCGCACACCGGTGGAGTGCAGAGAACGCCCCTGGGCACTTCGACAGTCTAAAAGAGTATATATTCTTGCAATAAAAGATTATATTTTCCCTACTAAAAGAGTGGCACTGACGGAGAGCGTCTTTTTAAAGATGCCTCTCAGTCTGTGTTTATTTTCTGCTTGCGGTTGTTACCTCTCTGCTTCCGATGGCCACGATCGCTGTCTTACGTGCGATTCCTCGGGTGGATCAGGTGGTCGCGGTGCACTTGTGCCCGCAGAGCACCACCACCTGACAGAGTCGTCCGAGGCTCCCGTCCAGGGCCTGTAGGCTCACGTCATCACTGACGGCTAAAGCCTACGGCACTGCTGGACGTGCCACCTCCGCCCTGCATGCCATGGCTCTCCTGCAGTGCACCAAGCCAAGGCACTTAAAGAACTGCACAAGGGTAGTTCTGACCTGGGATTAATGCAGGAGCTGCGCTCGGCGACCGACCTCGACCCTCCGGGCGACGAAGGTCACGGCGCCGTCTCTCGGGCAGGCGATGTACACCTTGGTGGTCCAGGAATGCCACCTTTGGCTCAACCTGGTTGAGTCGAGAGAGGCTGACAAGGTTTGATTCCTTGATGCCCCCATCTCCCAGGCTGGCCTATTCAGCGACGCCGTCGGAGACTTTTCCCGGCAGTTTTCGACAGTAAGGAAGCAGACGGAGGCCATACAACATATCCTGCCCCAGCGCGGCTCGAGGCCCC
This sequence comes from Myxocyprinus asiaticus, assembly GCF_019703515.2. NCBI lineage: Eukaryota > Metazoa > Chordata > Actinopteri > Cypriniformes > Catostomidae > Myxocyprinus > Myxocyprinus asiaticus. The sequence continues at coordinate 24,849,746 of NC_059380.1, forward strand.
GCACCCCATCTGCTCATCGCCAAGGGCGTCCCCCTGTTGAGGTAACACTGGCTCCGCCGCAGCCTGCCCCAGTGGGCCGACCCCGGCGTAGAGCTGCCCGCAGGAAACAGATGCCACCCGTCTCACGGCCGGCCGCCAAGAATCCGAGGAAGGCTTTGAAGCGCCCCTGAGACGGGCAGCCCAGGAAGTCGGGAACTCACCCTTCAGGAACTGGTAAAGAGACCACTCCTTCCCCCGATGGAGGGTCGGGTGGAGAATCCTTATTTTCCTTTTCTTTTGATTTTCGTTATCACGACCGCCGGACACGTTTCTCTCTGGCAGGTTCTGTGCCCCGGAGGTGGGACTTCTGCCCCCACGCACCCAGCTGTGGCACAAGTCTGCTCCCAATGTGATGGTCTCCACGGGTCATGAGGACGCACTTCTTCCTCCCCCGTCCCAGGCCGTTCCGGGGGTAGTCACAAGGAGCCAGGTAAGTGCTTTGATGTCCTTAGACTCAGCACGGCCACAAGTGGCACCGGCAGTGGTAGACACGATCACTCAGGCCAGGGCTCCCTCGACAAGGTGCCTGTATGACCTGAAGTGGCGTCTGTTCCATAAGTGTTGTTCTTCCCGACTTAAAGACCCCCAGAGATGCGCAGTTGGATCAGTGCTTTCCTTTCTGCAGGAGAGGCTGGAGGGGCGGCTGTCCCCCTCCATCTTGAAGGTGTATGTAGCTGCTATATCAGCACATCATGATGCAGTTGACGGTAAGTATTTGGGGAAGCACGACTTGATCGTCAGGTTCCTGAGAGGCGTGAGGAGGTTAAACCCCCCCAGACCGTGCCTTGTTCCCTCGTGGGACCTCTCCGTGGTTCTTTGGGGTCTACGGGGAGCTCCATTCGAGCCCCTAGAGTCAGTAGAGTTAAAGGCGCTCTCTTTGAAGACTGCCCTCCTGACGGCTCTCACCTCCATCAAGAGGGTAGGGGACATGCAGGCGTTCTCTGTCAGCGAACTGTGCCTGGAGTTCGGCCCGGGTGACTCTCACGTGATCCTGAGACCCCGACTGGGCTATGTGCCCAAGGTTCCCATGACCCCGTTCAGGGATCAGGTGGTGAACCTGTAAGCACTGCCCAGGAGGAGGCAGACCCAGCCTTGGCATTGCTGTGTCTGGTGCGTGCTTTGCGCATCTACTTGGATCGCACGCAGAGCTTTAGAAGCTCCGAGCAGCTCTTTGTCTGCTTTGGGGGACAGCGGAAAGGAAGCGCTGTCTCCAAGCAGAGGATCGCCCACTGGGTCATCGACACCATCGTTATGGCATATCACGCCCAGGACGTGCCCCCCCACCCCCCGTGGGGCTGTGTGCCCACTCTACCAGGGGTGTAGTGGCCTCCTGGGCTCTGACCAACGGCGCCTCTCTAGCAGACATTTGTAGAGCAGCAGGCTGGGCAACACCTAACACCTTTGCGAGGTTCTACAACCTCCGGGTTGAGCCGGTTTCATCCCGTGTGTTGTCAGGTTCAAACAGGTAAGTCTCGGGACAGCTGGCCGGGTGTACCTTTGCGCATAGCGCCTTTCCCCTCCCTTGAGGTGAAGACGTGTGCTCTTTCTCCCAGTCTCGTTCACAAAATTGTGGACCCTGGATGTCCTTCCTCCTCAGCCCTGTGGCAGGCGAATTTTCGAAGAAACTTGCCGCCGGCCCAGTACGTGTGCTAATTAGGCCCTGTACTGGGGTAGGTGCTCCACATGCGCTGGTTACCCTATTGGTAACCCCATGTGATATATTTTCCTCAAAGTGGTTTCCCCATTGGTAAACCACGTCTTCCTTGGGCAGACGCCCCTCTGCCCCGGGTCATCGTGTCTGTAGAAACTCCTCCCCCCTCGGGTAGGCCCTACCATGGGACCCTCCGACATGACGTGTTTCCGACTAGACTCGGTAAGACCATGTGACGTATTTCCACTTGAAAGCCCCCCCCCTCTCTGGGTGGGGTGTGGTCTCTGCGGTGTCCTCATTTTTGGAGGGACACCCCCTGACATGGACCTTATATGACCCCCAGCTGAACGATTTCATTCCTTTTGGGGAGAAAAAAAAAAGAGAAAAGGCCACGGCTGGGCCAGCCGGTCTTCATTTTTTTGTGCAGTAGACTTGTCCCTGAGGTGCAGGGGACTGTTTGACGCCCACAAGAGCATTGGGGGAGGTTACGTGATGGCTGGGTGCACTGGCTACGAGACACACAGAGGTCTGCCCGTCTCGCCCCGCTAGTCCACGTAACACAGTTCAGTAGTCATGCCGTTTTGTATAGGGACCCCTAGTGTCACTTCATCGACACAACGTCGAGTGAGGTGACAGAAGGGGAACGTCTCGGTTACTGTCGTAACCTCCATTCCCTGATGGAGGGAACCAGACGTTGTGTCCCTCCTGCCACAACACCGAACTACCCGCTGAATGGGCCGGGACCTTGTCTCGGCACTTCAGTGCAAAACCTGAATGAGTGGTTGCATTCCAGCTCCTTTTATACCAGTATGTCCGGGGGAGTGGCATGCAAATTCCACTCGCCAATTCTCATTGGCCTTTTCTCAAAAGATCAGAGATGTCTGGGGCTCCCAGGAGCGACCCCTAGTGTCACTTCATCGACACAACTTCTTTAGGACGTTACAACAGTAACCGAGACATTATTGTTTTCTGATGAATATTAACGACATACTTCTCAACAGCAGAAGGTTTTCTGAACCAGGTTAATGTAAACTGCGAGCCAAGACATTTTGTAGTGTTCGCAAAACATTTTAATAATAAAATATTAAAATATTTTTTATATTTAATTAGAATATTTAATAGAAATAATCAAATTACAATAATATTTGAAGAGACTTTAAAATAACATGAGTTTTGCCATATTAGACCTGTGTCGGACTATCAAACACTACCACAAATTAATCTTAAAAAAGTAGCTATTTTAATTAAAATATTGCAAGAATGTTACCAGTCACTTATCAAACAGATCATGTTGAAAATGATACCGGCTGGGTTTCCCGAAGCACATTATAGTAGCACTTAAATCTCTATGGTGCATTTGTGGACTCGACAAGAGCCCATTTCGCACACATACAGCCTTTTACAGAACATTTTCTCCAGGTTAGAGGTCATGTGTGAACAAACCTTTTCAAAAATACTGGTATATTTTGCTCTGGCAATTTCCCTTAATGAGAAGTTGTATCGTAAATTTCCTGATGGTATGTAAGATGTGGTATATTTGCCAGTAAAGGCAACCCAACAATTTTCCAGTAATTTACCTGGTTGCATGTGTGAAAGGGGCTGTTGCAGGCAATTTTTATGCTTGTCAGTGTTTCTGCATTATTTTCATGTTGAGAGGACAAACTCCTGGACATCTTGGCAAAAGTTTCAGCACTTTCGGACCAGACATCTCCCGTAACACAGGACTGAGGTTATAGCAATACATGTTGGTTTGGGAAACAGGCATTACTAGAAACAGGCATTATTTCATCGTAAAATAAGGAGTGACATTAGTTAAGATGATGGCAAAAGCTTAAATTAGCAACGTTATTGGAAACCCAGCATGGATATGATAAAGGACTTCATGATCGTTAGTGCACTTGTCTAACATCAGTTAATCTTTAGACATCAAATATATGCAATCCAGTATTTTGTTTAGCATTTAAACAAATAAAACTACAGAGACATATAATAAAATAAAATATTGTTTTTAGTGGACATTTTATTTGCCACTTAATAAAGTGTGGAATGAATAGAACTTTTTCATTTAAAACTGTTAAAGTAAAGCTATTGTACATCAATATTTCTATGAATTTGCTTAATCCAAAGTAACTTTAGCCTTCAAGGTTTTTTAAATTTCTTTTTTATTGAAGTTTACTCAGTTTTCAATTTTAATATGAAATTAAAATGCATTAACCTAAAAGTTATTTTATTGAGTGAGATGATAATAATAATAATAATATTAATAATAATTAATTTAATGAATTGTAATTAAGAATTGTAGCTCAACAACAGATTTACAAAAGCCATGTCCTTCATGTTATTATGAGAAAATGTGTTTTTACGAGATATCTCGTTATTACAAGAAAAGATGTAATTTATATGACACAGCACAATATGCCATGGGAACCAATCACAAAATTATAACAAATTTACAGAAAAGTCAAAGAATTATTTAGTTTTCATGATTCATTATTGCATTAACTTCAGAGTACTGGAGTACTATGCACATCCCTAATTAAGATCTTCCCAGATTATTGCCCTTTCTGACCCAGTATGATCCTGAACTGTTCTTGCTTTTGTGCTGTTTCTGTCTTCTCTTGTGCTTCCTGCACTCCTGTCCTGTATGTGACTAACCCCAACCACCATCCTGTTCATCACTTCATCTCTGCTGTTTTTCTTCACCTGGAGTAGGAATTAACACCTCTACACAAGCAGGAGGTATCTGTTTCTCAAGGGTCTCCTGTTGAGCACACTTGTCTGTGATAAATAAAATAAGGACCGTCTTATTCCACAGTACAGTACAGCACTAACAAAAAGGACTTTGTAGGACCACAGTGTTCTTAGAGCAAATACCATTGTAAATTAATATGGTATTTATTTATTTAAATTATAAATAATTTATTTATTTAACTTTATATAAAAAGGCATGTTGCTTAAGAACACAATTCTTATTTACCACGACAGCCTGGCAAAAGGATAGTTATTAATTCATGAAAAATAAACAATACATTACATCAGAATAATAAAGTAAATTAAAAATAAATAAACATTACATATTATAAACTAAAGGCTAATTAAAAACAAGCTGGCTAAGTTAAAACAATGGACAAAGAACATACAGCTGCCAAAAAACAATTTGCATGTTGTTTGTTCACAGTTGTTATTAATATATATATATATATATATATATATATATATATATATATATATATATATATATATATATATATTTGTAATTAAATCAATAAAAGCTGACATAAATACAATCATTTATTGCCAATTTCAGCAATTAGGCCAATTTTATGTAATTGATTCCAATCATTAGGGGAAGCAAATTTCAAGACAAAGCATCCAAATAAAGACAATTTTTTTATATTAGGAACATTAAGAAGGATGGAACAGGATGATCTAGTTTGATATGTGACAGACTGTCATTGTAGACTATTTTACAAATAAGCTGGAGTCAGACCAAGCAAGGTTTTGTGAATAAATATAAGCCAGTGAAGTTCTTGCCAAATATGCAAAGATGGACAGTTTTTAATGGAAAACAATCACATTTGTTAGTTCTACAGGGGACAGTAGTGGCAAATCTGTCTCTGGCAGATCATGCAAAGAGATTACCATCTGATACAATCATTGTACAATGGAACCATCACAGTACCTTTTGTAAGGGAATAAATAGTCTATTCATATGTAAATAGTTAATTAACTATTGATTCAGCAGCCATTTTCATTAATATACAGTTTTGAGACATTGGAGACCAGCATGTACTGTATATACAAATGGTAGTCATACAATAAAGCAACCTCATTCAAATGCTTAAAGATGGCTTTCCTAATCCAGTCATGGCTGTTTTTTCTCCACTGCTGTCTGCAGTTTCTAGATAAGTCAGAAGATGTTCTCCTGAAGCACCAGGCCAGCATCAATGAGCTGAAGCGAGCCCTGAGGGAGCCCAACAGTAAGCTGATGAACCGGGAGAAGCGTCTGTCAGAGACATCCCCAGGCAGCACTCCAGAGAAGAAGGCAGTGAGTATGGAAATAAAGCAGGAGGGATGTAAGACTCTCAGCATTAAGAGAATGGAGGTCAAAGCTGTGATGTGTTTCTGTTTGCCTTGTATGTTGACTAACATTGTGCAAATGTTAAGTTGCTTAATTATGCAGTAATGGCATATGTGCTGGTACTTGCTATTTATTTTTTATTTTTTTATTTTTTTTGTACTGTGTCTTTATCATTTATTTGTATTAATTTAAATATTTTTTTTTTAATTATGTACATTGTTAGTAGACAAATTATAAATAAAGAAGTCATATTGGGAGAAGTTTATTTTCTTTAAGTTCACAGGGCTAAGAGTCTTATTTTTTATGTTGTGTGTGTTTTTATATATATATATATATATATATATATATATATAGCCCTGGGCATGCCCAAAGAACCCTGAAGTTTCTTCTGAAGAGCAGAGAAAGTAATTATGCATCAAGGGTGTAATTGTTTATTGTCAAACTAATTGGTATCTACTGATGCAATTTTTTTTGTTTTACTGGAAATGCTGTAATTTCAGAATTATGTAATGTTCCTGCAGTATCCTGAAGTCTGAAGTGTTTGATTTTCTGGTCCCTGCCATATTCATGCACGTTCTCTGTATTTATTATTCAAGATTGTTTTATTTCAAGTCTTGCTTTCTTTTTATTCTTGCTAAGTAAAATCTATTTTTATTGGACAGACACCTCTTTAATTACTCCATAAATGTAAGATTATGTTTGATGTTCTCCTTTTTTTCTGCTGGTCTTGGACTTGGCCACCTGTCAGGAGGCTGTTGGTGCAGGGGGAAGGGAACCTGTCAACAGCCTCTCGGTGGAGGGCTTCATCCAGAAGACTGTATTGACTTCACCCGAGGTTCCTTTGACATGTTTTTAGATTCATCCATGAGTTGTTACTGATTTTACGAGACAGTATAGTCCTTGTATCAACAGAACTAACCATTTTTAATTTATATTGTTAAATAGGGCTCTGAGGAATGGGTGTTAATCGAAAAACAAGATGCGTATCAACCGGACTATGAAATGGAGGAAAAAGAAAAGAACAAAGCTAGCACATCTCCACCTCCTCTGGTTATTGATCCCCTTACTAAGAAAAAGTGGGAGACTGAAAAACAAAGAGAAGTTACTAAGATGATACACACTGAGCTAATGGGAGAGGATGGTAAAGAAACATATTTGCAAATGGAAAGTTTTGCAGGCCCAAAAATATTTCCAGTGGAGAAGTCAACTGAAGCAAAAGAAAAGAGCACCATAAGTGAATACACTACATTTTTATCAAGTACTAAGGCTAAATCTGAATTATGTACAGAAGATAAATCAGAAAAAGAGCCTTGCCAACCTGCTGAATCCAGACCTGAGAACGAGAAGACCCCAATTCCACATGTTATGGTGGAAGGTGCTCCACGCAAAGTCAGAAGAGAGAGAAGACCTCAAAGCTTAAATTTGGGGAGGTCGAGGGACTTTGTGTATGAAACAGAAGCTAAAAGTTCAAACATCACACAAGATAGTGTAGAGTCTGATGAGGACAATAATACTGAAGATATAGAGGAAACTCTGATTTGTCCTCCTGAAGAGTTCAACTCAGCACCAGACATATGGTCACCATCCATGGCTGAAAAGCTAAATCAGCCAGCCACAAATATATCTGTTGGAACACCACTTGAAGAACATCAAAAGGAGTTCGACAAGGTAATGGAAAAAGATTTGCAGATACCCAATCAAGGAGCAGCAAGATCTGATGATGCAAGAAAGCTTGCAGAAGGTCAAGAGAAGCCATGTACCGAAGTGAAGATTATGAACACTGAAGACAAACAAGAAAACCAAGATTCAGTTAATGGTCCTGGCAAAGATAAGCTGAATAGTGTCAAGACTGATGTCAGATTTGAGGTCATGAAAGTTATCATGATTGATAACTGTAAGAACAAAGAGGAGCCTGGGGATGTAATCAAGCAAAGAATGGAAGGGTTGGGTCTTGAGAAGAAGATAAACAATACTGAATTAGAGAAAGCTGAGGGCATCCAACTAGCCAACGAGCCAAGAAAGACTAGCCAGAGGGTAACAGGACATGTAAGAACAGATATAACAAGAATCGTTCCATTAAAACCTGAAAGAGTGAGAAGCCAGAGTTACAAAGATGACTTAGAAATTGGACAAGGCTCGGAAATTATGAAAATTAATTTTAAAAGATATAGTATGAATGAATCTTTCGAGAGGCACTTTGACCCAAGTAAGTTTGAGAGCAGGGACACTAGCTCTTTCTATGCTAACTTTACCACAAGTCCAGTGAAAGCTTACAAAGGTCAGAAGGAGTCATCTACGATGGACCACTTAATCTCCGAGACCTCTGAGCAACAAGTGTTAAGGGATTTAGAGGGATCACCACAAGAAAGAGCTATGCAGGATAATGACACTACAAAACACACCAGCAGAATGGTCCATGGAGATCTTCTGCTGCCCGAGGAGGGAATTTCATGTGTCCAACCTCACATATCTAGGACCCCAGTCCACCAAAAAAATGCCCCACCAGCTCCCCCTATTAAAACAAAGAAAGCAAGAGAATCAGGTCTTTTTCTGCGCAATAGTCGCAACTTTAACAAAGACCCAACTCTGGAAGCTGACAAGAAGAACCTTCTGGTAAATCAGCCTGGCATCTCCTGCATTTTCACTCATTGGACAAAAAAGTATCGCATGAGCTTCAGTTCGACTCTCGCATCCATTATTTTTTCATTTTGTAACTTAAACATACTTGTATTACATTTTAAAGCATACTCTCTGCTTACCCATGAAGAGAGGGGTTGGAGGAGGCCAGCTGAAGTTTGGACCTTCAGGTTGTCTGTTCGACATGCTCTTATCTTGATTCTTCCCATAATCTCTACTGATATCAAAACTATTTTATCAATGTCTATTGGATTGACCAAAGACCGTATGGAAGGTTCCATGCTTTGGCCTTCAGCTTTGATACCCCCTCTCTTCAGAAATGAGTCTTGAGTTGTCCTTTCATTCCACAAACCTGATAGACAGTTCCCATTGTGGTGTTGAAAGGAACCACAAGCTCTTCCACTCATTCATGGCTATGGTGGTAACCATGGCTAACCATGGCACCGATGGTTTTCTTGACTGCTGTGTTGTATTTATAACTGCCTTGAACATCATGAAAAACTGTAGTGCTCTTTTCGGTTAAGGCCTTGTTACTACTGTACTTTTATAGTTTCCACGTTCTAGAATCACCAATAATTTTATAGATTAACTCTGAATATTGCTCTTTGTGGAGATTTTCATATTAAGTAAACAATGCTGCATGAGGAGCACACGGCAATGTGTGATTGTTGATCAAAGAGGCAAACTGTTCTGCTACACTCAGGGTTGCCATCTGTTGCGTGAACACTATATTAAAGTACAGTGTATGTGTGTTCAAACAACTTTTTGGCTGTGGAATGAAAGGAATTTGGAAAAACAAAAACCTGTAATCTGTCAGTTTGACACAGTAGTGTTTGTAGCATATGAGCAACTACATCTGAGCGCAGGATGCTGGCTGCAAACAAATTTTGACTTCAATTACCACCATTTTGCTTGTTTAAATACCACAGTGTATGCTTTGAAATGGCCAATGAAGCAGTTGAAATCACAATTTTTAAGATAAATGCCTGTTTCAGCTAATTTAGCTTGTATTTTCTTTGCTTGGCCATCAGGCAACATTTTTTATTTTATTTTTTTCTTTATTTGCTATGGATTTCAATGGAGCATGAAATCTCCTTGTTTGGCTCTAATATTTTACTGGCTCTGTTACAAAATCTAGTGAGTTGCAAATGCAGGCAGCATTTTAAGGCATCATATGCACACTCCAAAATATACAGGTGCATCTCAATAAATTAGAATGTCGTGGAAACGTTCATTTATTTCAGTAATTCAACTCAAATTGTGAAACTCGTGTATTAAATAAATTCAATGCACACAGACTGAAGTAGTTTAAGTCTTTGGTTCTTTTAATTGTAATGATTTTGGCTCACATTTAACAAAAACCCACCAATTCACTATCTCAAAAAATTAGAATATGGTGACATGCCAATCAGCTAATCAACTCAAAACACCTGTAAAGGTTTCCTGAGCCTTCAAAATGGTCTCTCAGTTTGGTTCACTAGGCTACACAATCATGGGGAAGACTGCTGATCTGACAGTTGTCCAGAAGACAATCATTGACACCCTTCACAAGGAGGGTAAGCCACAAACATTCATTGCCAAAGAAGCTGGCTGTTCACAGAGTGCTGTATCCAAGCATGTTAACAGAAAGTTGAGTGGAAGGAAAAAGTGTGGAAGAAAAAGATGCACAACCAACCGAGAGAACCGCAGCCTTATGATTGTCAAGCAAAATCGATTCAAGAATTTGGGTGAACTTCACAAGGAATGGACTGAGGCTGGGGTCAAGGCATCAAGAGCCACCACACACAGACGTGTCAAGGACTTTGGCTACAGTTGTCGTATTCCTCTTGTTAAGCCACTCCTGAACCACAGACAACGTCAGAGGCGTCTTACCTGGGCTAAGGAGAAGAAGAACTGGACTGTTGCCCAGTGGTCCAAAGTCCTCTTTTCAGATGAGAGCAAGTTTTGTATTTCATTTGGAAACCAAGGTCCTAGAGTCTGGAGGAAGGGTGGAGAAGCTCATAGCCCAAGTTGCTTGAAGTCCAGTGTTAAGTTTCCACAGTCTGTGATGATTTGGGGTGCAATGTCATCTGCTGGTGTTGGTCCATTGTGTTTTTTGAAAACTAAAGTCACTGCACCCATTTACCAAGAAATTTTGGAGCACTTCATGCTTCCTTCTGCTGACCAGCTTTTTAAAGATGCTGATTTCATTTTCCAGCAGGATTTGGCACCTGCCCACACTGCCAAAAGCACCAAAAGTTGGTTAAATGACCATGGTGTTGGTGTGCTTGACTGGCCAGCAAACTCACCAGACCTGAACCCCATAGAGAATCTATGGGGTATTGTCAAGAGGAAAATGAGAAACAAGAGACCAAAAAATGCAGATGAGCTGAAGGCCACTGTCAAAGAAACCTGGGCTTCCATACCACCTCAGCAGTGCCACAAACTGATCACCTCCATGCCACGCCGAATTGAGGCAGTAATTAAAGCAAAAGAAGCCCCTACCAAGTATTGAGTACATATACAGTAAATGAACATACTTTCCAGAAGGCCAACAATTCACTAAAAATGTTTTTTTTTATTGGTCTTATGATGTATTCTAATTTTCTGAGATAGTGAATTGGTGGGTTTTTGTTAAATGTGAGCCAAAATCATCACAATTAAAAGAACCAAAGACTTAAACTACTTCAGTCTGTGTGCATTGAATTTATTTAATACACAAGTTTCACAATTTGAGTTGAATTACTGAAATAAATGAACTTTTCCACAACATTCTAATTTATTGAGATGCACCTGTATATTGTAAATGTTTTATATTAAACAAATATACAGTTATAAAAGTTGAATTCTGTAAGTACTTAAAAGTATCAATAAAATAGTTCAATTTAATAAAAAATTGACTTTGTTTTACACAATATTCATGTGTACTAAGGCTTATTAGAATACACGGTGCGAATTACTGGGGGTCTCAGACCTCCTGGAAGGTACCGGAGACCCCCCAAAAGAACCGGAGAACCCCCAGAAAGCTATTTTGCAAATAACCTGATTGGAGTCTTAGCCAATGCAGATCTAAATAGATCCGCTCCTGCTTGTTGTAACTCTTCCTTGGCACTCGCTTCAAGCACTGTAACTTTGCGCTTAAATAAAATTTGTATTAATTATGTACATTGTTAATAGACTACCTTGAATTGCAGCTGCCTATGATGGCATAGCAGCACACTAGGTTTTTGAACAGAGCATTTATACATAGTTCGAGTTCCACGAAAGGGAACGTCTCGGTTATGTACGTAACCTTGGTTCCCTGAGGGGAACGAGACGCTGCGTAGCTGGCCATACTCTGTAGCAACTGCATAGGCTTGTGCCTTTTGCAGAAAATCTGTCTCGATGGCCCGAAAGTGAGCGCCTTTATGGAGCCTGTGACATAGCTCCCTAGGGGGTGTCGGTTAAGCGCCATCAGCCAACAAATTGGCATGATTGTATAAGGGCTTCAGACCACTCGGACGGTGTCCACAGCATTCATACGCAGCGTCTTGTTCCACTCATGGAACCAGGATTACGTACGTAACAGAGACGTTTCTAATATCAATTCCAAAAAGCTAAGATAAACATTGTGCATCACAGAGCATGTCTTAAATATGAAACCATGCGTGAATTGTTTGATTAGGATATTCTTTTAAAACTAGAATCATCAGAGAGCTGGATTCTTTAAAACCTGTTAGGAGAAGTGAAAAACCCACATGATAAATAAACATCTTGAAAGAGATTTTTGATTATTTGAAGTTTAATGAAGTTGAATATAAAGTCAACAATGGAAGAGCAAGAGTCTCTCAACTAACTTGTTTTGGTGTAACTTGCAAAGAGTGGCTTTTTTCCAGGGATCTCGCTTCTATAACACAGCTAACTTTAGACTGCTTCTCTCTCTTTTTCGTTTTCTGTATGCTTTTCCTTTACAGGAGTGTCTGTCCAGCACTACTACTCATGAAGACCCACGAGATGATGTTAAGGTCTCTCAGAATCTCATTTCACACTATGCATATTCTTGCATGTTTTTCTTCAAACATAGCTTGATTTTCCATTCATAATCTTTTAACATTGATATAACCATGTTAAAAGCATACTCAAACTAGTTTCAGCCACAAAAACATGCCTACGGACAACGTCCCATGTATTTTGCACACAAAATGCAAAGAGCTCTCTGAAATTGCCAGTTTCAATATGATTGGCTGGCTTTAGACTGCTTGCGTGAGTAAGGGCAAAACGTTTTTTATTTTTTATTTTTAATATTTTTTTTATCAGTCTGCTTAGAAACAAAGTTAAAGGTAACATGCTAATAGAAAGAGGAAGAACTAATAACTGGACTTTCTAAAGTTTGCCAGGATATTTTGCTTTAAGGCACTTTATAGCAAGCAAACTAGATATTCACAAGCAAACCTGTATATTCCACTTTGTTTTATTTGTGAAATAATCAGTACTAATTCCTTTTGGAAAGACAGAAATTCTGATCACAAAGTCTTGAAACATTTTCCACTATTTCCTGTGTTACTTATTTTACCGTTTACAAATAAGTTCACATTTATATATTATTGAGGTATAATTTAATATAGATAAACTCCCCAAAACAGCATGGAATAAAAGTGTGGTTGGTCACATAATATGTCTGTCCAGTGGTCTCTCACTGTCTAGCAGTTCTTGGTCAAAATAAAGTTGTAATGAGGACGATACTTCATTCTGTGAGTTATAAGTCTGGCTATGTGAGACGATTCTCATACTAACACGATCTTTGAAAAGTTCCTGTCTCTCCATGTATCCATTTTCCATGATTGCTTAATTTAGTGATCACATCTTTGAACACCCTCATTTTCTTGGCATCGTCATCTCAATGGAAATGCTGCCATAAGAGATGCCTTTGCATGCATGATTCTATGGAAAATCATTAAATTTCACTCCAGCATGAATTCCTCCATATCTCCATCACCGCTGATTCTTGTGCCACGGCTTTTGCTGGACTTGATGTAGCAACACTGGCCTCCTTTCTTTCTTCAACAGCAGCGACCTGCCTCCACCGTGGAGGATGACTATAATAGTGAGCTAGCTGGTTTAAAGGACATCCACCTGGCCATCGAGAGGAAGTGTTCAAGCATGACTGTCAGCTCCACGTCAAGCCTGGAAGCGGAGGTGGATTTCACTGTCATTATGGACTTACATTGTGAGATGGATGAATTTTCAAGAGGCATGGCAGAGCTGGGCGAGAAGGACCAGCAGGTGGAGATGGGTAGGGAGAGCTTTGAGGAGCCCCCCTTGTCTCACTCCACCCATCATGTGAATTTGAGAGATGTATCACTCAGGAGGGAATGTTTCATCGAAGGTCGCCCCCATCAGGATATAGAACCTGTAAGGACCGGTTTGTACTCCTTCAACAGGACAGAGGAAGATATATTGAGAATTATGTGACATATTCAATTCACATTTTGTACTACATTATATCAATTTGTGTTGTCCTTATTAATGTTTAGGGCCCAAGCACCGAAAGTGTGGAGACCCTGTTGTCCTTCTAAGGATTATTATTATTATTATTATTATTATTATTATTATTATTAGGGCCTATTATTCCTTATGTTATTATTACTTTCTTCCTATATTTGGGTGTTTTGAGGCATTTGGCATTCTTTCATGACATTTGGCACAAACATCAGAGTTGTTGGCCATTAGGTCTGGGCAAAAGTTAACACATGAGCGTGACTGGGGCTCTGTAGTAGAGGTCTGCTCAGGCTTTAAAATGAAACCCTAACCCGACCTGTACTCGAGACCGTGTGGCCCGACCCTACCTGGCCCGAACGTTACCATCAGATTTTAAGCCCGAACCCAAAATCTAATTTCTTCTTCTAGCAATTACTGTTGCAATAGGCTGTATTTTATGTAAGCATATAGGGAACATTCCAAACAGTACTGAAACTGTAAACATACACAGTTTTAACAATGCACAGCAGTCCCTCATTACACTAAAGCAGAGAGAAAAAAAGCATTGCTTTACCATTTATTTGCTGAAACTTCACTTGGTGCAGAACAATCTGGAATAATATGAAACAATGTAACAGTCCCCTCTATGCAGCCTGAACTTGTTTAGAATGTTGAATCTTTGTGATAACTGCGCTAAAAGCAATCTAGACGCAGCGCAAAGTTCTTTTTAACTTGACATGGTGTTTAAAATGTGCCGGTCCTGCGCGAGACGCTGAAGAAACAGCAAGACATGGCGCAACAGTCAAAGACATTTGTCCAGCATGTATTTAAACAATTGGAAAACAGAACAGATGCACGCAAAAACACGTTTGGTGTGAACGGCCCCTAACTCATCCGTTCGCACGTGTCTGTGGTGAGAGCACGTGTGTGAAAAAAGTTCAGGAAGCCTGTATATTTTTTCATTAATTACAAACCTGAACAGCGGCGGGCCGTACATTTAAAGTCTAGGCCTTAAGTGTGATTCATGCGATTAAGAAAACACAGTTTCACAATGAATAAGACACCCTATGCCTTTGGGCATCTTACATTATATCGCAGCTAACTAGTAATATCAATTGACATTTTAAAAACACGTCCATGCACGAAAGCCAGAACTTGAAATGACACTTAATGCTCAAGCAAGCCTAATTTTAACTGTAGCATGACTGATTTGTGAAATGAACGTCTCCCGAACAGACATTTTTCATATGAATCTACCAAGGAGGTCTATAATACCTGGAAAAATCAGTCTAATAATATTTGTGATTTAAATGTTGCTTGCAATAAATTTCATTTCGTCAGGGTACACGGTTATGCTGCGTTCCATTCAAGTTGGATGTGGGATATTCCTATTTGATATCTCCGACCATAAATGCATTACATTCCCTGATATTCGGAACTGCAATGCTCCCGTTAGCTTAGCAGGGGTTTGACTTTCATTAGAGATGTCTCCTAGCAACCCAACTGATAAACAGTGCTGCAGCGCTAGCATTTGTGCTTCAGATGTATGATTATAATGTTTTATACACCTGTTTCTGCAGGTGTTTGTTAAACAAGCTTTAATATCAAGTAATGTGGATACAAACTCATTTATCGATATTACTTAATAAAGTGAATGTTTATCACTTTGTATATCTCCCTGAGTGTCCACATGTTTGTGTGACATCATGCCCCTGCATCTCGGCGAAATCGGAGTTGAGAATTTCTGCACGAGCCTACAAGTTGTAATTCTGACTTAAAGATGCATTCCATTGACTTTTCCTAGTAGGAAGTTGTAAAAATCCGACTTTCCAAGTTGAATGGAATGCAGCACTACTTTTCAAAACTTGATCCGACACTGACTGCTCAAGCAGCCTAATTTACACTTAGAAAACTCCTGATGTTGCTATAACAATGCAAAAAGCACTTACCAATTTACTTGAAGTGAAAATCAGTCCTCCTTTCCTGTTTAATAAATTAAGCAATCACACGGTCATGCAGAACATCTCGTATTTTTAAATCCATAAGGATCTCTTTCTCAACGGTGATAGTGGCAGTGATGACAGCCGACTGTTAGCGAGATCTCGCGCACTTTGCTTTCAAATTACATCACTTAAAGCGTGATTGCATCACTCAAGGCCAGCTAGAAGGCCTTGACCGGGACATATCCTAAAGATCACACCCACCAAGAACAAATAAATCAATCTGATTGGCTGATGAATCTGACAATCTGACTTTAGTTGCACTTTTGAGGGATTCTGAAGAAATTCTGAAGGCCTGAGGGGGTGGAGCTCAGACTCACGTGCTGCTTTGGCTTCGGGCATGCAATTTGTGAAACAGTTGTCACACTTTGCTTGTAAGCATCAAGGAATAAATTCTGACTGGATAATTTTTTTTGTTTTTCTCTATTTGTTTGTAGATTAATTAAGAGTGGAAAGTGATTAAAAAATACATAGGCAAAAAGGTGATTGAGAATGGAAGGATGAAAAATATTTATTTATTTGGCATGTTAGGCCAGCAGAGAAGGCTTTGCTGGCCCTGAGAAATTGCCACTGAACCCGAACCCGACCCGAACCTGAAGTCATACTTGAAAAACTGACCTACCTGTACACCCAGCCCGAAACCCGTCAGGTTCTCGGGTCCTGTCGGGCCCGGGTCGGGTTGCAGACCTCTGCTCTGTAGCACCACCATTTGACTAAAGTGGTGGGATCAGTTTCACCCACAGACACCAAACTTGGTACATGTATTGTTCTCATCAAGCCGGACAACTTTCAAAATTATAGTCATTAGCTCCGCCCAACAGGAAATTGGCCAATTTGGATTGAATTTGGATTTTTTGAAAACTGCAGGCCCTGAACTTTTAAATACTCCTCCTAGGGGATTAACATGACTGGCACCAAATGTGGGCAATATTATTCCAAAACATTGAAGATGCTAATAAGTGAACAGATTTTTGATATGTTGAATGTTATTGCCTGTAGCACCCCCTTTAAATTGGGTGTGAAGGATGGCCTCTGTAGCACCCCCATTTTCCCCTACGCTTACCAAAATTGGTACATATATAATTCTCATCAAGCCAGACAACTTTCATAATTATAGTCATTAGGTCCGCCCAATAGGAAGTCGACCATTTGGGATTCTTTTAATATTGCAGTCTCTGAACTTTTAAAAACTCCTCCTAGGTGATTCATGAGACTGTCACCACATTTAGACAACATTATGCCAAGACATTGAAGATGCTTAATTGTGAACAGATGTTGACGAGGCATTAAATCATATCCTCTATGTGCAATGTGTGATTTAGATCAAAATTGAGATGTATGTTTAATCTTGGGTGCTAATCACATGGATTTGACTATTTTGGGTCACGGTCATTGCGCCACCACCTGGCAGAAGGAAGTGTGGCTCTTACAACAGACTTTAAAATAGTCCTCTTATATTTCCTCAGATTGCTTCAAAATTGTTTAGAATAATGTCAAATGCCAAATGCACCTTGCATTGTTTTCTGAAAGCCACCGGGTGGAAATAGACCAGTTGTGCTTGGGCCCATTTTCACTGCTTGCAGCTATATTTTATCTTCTGGACTTTCTTTTATGTTTTGTGGAACATGTTTGGATTTTTCTTTGGATTTGTTTTCACCACATATTTCCATTTTTGTAATAAAAATAATTATTATTATTTAGTTTTTGTTTTGTTTCTTACTATCACTCATCTGTTTTTTTTTTTTTTGTTTTTTTTGTTTTGTTTGTTTTTTTACATAATTCTGATTATTCAATGATCATGCATTAATTAATGTTATGTTTTGCAAGAAACCAAATACAGAACATATGCTTGGGTGGAGTAAAAAATGTCATCCTTACTTAGTGATGTGTGTAATTTTCTGGATGTTACAATATTTTCTCTTATGCCAGCTTAACATACAGAGACAATTACAAGCAAGCCATTTGTTTGCTCATTCCCCTACATATGCCTTACTTACTAGTGGTGTGGGACTATTTGTTTGGCTGACCAATGGCATACAGAGGGAGTGTTCAGAAAACCTATTTCAAAAACAGTCATAATTTTTGCATTTCCAGTTGCTGACAGCACAAAAATTACACACTACACCTTTAATTTCAGATCATGGACTTAAAATGACTATGACAGTTTGTAAGGCTGTATATACAGCTCTGGAAAGAATTAAGAGATCACTGCAAAATTATCAGTATCTCTGGAGTTACTATTTATAGTTATATGTTTGAGTAAAATGAACATTTTTGTTCCCTATCTGTCACTCACTCGTCGTTGTGTCGATGTAGTGACACTAGGGGTCACTCTTGGGAGCCCGAGACACCTCTGGTCTTTGATAAAAGGCCAATGAAAATTGGCGAGTGGTATTTGCATACCACTCCCCCGGACATACGGGTATAAAAGGAGCTGGTATGCAACCACTCATTCAGATTTCTCTTTGGAGCTGAACGGTCGATGTTTACTGAGCTGAGTGTTCATTCACCTCTGCTGCCTCTGATGGCGCACTTCAGTGGTTTCTCCCTCCTCTGCACTGGTGCACTGCAGAGAATGCCCCTGGGCACTTCGGCAGAAATAAGAGAGTATATTTCTCTAAAAGAGCGGCACACTCCTGGTGCAAAAATTCAAGCAGCTCGGCTTTGTTTGATGGCTTGTGTCCATCCATCTTAGTCATGATCAAATTCCAGAGGTTTTCAATAGGGTTCAGGTCTGGAGATTGGGCTGGCCATGACAGGGTCTTGATCCGGTTGTCCTCCATCCACACCTTGATTGATCTGGCTGTGTGGCATGGAGCATTGTGTGCTGGAAAAACAAACAATCCTCAGAGTTGGGGAACATTGTCTGAGCAGAAGGAAGCAAGTTTTCTTCCAGGATAACCTTGTACATGGCTTGATTCATGTGTCCTTCACAAAGACGAATCTGCCCGATTCCAGCCTTGCAGAAGTACCCCCAGATCATCACCGATCTTCAACCTGGTCATCTAATGGTTAGATGGAGACCTGGAGAGGCCTTCAAGCCACAGTGTCTCACACCCACTGTGAAATTTGGTGGAGGATCGGTGATGACCTAGGGGTGCTTCAGCAAGGCTGGAATCGGGCAGATTCCTCTTTGTGAAAGATGCAGGAGTGGCATAAAGTCACCCAACAGCAATGTGAAAGACTGGTTGCGATCATGCCAAGCTTTCAAGCATGAAAGCTCTGATTGAAAATCAGGGTTATTCCACCAAATATTGATTTCTGAACTCTTTCTAAGTTAAAACATTAGCATTGTGTTGTTTAAAAATGAAAATGAACTTGTTTTCTTTTCATTAATCGAGGTCTGAAAACACTGCATCTTTTTTGTTATTTTGACCAGTTGTCATTTTCTACAAATAAATTCTCTAAATGACAGAAATGTTGTCAGTACTTTATAGAATAAAACAAAAATGTTCATTTTACTCAAACACATACCAATAAATAGTAAATCCAGAGAAACTGATAATTTTGCAGTAGTCTCTTATTGTTTTCCAGTGCTGTATACAGTACATGTTATTTACCCCACATACTAATGCTTAACTATTTTTGTCCTTTTTTTCACCCATCAGCCCCCTGTTGCCAAGAAAGATCCCAGCACAGTGAGTGCTGCCCACATCTTGAGGAAAGTGGAACCACATTCCAATGGCTCTGAAATTCCTCATGCAGTTGAAGAGGTCTCAGTTCATGTGAGAATTTTACTGCAATTTCATAACTGCCACTGTTGAAATGTAATCAGTACTACATACTATGCAGTTAAAGGAATGGTTCTCCCAAAACTATTACGATGTCTTAAACACATATCACTTTCTTTCTTCTGCAGATAACAAACAAAGATATTTTCAAAGCAGTATGATGTGTTTATATGCATACAATGCAAGTTAATTGGTTCCAAAACTTTCAAGGTCCATCGTATTGCCTCAGAAGACATTGATTAAACAGCATGATCACACAGGAAGTTGGCATGCTGTTTCTGAAAGATCTGGTACCCTAGGATCGGTGACAGTATGTCGACTCACTGACATGCAACATTTCCCCCCAGACATTTTTGCATCGGTTTCAGTGTGTTTACCTTCCAATGTGGCTCGACTGGCAGCGCATTACCTCTGCAGCCCGAGATACCCAGGTTCATATCCACGTTGAAACCAGGAAGTAATCGCATTCGCTTAGTCGTGACAAGTTTGAATCGGAGGTTGCACTTTTCCCTCTAACATTACATTTTTACTCTACTGATTGTTAGGTTTAGGTTTGGGTTTGGGTTGGGGGGTAGAGTCCATAAAATATGCATTCCTTTCACTGTATTACAACTAGTACAGCTGAAAGAAACACGCTTCACAACTAGCTTTTGACAGCCTCTCCTGGATGTAAACGGTGCTCACACGTGCATATACGGCCAACAACACTTACCGATTTGGCCACTGGGGGCAGTGTTTTCAATTTCAGTAAACATATACCGATTTTTGCTAAAGAAATGTCGACCTACTGTTTCCGATTTCACTGTGAGATCAGGCTGGATTAAACTACTTGAGTTGTATGGATTACTTTTATGCTGCCTTTATGTTATTTTTGGAGCATGAAAGTTTTGCATCACATTGACTTGTATTGTATGGATTTAAACACATCATACATCTAAACACATCATACATCTATGAAGATATCTTTGTTTGTGCTCTGCAAAAGAAAGTCATACAAGAGTTTGAGACAGCATAAGGGTGAGCAAATTTTGAGAGAATTATCATTTTTGGGTTAACTATTCCTTTAATATATTCTAGTTACTAAATTTAGTTGCTGTATGTAATAACTACTTCGCAACTAGTTCCATGATTAGGGTGCAAAATATTATGGTGATAAAAAGTCATATTTCTTATTTATTTTTCAGCAAATGGTCAGTGAAAGTAGGTGTTCACACTTCATGAAATGTTGAGATCAAACTATATATAAACTTCAGGAGATCAAACTAAATATTATTATATGAGTTGTTTAATTTTACCCTTCATTTATTTAATAAAACGTTTGCAATTTTTGAAACCCTGTTGCTGTTGCTGTTACTTTATTTTTATTTTTATTTTCATTTTATAGCAATAAGCATTAGATAAACATCTAAAATAATAAAAGGATGAATGATAATATATAAAATGATAAATAAATAAACTATGCCAGAATAGGAAACAGGGTTACAAATTTTGCTTAATAAAGATATCACTAGTAGAGACTAGCTGGTTAAGCACCAAATGTTGATTTATAGTTATTGATAAACTTATATCTTCGTAAATTAAAAAAAAAGAGAAAAAACAATGTGTTTTATAATTTTTCATACATTCATATTGGTAAGTTTTAAATGGTTGATGAATGCTGTCAACACTGCAATGTGCGCAAAAACAAGAATTGGCAATCAGATTATTTTCTTGCCATGCTGTAAAAAGTGTAAAAATTATATTTAAGAAATGTTAAACTTTTTGTAAGGAGGTTGTGTGTGTGTAACAGGGTTGCATGCAAAATGTGGGAAACAGCTAAAAATGTCATTTTTGCTCATTAAAATTAATTTTTTACTACAATGAATTGAATACAAGTGTTGTATTTTTGATAAAAAATGTTGTTGAATGATTTTAATTGTTGGATACGGTGGAAAAGGTCAAGATGTCTGAGGTGGTACAGGCCAAAATCAATATTTTAGGGGTACAGATATTTGATGCGTTTAATTTACCTACTTTTCATGCTATGTTTGTCTTATATTAGATA
The DNA here is from genome assembly GCF_019703515.2 of Myxocyprinus asiaticus. Lineage (NCBI taxonomy): Eukaryota > Metazoa > Chordata > Actinopteri > Cypriniformes > Catostomidae > Myxocyprinus > Myxocyprinus asiaticus. Next base: position 24,871,365 of record NC_059380.1, read on the forward strand.
AGTGTATTTAACGTACTGTATTATATACAGTGGTGTGAAAAAGTTTTTGCCCCCTTCCTGATTTCTTATTTTTTTGCATGTTTGTCACACTTAAATGTTTCAGATCATCAAACAAGTTTAAATATTAGTCAAAGATAACACAAGTAAACACAAAATGCAGTTTTTAAATGAAGGTTGTTATTATGAAGGGAAAACAAAATCCAAACCTACATGGCCCTGTGTGAAAAAGTGTTTGCCCCCTAAACCTAATAACTGGTTGGGCCACCCTTAGCAGCAACAACTGCAATCAACCGTTTGCGATAACTTGCAATGAGTCTTTTACAGCGCTGTGGAGGAATTTTGGCCCACTCATCTTTGCAGAATTGTTGTAATTCAGCCACATTGGAGGGTTCGAGCATGAACTGCCTTTTTAAGGTCATGCCACAGCATCTCAATAGGATTCAGGTCAGGACTTTGACTAGGCCACTCCAAAGTCTTCATTTTGTTTTTCTTCTGCCATTCAGAGGTGGACTTGCTGGTGTGTTTTGGATCATTGTCCTGCTGCAGAACCCAAGTTTGCTTCAGCTTGAAGTCACGAACAGATGGCCGAACATTCTCCTTCAGGATTTTTTGGTAGACAGCAGAATTCATGGTTCCATTTATCACAGCAAGTCTTCCAGGTCCTGAAGCAGCAAAACAGCCCCAGACCATCACACTACCACCACCATATTTTACTGTTGGTATGATGTTCTTTTTCTGAAATGCGGTGTTACTTTTACGCCAGATGTAATGGGACACACACCTTCCAAAAAGTTCAACTTTTGTCTCGTCAGTCCACAGAGTATTTTCCCAAAAGTCTTGGGGATCATCAAGATGTTTTCTGGCAAAAATGAGACGAGCCTTAATGTTCTTTTTGCTCAGCAGTGGTTTTCGTCTTGGAACTCTGCCATGCAGGCCATTTTTGCCCAGTCTCTTTCTTATGGTGGAGTCATGAACACTGACCTTAACTGAGGCAAGTGAGGCCTGCAGTTCTTTGGATGTTGTTGTGGGGTCTTTTGTGACCTCTTGGATGAGTCGTCGCTGCGCTCTTGGGGTAATTTTGGTCGGCCGGCCACTCCTGGGAAGGTTCACCACTGTTCCATGTTTTCGCCATTTGTGGATAATGGCTCTCACTGTGGTTCTCTGGAGTCCCAAAGCTTTAGAAATGGCTTTATAACCTTTTCCAGACTGAGAGATCTCAATTACTTTCTTTCTCATTTGTTCCTGAATTTCTTTGGATCTCGGCATGATGTCTAGCTTTTGAAGATCTTTTGGTCTACTTCACTTTGTCAGGCAGGTCCTATTTAAGTGATTTCTTGATTGAGAACAGGTGTGGCAGTAATCAGGCCTGGGTGTGGCTAGAGAAATTGAACTCAGGTGTGATAAACCACAGTTATGTTATGTTTTAACAGGTGGGGCAAACACTTTTTCACACAGGGCCATCTAGGTTTGGATTTTGTTTTCCCTTAATAATAACAGCCTTCATTTAAAAACTGCATTTTGTGTTTACTTGTGTTATCTTTGGCTAATATTTAAACTTGTTTGATGATCTGAAACATTTAAGTGTGACAAACATGCAAAAAAATAAGAAATCAGAAAGGGGGCAAACACTTTTTCACACCACTGTATAATACATGTTATATAATAGTAACATTGTATGTACAGTATGTTTATAGTATTATAGTTATTATAGTATCATACAGTATATACTGTTGTTGTTATTATTGTTGTTAATCATAACATATATTATTGGGTGGGTGCAAATAGTCTCTTCAAAACTGAATATTTCATGCTGCTGGATGGCAAATGATTGTTTTATTGAGGATTTAAAAAAAGGAAATTATTGAGACTGATAATGACAGAATAATCCTCATTTATCTCTAGAAACTTTGTGCATAAGTGTCTATATCTTTATGTACATGTGTATGTGCACATTTCCCAGCAGGTGTCTTTTTTAAAATGTAATACTTCGTCCCTCATTGACATCCATTTAACAAACCTGATGAGCCAAAGCTGAGAGTTGTAGAGGTTATCACTGAAGCTTAACTTTTAGATTTGGGGAATAGCAGTCAGATGGCCTTGAGTGAAAAACTCAGCCTTGCCCTAATTATCTCTTAATATTATTTGAACCGTGTGTGCATGTGTGTGTATGTGTGTGACAGCACTCTATGCAGGACGATAAGACTGCTGTCATCTGTAAGGAGACCAATATCTCCAGCACTGACGTCATACAGCCACAGAAGGTGGACACGGTAGGTGTCCGAGGAGCCTTTCCTGCACATGCCCCTCTGAAATGCCCTGTGTGCACAGAAGCACTACTGTTTGTGCCTTTCACAATTGAACTTTCTATCTTGATGTCTTGCACATAAACGTGGTTTTATCTATTTTTACTCATGTTGAATTCAGCTCTGCACTATCTGCTGCTGTCCTTCAGTTAAGCTATGCTGCCATCCACTGGCAAAGAGGCCGTATGTCATGCTTTCAGAGCTCTAAATCCTGATTCAGATGTTGATTCTCTTGTCATATTTGTTGCAGAAACAGGAAGAGAGCAGAGCTAAGGAGGTAAAAGAGAATGGGTCCCCTGTGAGTCCATGCAAAAACATACATACTCGAAACATACAGAGATATGAAATGTGTTTTATCAAACCTTTGATAATCTGGTAACAATTTCTATGAATCACGCACTCCCGTCAAACATTTGTGTTTCAAAATTTGTTTCTCAAAAATTAAGGCTTATACTTAAATGCTTGAAATGAGTTTACTGAATGGGGTATGTTGCGGGGCGTGCTGTCGTTACTGCTAGTTAGTAGAAAGTTTTGGGGTACGTTGGGGTATGTACTTTGGGGTAAATTTTGGGTATGTAAATATGTTGTCACACAGTAAGCTGGAACCTGCCATTAAACCAGGGTCATTGGTTTCATGTGAACATTAAGGGGAATTAATATGTACAGTGTGGTTTTGTGTTCACTTGTTTACCCAACTGATATTACTAAAAATATGATGATATTGACATTTTAGTTTATTAAAAATCCTACTGTATATATTTCCATAAATAATTGTAACTACATTTATGATGATATAAAATGATAATAATTACCCATTTATTGTCACATTTTTACAGAAAAATGCAGTGTGTACCAGAAAATATGGTACATACGATTTATGAGGTGTATAATGAATGCATTACAACACATTAAGATTATCTTACAGTAATGCACAGCAGTTATAAGTAGATTTCTTTTTTTTTTTTTTTTTCTGATTTTGGCCATTTTATGTGAGTTGGTTCTCTGTTTAGCAGTAAAATGTTGAATGTCACATGGATTTATTACAGGTAAGGACAAACAGTCTGGCAAGAAACTTGGTTGTGTCTCCTCTCACCATCACCACAGAAAATGTTACCTCAGCCACCACCACTCAAGTGACCAAGGTATGAGCGTGTGTCTTATTTATTTAATTTATACCTTTACTTTACCAGGGCTGCATTTCCCAAAAGCATCGCATGCTTAAGTTGATTGTAGAGACAATTGGTGCCAGTTGTTTCTATGATCTACTTAGGCTTACGATGCTTTTGGGAAATGCAGCCCAAGTTAGACTCTTGAGATTTAAAATCTCTTTTTGAGAAGACCTGGCCAAAATGGCAGCATAAAACATTGTAACAATTAACGTAAAATACACAGGTAAAAACAAGTACACAAAATTTGTTAAATAAAACAAAATAAAATACAATTTGCTAACTATACATTAAAACACTGACACTGGCCAAAGTTGCTGTTTAAAAAGTCTTTGACTTGACTCCTAAATACATTTAAAGGCACTAGTGTTTCTTATTTCAAGATTTGTTGAAAGACATTCCAAGAATAAGCAGCAAATGAAAAAGCTTTCTTTCCAAACTCAGTTCACTCTTTAGGGAATAAAACACATAAAATATCATCAGAACATAGGCTATAGTAAGAGTTTGTATGAATATTAACATGTGTTGCACGATATGTGGGCAACAAACCTATAAGTGCCTTAGAAATAAATAAAGTGTACCGATGAGAGAACTTACGTACAAACAGAGAAAGCCATTCAACTTTTGCATACAATATACAATGATGAGTTAAACCACCACATCCAGTAATACATTTGAACTCACCATGATAAACTGCATCAAGCATCTGCAGTGAAGAAACACTAGCATTCCTGTATAACATATCACCATAGTCAAGAACAGGGAGAAAAGTAGCAGCAAAAAGTTTCTTTCTGAAAACAAATGAAAAAGATAATGTATTCCTAAAATAGAAATCATTAATCTAGAATTTGAGAATGTCCTTTTAAACAAACTCAGAGAAATGTTATGATCTCAGTCTCAAACGCAGCTTTAAAGAGCTTTAGGCACGTGATTGCATTGCGGACGGTCATGTCAAAGTAATATGTGAACCATAATAAGACAGTTAAGTTTTGAATAAAAATTTTAAGCTGATTGAGTTTTATTAGTATTCATACAGTAGGTATTTGAACATAAAGTGTGGTTCTAGCACACATATACAGTATTTGAATAAACACTGAAACATACAATATCAACACATTGACAGCTTCTACACAGTAAACCCTTTTACATATGAACAACTTTAGAGATCCTAGATTTAGAGATCCTTAGAGATTCAGAGGTTAATAGAATATTTAATTCATGGAGTTCAGAGTTTTATTTTATTGTGTTTATAAAATATTACATTAAATAACTATGTTTAGCTCCATCACATTTAATGCAGTTCGTGTTGCATTTGACATTTTAACAGTGTAATTTCTAAAGACAGATTGGAAGATTGTGACAGCACACACACACACAAATCAATAAATGAGTGAAAAATTTGCCTTATATCTCTAAAATTGTTTATTTGTACAAAGGTTGACATTTAGATGCTATAATTGTGCTGGTATTGTACATTTAAGGGTCTATCGAAACACAAAAATGTATGCATCCACTGCTTAGGAATACCTACGAATACAACTGAGATCATTGTGAATGCCAGATGATATATATCTTGTCAGAGGTGAAGTTCTATCTCTATATGAGAGTGTGTTTGGATGGTTTCAGACAGTGAAAGGAGGATATGCAGAGACCAGGATTGAGAAAAGAATCATCATAACAGGAGATGACGATGTGGACCAACATCAGGTAAGCAGTGAAAACCACATTATTACAATTAGAAATATATTTCTGTTGCCTTTGTGTTTTGTAATGTTACTATAACTTTGGGTACATTGAGGTCCAAAAGTCTGTGATTATATTGAAAATTTGGGATTTTTTTCTCTCCATTTAAACCTGTACAAAGGAGACATATTCAAGATTCTGCACAATTTCTAGGTCACTAATCAAATATAATCACGTTTGTGTCATTGTATCATGTTAATTCCTTTGTACTAAAGGTCATATTTCTACTGGGAATTTGTTGTGGAATTTTTTTGTCCGCGCAATAAGTTTTGCATTTCCTCGCAATAGTTTGCATTCCCTCGCAATAAGTTTGTGATTGTATTAACTGTTTTGTTTTTTGTTTTTCCCGCTCTGCCCTCTAAGGGGCTCAGTAGATTTCCTCAGAAGATGCTCTTTAGAACATTCCCAAATTATGCTGGAATAACATAGATCATCAGGATTTGCACAAACTTGTGGAATTCATGCCAGCTCGAGTGCATACTGTTATTAAAGCAAAAGGGGGACATTACCAGACTCTAAGGAATTATGAAATTCATGCACATTTTTCAATTAAACTTTTTACTCAAAATGCTGATAATTTATAATAAAATGCTAAATGCTAAATTGATGCATTTTCACTTCAAGTCTCAGACTTTTGGAGCCTGTCATATATGTATGCGCTAAAGATCAATGTAGATTTACAGTATTCATCTAAACAATTGTAAAATGTTGTAGGCTCTTGCCATGGCAATACAGGAAGCCAAACAACAGCATCCTGACATGCTGGTGACTAAGGCAGTAGTAGTAAGGGAAACAGACTCTTCCTATGAAGAGAAACATCGGACATCTGAGGTACGGCAAACACAACATTAATGTAGAGGATACTCTGTATTGACAAATTTTAGATTATTTTTTTTTTTTTGTTTGTTTTTTTCTGTAACACTTGAAAAATTATTTATCTTGTTAAAAGATATCTTATTATTATTTTATCTTATTATTGATATTTTCATTAATAATTTTAACTGCAGTTATAATATGTTATAATACCTATTCATGGTTACATGTATTGTGCATTGTAACACATGATATAAGACATTATGTCATGTGTTTTATATATTATACTCTTTAAAGGTATATAACCATAAATAGGTTTTATAAGTTATTATAACTGGTAATACTGTATTCACAAGAACATTCTTGACATGCTTATGATTATCACAGAAAAATAAATTAGACTCATTCCTCTGTTGAAAAAATAAATAAAAATAAAAATAGTAATGCACTTGAAATTTGGAGTCTATGGGGTGATGGTTAAGCACCAGAATAAACTTTAACAAATATACAGTTATCACAAAGTATAGCCACAAGACACAACATTATACAGCACATGTTAGCATGAGACAAGTTTGATAATGTCGCTTAACAACCTTGCCTGTGAATACCTATAATCCAATCTCAATAACCATGTAAACCAGGAAAGCCAGTAACTTGTCAATACCAGAACGGGACATACTGTAACTATCCATAAAGTACTTCTTTTTCTTTTCTTTTTTTTTTTTTTAACTGAGAGACAAGTTGAAATTATTTTCTGTGGTAAACGACAGAATGACACCATTTGCTGTCAATAGAGCTTAAGTTGTACTGACCTTGGAATATTCCTCAACATAAAGCACAGTTTGAAGCTTATTTCACTTCCAAAATGTAACTTATTTCTTTATGCAACAGGATATTCAACAAGAAAAATGGAGGTCAGGATTTGACTTTATCCATTGGCAATTGATAGGATTGTAAAAAGTGGTCCCTATAATAGACTTTTATTTTTGGAATAATGTTCACTGATGAATCATGCACATTAAAACCAGGAACGTAAACTTTCAATTTCATGTTGACTTTATCTTCACAAGGAATTATACAGGCTTCGTAGAAAGCGTTACTGTCATTTTATGCAGATGAAAGTAGCCTATATTTTGTTTTTACCCTTGAGGTTTATTTTAAATGGTCTATATTGAACTTTACCCCATGTTTACAGTATGTGATGTTGTGCATTGTTCCTTCTATTCCAGTCTTGATCACTAGAGGTTGCTGTTGCGAACAGTGACAAGAAGATTAGCTCTGGATGGATATCAATTAAACGTTGTATATTCCAATCAAGAGAAGATGACTTACACTGCTGAAAAATGCCCATAAAACAAACCACCCATGCGTTCAGCTCTCCCTACCTACTGCTGTGGCCCCTCTGTCCTTCTGTTTAGCCAAACATGACTTCAGACCAACAATATCCCATTATCTGATGTCAATACAATGTACAGCACCATGCAGAGTATTTGACTTCAGTATAACAACAGTAGTCTGAATCATCTGAAGTCTTTAAGAGCTTTAACCCTGAATTGTATAAATGTCAATAGTTTAACCTTAAATTTAGAGTGGATTTGAAAAAAATAATAAAAATAAAATAAATACTGAAAGTGTTGCCAAAATTACACCATGCCATCATGTATGCACTTGTCGTGACATCAGACTTTTTTTTTTTTTTTTGTCCAACAACTTCCTGGTACACTATTATTTTGCAGTTACAGCGTGAACTATATATTTCTCAGTTCAAAAGAACATTGTTCAGGAGATTCGGTCTTCCATTTTGGATTCATACATGGCTTTCGAGGATTCCCTGGAAGAAAGTTTGCAGAGGACACAGAAGTTATGTGTCTGTGCTGGCCTCGAAAGATGGCCATTGGCCAGCCTCGAGTGTTAACTGTCACTAATATACTCCAGTGCTTTCTTTTTAGATTTGTAAAGATTTTTAAATAATAGTTGATCAAATTTTTGCTTGTTAATTATGAATACTTATCAATTAGATTATCATATGCATTTGCATGAAATAAAACCTAGATTTTGAATGGTGGGAGCACTCATGCGACAATGCAGAGTGTATAACTGATCAGTTATAAAGGGTATAGATAGTTATACTCTGCATGTAAAAACAACTGAAGTGACAACACAGATTTACACATCCCATAATAAACAACAGACATGTTCAAGTGGTGTATATCGGCTTGAAATCCATGGGTTGCCACTAAGTTGTGACATGTCAACAAAGCAAAAAAAAAAACAAAAAAAAAACAACAACAACAAAAATCACTTTCCTTTCTTCGTTTCTGGGTGAAACCAATCTCTCCATTGTGAACTTGACACCCAAAATGTATTGCGATGAGTCCAGTTAAAAAAAATCTACCTTAGATGGTGGACAAAGCAAGAAAAACCATTATTATTCTTATATATCATTAATAACCCAAAAGTAAAAATGTCCCATCTAATTAAAATTAAAAATGGGCTATTTTTCTTACTGTTGTGTATTTTGATTGCTATTTTATTTTTGCACAAGGAGCTCTATATGACACAGAGTTGCTGCCTTGGTAAAGTGTTCCAAATCAGTTTCAGGGAGAATGCTTCTTATGTTTGCAATAGACTGCAAGGTGGCTTACAGGTTTTGTTGCAGTTACCAAAATGATGCTTTGATGGGTAATATTAGAATTTATATCAGTACAATTTTAATAGATATGTTTTATTTAAATGTCAGTTATCATGTAAGGATGTGTTGTATTTGTCTTTGCATTCATTTTAAGTTATGCTGTATGACTTTGATTTTGTATTTATGATTGCTGAATGTTAGCCCTTGGGTTTTCCATCTCCAAAGCTTCACCATACAGCAGTGTGATTATTATATTCTGTCTCTCTATGTGCATATTCCAACATATAAACATACATATAGTTGTTTAAATCAAAGATAAATGACCATCATATACAGTATATTCTATGCATTATAAATAGCCTGAGAAAACAGCGAACTGAGGGGATTTGGATACTGTGAGCTGTTCTTGTCAAGTAATTTGCAATAAATAATATGTTAATAGATGAAACTGTGATTATGCATACTATGTTTGTTGTACATTATGTTTATATGCACAGATGTGTCACTGTTAACCATGGCTCGGTCTCTGCACATACCCTACTGTACTTCTCACTGCTGTGTCCTTGGGAATGGAAGACCCTCGGAACATGTCTGATCTGCTGTTAAAAAAGGCCCCATCACACAAAGGATGTTTATATTTCCAGGGTAGTATCACTGGAGGCCCTGGTCATTTACTGCAAGCATGTTTTATTTCATGAGCAGGCCGAGGCGGAATCTGCAGAATTCTGCAGAATGGATTTAAACATAGTAAAATGTCTTAAATGGAACAGTGGTTTTCAAATGGTGGGTCACAACCCAAAAAATTGGTCACAGGTCTATTCTAATGGGGTCACGGACATCAGAGAAAAAACAATGCTAAATGCAATATTAAAATGCAACTAACTATGTAATTGTGTATATTTAGGATAGCAAAATAAATGGGCTTATAAATGAGCTATGAACTTTTTAAAGGGAGGATAAAATGCTCATATGTTTTACTGTTGATGTCAAATGCTGTCCATCCAATCAAACTATGAAGTATTTTGGTGCAATTTCCTCAATCACTTAGTTGAATTTAGCCAAACTAGGCAGATGCTAACATGGTTGCTTGACATCCCCACATCTTCAAAAATCATAATGTTAAAACATTTTAATTTAAACATTTTGATTTTAAGGACATTTTCGATTACATATCAGTTTTGGTCACCACTTGATATCCAATGTAAAGTCTGAAACCTAAAGCAAAACCAGTTAAGAATAACTGAGCTAGACTGTTATTGGTAGCTGAAAGTATCAATTCGGCACAATATTTGATGTACACTCATCGCACACGGCTGGAGAAATGTAGAGCTTTGTGAATGATGGCTTTTTCTATTCTGTGGAGATCTGTGGCTGCAAATTCTATGTAGGCCTGCTCATAACATGTTTACCTACTGTTTATTTTGAAAGAAAAAAATAAAAGATTAATATGTGATTCGATTTGTTGTGTTAAAGGGAGTGGTGGTCTTGTTTAGTGCAGATGCAAGAGCATCAACGACTTCTGATGCAACAAGCATCAGAAATGTTAAGCAAAAGGTGTGCAAGCTATCGATTCTGTTTGATACACAAACGTCAGAACTGAAACAAGGACTGTTACTGTGATAAATATTTGAGAATTGTCATATCAATATTGGGTGCCTTATCGACTCAATGACACCTGAGACAACAGACAAAAGTTGTTACCTGTGATCCATTGAAACAAAAGCTTTGTGAAAACTTGCTTGGGAGGTTTTGGCGTGTACAGCGGGTCATATGGGATTCTCTAATCTATCTTGTAAATTGCGTTGTGTGATATTCTTAGATCTATAGAGTCTAACATGACATACAAGTTAAAGAAGTGCAGACTACTGGACAAATAAAGTGAAACCAGGTTCCTGATGCTCTGTGCATGGCATGAAGCATTGGATTTATCTTCATAAACTGCTGTCCCACTACCTTCCATTTACACTTGTCCTTCAGAGTTTTATAACCATGTAGTGCTTAATGGTGTGTGTTTACTGTATTTGCATTCAGCCTAAATGGAGTACAGAAAACATCAATAAACGTCTCGACATTGTGATTTCTGACTATAAATCATATCCTACTGACCACCTTTTTAGAAATACTGAGAAATTCATCATACAATTGAACATTATTTGGAACATTTCTGGTGAATTAGACAAGATCTACAAGGAGGTGATGATTCGCACACAGATAATACAACTGTATTACAGTCATGACAACTCTGGGAAGGATTTAGTATGTTAATGTGGGTATGACATAAATAGGCTATTGGTCTTGGCGGAATAGATCTGCTACGCTGCTGCTGCTACAGAGCAAGTACGGAGATGCTAGAAAGTACACAGACATACTGAGTTAATCATGTATACTGCTGCACAATTAGACAAATCGCAAGACATGCTAAATCGAGCATTTATGAACAGGCTGCTGCACAGATAGACATTACAAACAATCCCAATGTAGCAGATCTAGACTTGTTCAGCTGGGTTGGAGGGGGTTTTAAAGGAAAAAATAAATAAAAATCTTGCTGCGTGCTGCAGAAAAACTGGCTTGTCTGCGAAACTGAGCAATTTAAATGTTAGACAGAGAGAGATGCAAGTTGATTGGCTACCTGATTACACATTAAAGGACCAATCAGCTTACACCATGCGAGCCAATTGGCTAACAAATAACAAGATCAAAGAACCTATTATCTTGCCCCACATAGAGTTGCACAACTGAACTTTGGTCATTACTTTTATTTCATATATCTGGGAGGGAAAACAAAAGAGACAGATTTTTCGTGCCTAGGTCTTCCTCAACATGTAAAAACAACATGCCCAGCCTTTCCTTTAACTGGCAGCATTTCCATGCCCTTATCACATAACCCTACATTCACAAACATGATTTGTTATAGAACAGAAACAATTAGCACCAATATAATCACCTAGTAATCATAATAGCTAATTGGTGAAATGTTAATGTACTGTACCATGTTTCAGTTGTTAACTAATACAGATAGAAAGCTTTCCATCCAAATTCAGGAAATATTATTATTACATTGGTCTCACTGAAAACTTTGAAACAAGGTCACAATTTTTTCAAAGAATCAGAGGGAATACTGGAAAAGAATAATTCACCTTTCAAAGAAATTATCAAGGATTTTTTTTTTTTTTTTTTTAAACTAAGTTTATTTATTGAAGAAGCCTCAAAAAGTTTGGGGAAGACCTGCAATCCTGATGTACAGAATGTGGAATAATGATGAAAGTCTTTAAAGTTTGTTCGGTTCAAATAAATTATCTTTTTTTAAACCTTCTTTTGTTTTCCTATCAAGAATTTAACTTTTTTCATGTTTCTACACATTGTAAACCAAAATGTAAAAAATCTTTAAGAAAATGTGGATAATGTGTAGCAAAACAAATTTGAATGCAAAAGTGCATTATTAAAATGTTCTTATATGAACAACTGGTTTAAATTGATCACATATTGCCCATCGATAATACCCCTCGACGTGACACAGCTACCTATAATGTGGATGTTGCGTCACTGTGAATATTTAGTTATTTATTTATATGAGCACTCGCATTTCAATGGTCCTCAGCTATGGATGCGTACTTACTAATTACTTACTAATGTAAGTGTCTGTTGATAGCAGACATCCTGACCTATAATTTGTCATATTAATCTCTCTCCTTAACTACAGGAGATCTTAAGTAAAAAGTGGCACAGCTTATCCCACTCTCCCGCTACAAAAAATAAAAATCAGTTACCCAGTTTGTACATGACATTTGTAATCAATCAATACTGCTGCAGTGCTTTAAAACAACCAGAGGAGTGCAGCACTTAATCTAAAAACAAAATGCAAACATTGCAGTTATTAGACAGAGTTGGCAATCTATTCAACTATATTTTGAAAATACGACTGTATTTTAATCCAACAATATTCACCTTAGAATCTGTATATATGACTTGACTGGGCCAATTTATAACTTTGACCTCTTGTGAGCTACCAAGTTTACTACCTGTACTCTTTAAAACATTATTCTAAAGAGCAACTTAAATATTATTATTTTGCACTTTTTTGTTTTTTGTGACAGAATTATGATCCTATATGGTACTCAAAACTACTATGCTGTCGTAGTGGTCAACATTCTGAGATAAGCAAAACTTTTGGTTTATTAGAATGTAATGTACATTACCGTTCAAAAGTTTGGGGTCACAGTCCTGAAATGTTTCTCCATTTGATCTGAAGGCGTATGCTTAAATGTTTGAAATTAGTTTTGTAGACAAAAATATAATTGTGCCATCATATTAATTTATTTAATTACAAAACTACAATTTTATTTAAAAAAAGGTTACTTTACTTGCTGGGGGAAAAAAAGAGATACTCCTCGAAGCCCAGACCAATACAAGACCCCCTAAGACCCACACCAAGACTTGATGGTCTCCGAACCAGGCTGTCAATTTTAATGAACTGAAACTGAAAATTCTGAATTTATTGCAGCATTCATGTCAGATACCCAACAATCAAGTATTAAATTATTTTTATGCTTACAGTTTTTTCATTCATTGCCACCCAGGGCCCCATGCCAGACACATTCAGTGACTTCAGGAGAATTGTGAAGATACTGTACTAAATAGCAGTTGAGGTACAGTAATAACCACCTTTAGTACACTGAACATAGACTGAAGTGTTGTCCAAGACCATCAGCTGAGACCCAGATTCTGAATAAGTGAATGAATAATGAGACTCTGACCAAGGTCATGTTTATGATGTCTCGAGAAGTTTCAAGACCAAGACCACAAGATCAAGATCCAGCTCTGGTATGCAATGTAGTTTATAGATAGATGATGGGGGTGATATGGGCTGAATGAGAAATGGTAAACAGGGGGGTGTTTGAAACTTGTTTGACACAGTCATTATCTTAGCAATTCTGTTTGGTGCCGTTAGTGGCACAAAAATGACACATTTCACCTTTAAGCAGCCTTGCACTGAAATATTAAATGAAATGATGGTGACTTATAAGTGAGCATCATTCAGTATTAAGAACCACTGTGTAGCTGAGTACTATTGACTGACTCTGTTTTAGATGTCACCCTGCGGGTAAGGCATACATTAATATCCATCCTAAAATCAGACACTGCACAAGAAGGAAAAAAAAATATCAGCTGAGACAGTGCAGTTTTTCACTTTGACTTTCACTGAGAATTTATTTGATAGTTTAGTACAGTATAAGAGCTCTCTGACCCAACTGCTGAGAGTGCAACTTTCCATTTTAAATAATATTCTTTTAAGGTGCCTTCACGTTCTACAGATAGAGTGTTAACTTCACCTTGCTCATCATCTTCATCACTCTATATATTACATACTATTTAAATCAGCACCATTTCAAGGTCTATTCCTGGCTGACTGCTCCCAGTAGCGCACAAGAGACCCTGAATTTGACTGCCGCAGGGTAAATGAGAAATGAGTGGGTGTACAGATCAATAACTTGTATAAGCTGATAGACAGGCACACTGAACTGTGGCCATGTTACGCCATCAGTTTGGGATGGATTTTAAAGTGTGGGATGGGTCGTCTTCTCTCCAGCTCTAAGCATCTGATTCACCTTGCCCCACTTTTTCAATGCCTGCATCAATGGCTCAATTTAATTTCTGCTCTACGTATGGGTCTCTACAGAGCACTTCGGCGACATGTGCAGCCAATCTGTATTCTGAACGAGAGGATTACAGGCGGAGGGAAGGATAAGTATAGAAACTGAATCTTTATAACAGAATCTAATGCTATTCACAGTATAATCCCTGGCTGTTACCCACATGTGTCTTGGCACCTGTGCCTGTGCTGTAAGGAGGTTGGGAGGGAAATTTGCCATTCAGTAGTACTCAGACACTGAAATTAACATTCCCGACAACTCTGTCAAGTAGGACTGAAGTGGTTGTCCATAAGAGGAGATATATATGACAAAAATGCATTTCCTGCACACTTTGGCTGTTCAAAGGTGAACTCAGTAACTTTTTTGCTTATATCATCTTGGACTTTCACTGCCACCTAGTGGCAGTTTCAGACGCCATTATAGAAATTCACTATTAATAGTCAGCCAAGATTACTTCAATCCATGAGTGAAAATATCCAGTTACTGGGTGGTTACTGAGATTAAGTGAGTAGTATTTGGCAGGTCATGTGCTTCCAACATGGCAGCCCCCATGAGGGGACCCTCTCCATGTAGAATAAAACAGCTTTTATCAGATAAATTATATGACTGCAGTCTTCATCTTATGCTAGTGCTCATGATTTTATACATGTTTCAAAATTAAAATTAATTTCTTTAGGAGTAAAACGTTTTAATGATAAAAAAAAATTACTGAGTGCACCTTTAAACAAAGTGAGGCCCTGGATCTTTTGCCCTCTTTAAAAACACAACTCCACTGTACCTGGCTGACATTTCCAAAAACAAATTGCTCATAGAAGAAATAGTAGGAGTCACAAACCGATGACAAATGAAGTCGATGGTTGCTTGGTGTATTGGCCGCCATTATTTTTGGGAACCTAGGGCCACGTTTCAGCTAGCATATGGCTCTATCTAATGCATTACAAAATGTCTGTCCCCTCGTCAGGAAAAATAAATCTGCCCCATCAGTTTTATGACACTGTTTGTGAGTAATAACAACCGTGCCACTGTTTGGGCTGTTGAAGCAAAGAACATGAGATTTGATTGGCTATTATTACCCTCAGGTTGCTTGTTTGCAATCTACCGCCTTCCTCAGTTTCCAATGCAATATTCTAAATGCAGCCACAACTCTGTGGAGATATACACTGGTTTCTGTTCCAGGTGTGAGTTATCACTCATTTTGACCACGTGATCTCCCTTCAGAGGATGTGAAATTAATGGCTGGAGATCCTGGCCAGAATTGGCTGAGCGGAGAAAGTTCCACTTTTTGGATGCTTCTGCCAGGTTTAGCAGTCAAGGACAAATGGCACTGAAGGACAGACGTGGGTGCAGTGTGGTCTGTTGACCTCGTAATGTGATGTATGGGAGAGAGTTTTGCCAACAATGATCATTAGGCAGTCATGCTAGCTTAAGGACCATGGACAGCAAACTCTGATTGCAGAATACAACCTCCTCTCCTCTCCTCTCCTCCCCTCTCTGTGCTGCATAACATCATTATGAGAATAAACCATGACTTTGAGGGGCTTCAGTGGTGGTCGTAAACCTGGCAGACTGTGGCCAGTTGTTTTTTAATACTTATTAAATGCCCTATGTATAACTTTAAAGCACATGAAATTTTATTTTTTTAACAAAAGATTGACTAACCAAAGCTGAGTAAAAATTATTGAACAATAACCATGAACAAGTTACCAAACAAGACTACCTATTAAGAACTACACTTAGGAAGCTTAAAAAAATAATAATAATTGTTGTGGCCCAAATCGCATACTTCCATACTTCTGCACTATTCTACTCCACTTTGTAATGTAAATAGTGTGTTCACACTGAAAAAATTAACGAAAGGAAGATTACTACGAGTACCTATAGCACCCTCACCATCTGATAAGAGGAGATATTAATGTCAAAAGAATAACACAAGACATGAAGCTACTGCTTCACTGCCAGAGTCTCTGTATTGTCTCTTATAGATAAAGCATTAAAAGCATATATATATATATATATATATATATATATATATATATATATATATATATATATATATATATATACTGTATATACTGTATATACACTATACTGTATGTCCACATTTTTTATATATTAACTCTTATATGCATTTTAACACTTAAACTCTGCTTTATAAACCCATACACTCTATTTTAAACAGCCATTTTCCACTTGAAACCCCATTTGACACTACTGTATTTTTGTACACCCCAAAAAGAAAATTCTCTCATCATTTACTCTCATGCCATCCCAGATGTGTATGACTCTCTTCTGCAGAACTCAAACGAAGATGTTTTAAAAGAATATTTCAGCTCTGTTGGTCCTCGCAATGCAAGTGAATGGGACCAGAACTTTGAAGGTCAAAAAGGGACATGAAGGCAGCATAAAAGTAATCCATATGACTCCAGAGGTTAAATCCCTATCTTCTGAAGTGATATGATAGGTATGGGTGAATAAGAGATCAATATGTAAGACCTTTTTTACTGAAAATCTACATTTCCACTTCCACATTCTGGTGTGGAAGTGACTTTCATTTTTACATTCAGCCACCAACTGGTTGGGGCTGGTCAAAGGTGGAGATTGATAGTATAAAAGGACTTAAATATTTATCTGTTTCTCACCCTCACCTATCATATTGCTTCAGAAAATATGGATTTAACCACTGGAGTCATATGGGTTACTTTTATGCTGCCTTTATTCCCCTTTTGGACCTTCTGAGTTCTGGTCACCATTCATTTGCATTGTATGGACCTACAGAGCTTAGATATTCTTCTAAAAACCTATATTTAAGTTCTGTAGAAGAAAGAAAGTCATACACATTTGGGATGGCATGAAGGTAAGTAAATGTTGAGAGAATTTCTATTTTTAGGGTGAATTATCCCTTTAACTCATTTAACACTCTTAAAACACTGATTTATAACTTTCATTATAAATTTGTATTTATTAAATTCATTTGTCACATTATTTCCCACATATACACATTATATTTGTATTTTCACTCTGTTAATGCACTACTCGTTAAACTACATTGTCTCCATCATTAGCAAAGAGCATGTAAATGTGACTAGTACGACTAGTGTGTACACTGAACTTTACTAACTCTAATAAACATCACTTCTTTCACTCTAAATCATGACATTATTTCCATCTATGTCAAAAATCTACATTTCCATTTCCACATTCTGGTGGAAGACTCACTGTAATGTTCTGTGTGCACTTGCTTGTTTCTCCTATCACCAAAAAAAAAAAAAAAAAAAAACTTGGCAATAAAGCTCATTCTGATTCTGATTCTGATCTAATACATGTAACAATTCACAAATATGTTTATATGTTTATTTATTTGTGTTTCATACCTGATGAGGGGAGATATTAATGTTAAAAGAAAGACGGAGGACACTGAGCTGCTGCTTCACTGCCAGAGTCTTTTGTCTGAACAGTGTGCCCCTCCCCCTACAGGTGAAAACTCCTCAGCGAAAAGCAATCAATCACTCCTTTGGAACAAACTGAACCGGAATAACCAAACAATTATCAATAGCACATAAGGACTGTTTTAGACATGTTTGAAAAGAAACATCCCTTATGACCAACAACACATTATAATAATTTTAATAATGGAATATTTTTCTTATAAGAAACACCTTTATTTATTTATTTGTATTATTATTTTCTTTTCATTTGTTTTTATTTTTTTATGACCACCACATACCCAGATGCTTTACTTAAAAATAAATAAATACATAAATAATAATAATAATAATAATAATAATAATAATTATTATTATTATTATGTGTGGAATGTTGGTCTTGCTTGCCCTACCTAGCGGCAAGGATTATTGCTTATTATTATTATCTTTGTCTAAAATGACACACGATGCACTGCATGCACACTTTACAGTATACACAGTGTACTCTTCCATAACAAATGGAACAATAATTCATTTGTATTTTTTTTTTTACTACACAGAAGCATTTGCTGTTTTTCACCTGATGGAAGTGACTTTTCAAATGCACACGATGTGTTGTTGCTAGCTTTAGCAAGTTAGCCAACTTCAGACAAACCTTTCTGTCTCAAATAATATACATATTCATACATCATGGGATGATAGTAAAGCTTTCAACTAACATTTGCAAGGTGCTGTCTTCACAGAAGTTTCGTAAGTTGCCACATTCACCATTAATTACATTTGTTTAGTCACACCAGCATCGAGGTCGGGTAACACCACCCCTTTCCTTTTCCATATGTTTGTGTCAGACTAGAGATATGGATTTGACTGTGTTCTTAAGTGTAAGCAAGCAATGGACTTATCTTTACTCATATGGCTGTGAAGTCTTTTATTTTCCCTAGTCTTTTTGAACTATTGCTAGCTTGATTGATTTGAGCTAAACCTGAAGACAAATCAATGTTGAGAAATGTTAGACAGTGAATGTATGATTCTTCCAATGACATATTTATTCAAAAAGCAAAAAAATATTTGCTTCTTGACATTTAGTATTGTTAGTGACTGCCGACTTTCTCCACTAGGTCAAACACAACTGTTTTTTTGTATTTTGTTATCAAGATTTCTAAATGCTAATATTAGATTCAAGCTGTTGAAATGTTCTCTCCTGTCTAAACTACACATAATCTACTATTCCATAATCTGTGCTTTTTTTTTACATCAAAGCAATGAATGCTGTAATTAACACATGACCACCAACATTTGCATGTAAACAAAGCCAATTCAGTGTCTGGAAACTTGGCCCACCCAGTCACATTTGTTGTTTGATTTATTGTTCTTTTTTCAGGTTTGCCCTAACAGAGCCATACCGCCAACTAAAGCTGTAGAATTCAAATGTGAAATTGAAATATTCATAAAATTTAAGATTAAAATGCGCATTCAAATGCTAAAACTGCCGATGTGTTGTAGCTATTTTCTCCTAACTGAATTTAGGGACAACAAAGTGAACTTGGTTTTTATCTATGAAAATAAATGTAACAAAATTTAGCACCGGTGCAGTCATTATTTTAATAATTTGATAAGGCATAAGTTGTCTATAAATGCATAAATGTGTTAGCGTTGAGCAGTGAAGAATATTCACAGTGTTATTAAACACTCCTCTTGTATTATTTCACTGTAGCTAGAAAAGTCCCGCCCCTTTAATAATTTGATTGGCTGGGAAATATTTACTGGGCTGAAATGAATATCCAGACTGTTTTTATTTATTTTTTCAGCTGATCCAGACTTGTCTGTCTTGCCTGTGCCTTCAGGTCAGTACTCTGTGCGCAGAATCTCTGTATACTGTAACAAATAATAAAATCTCAACCACAAAACATGAAATCCAAAATACATATCAGGGCATCGAAAAGTATCAGCTTAAATTTCAGTTGTTCTGGCAGCCTTGGTTACTTAATGTTACTCATATTTAGGAGTACATATGGTGATATAAGATGCTTTTTTCTCCAATTAATTTGCTGTCATGTTTAGTATAATTTTCCCATGGCCAAGTCTGTCAATACCTGTGTCTACTTCACCTCAGAGAAACAGCATGGACAGTTTGGCATCTGTATCCTCATTCAGACAGACTCTGAATTACAATAAGTATAACATTATTGCCTACATGCTGAGAACATTATCCACTGGCCAGAACTGCAAAACCTCTCTTGGTAAAACCAAACGATGGCTGTCTTCATGAACATTGAATGCATCTCTTAATAATAGAGTTATTATCACAACACCATCAAACATGCTCATTGGCTGGCTCCATAGCCCTGTGTGGTGAGTGTGACTTGGTCAAGGTTTCAGATGCAGAACATTAAAGGCTCAGTCTAGAACATGTAGGCAGATCACAGGGCCACTCAAATCTGCTTATGTTGTTTAGTTCTTCTCTATTATAATACTGTGAACTTTTCAAAATTCTCTCATTAAGAAGTCAGTGCATTGTGGGTTTGGGATATGGGGTATTTAATTATCAGCTGATAACATCAAACACTTTGTAACACAGGATTGTGTTCGAAACAAGCTGTGCTCAAAACTTTTTCCAGTATTTTTTCAGACTAGGCTATAGGACATTTATGAAAGTCCTCTATAAATTATTAACCAATGCAAAAAAAGAAATAAAAATAAAAATAAAATATTAATAATAATAATAATAATAATAAAGAAATTTCCCTTCGCATTTAGCCTGCTCATTAAAGGCACGAACAATCATCCATATGATTATATCTAATCAGCCAATTGTGTGGCAGCAGTGCAGTGCATAAAATCATGCATATACGGGTCAAGACCTTCAGTTAATGTTCACATCAACCATCAGAATGGGGAAAAAATTTGATCTCAGAGATTTGGACCGTGGCATGATTGTTGGTGCTAGATGGGCTGGTTTGAGTATTTCTGTTACTGCTGATCTCCTGGGATTTTCACGCACAACAGTCTCTAGAATTTACTCCAAATAATGCCAAAAACAAAAAACATCCAGTGAGCAGCAGTTCTGTGGACGGAAATGCCTTATTGATGAGAGAGGTCAATAGCGAATGGCCAGACTGGTTCGAACTGACAAAGTCTATGGTAACTCAGATAACTGCTCTGTACAATTGTGGTGAGAAGAATAGCATCTTAGAATGCTATTCTGAGATGCTGGTTGGCGCTGTTTTGACGGCAGGTGTCACATATTCCCTGTTTTTTGTACTGACTTTTGTTGAAATTCTTGTTTAGTTCAGGACTGTTTCCTGTTAGTTTGTAGTCTTTTTGTAGTTTCATTTT
Source organism: Myxocyprinus asiaticus (assembly GCF_019703515.2). NCBI lineage: Eukaryota > Metazoa > Chordata > Actinopteri > Cypriniformes > Catostomidae > Myxocyprinus > Myxocyprinus asiaticus. The sequence goes on from NC_059380.1 coordinate 24,892,431, forward strand.
ATGATTGGTTTCCCCTGATTGTTACCACAGGTGTTCCTCGTTCCCTTGTTTGCTCCTGTGTATTTAAGCCCTTATTTTCCCTGTTTCTTTTGTCAGTCTTCACATGTATTGTCATGTTCTGTACCGGGTTCCCTGTGTTTTGTTTTCATTTTATTCTGAGTTACTTTGTTCATCTTTTGTTTCTATTAAAAGCTGAACTTAGATCCTCCATCCTCGCCTGCCATGTTACAGAAAGACTGACCAAAAAATGGATCTAGTGGCCGTCAGAATTCTGCTCCTTCAACAAGGGGACCGTCCAGTTGAGGATCATGTCCGTGAGTTTTTAGAGCTGGCAAATATAGTGCACTATCCAGACCGGTCTCTGGTGGTTTTCTTCCGGGCTGGTCTGAACAGTGCACTGAGGGAACTGATGCATCCGGCTGATCCTCACTGGACGCTCGGCAAATATGTGGAGAAGGCTCTGGAACTTTGCGAAGCCTTCCATGGCCCCTGTCTTGAAGCCTTCCATGGCCCCTGTCTCCAAGTTGTATGATCTGCCACTGATGTCGGTGCGTAGGTCCATGAAGACCCTACCTCAAAAATTGTCTGCACCCACGTCTGCCACGGTCAACGAGTTGCCAGCCTCATCCGTCCCAGAGCCAGTGTTGCCAGCCTCGTCCGTCCCAGAGTCAGTGTTGCCAGTCTCGCCCGTCCCAGAACCAGTGTTGCCAACTTCGGCCATCCAGAGGTGGAGGAAGAGAAGAAGTTTCTGTTCCCAAGCCTCTTCCAGTGTACACGACCACTGATGTCATTTCTGAGTCTCTTCCCATGTTCACGACCACAGAGGTCGTTTCCAAGTCTCTGCCCATGCCCACAACTACAGAGGTCATTCCCAAGTCCCTTCCCATGTACACGACCACGGAGGTTGTTTCCAAGTCTTTGCCCATGCCCACAACTACAGAGGTCATTCCCAAGTCCCTTCCCATGTACACGACCATGGAGGTCGTAATCAAGTATCTGCCCATGCCCATGACTACGGAGGTCGTTCCCAAGTCCCTTCCCATGTACACAACCACGGAGGTCGTTTCCAAGTCTCGGCCCATGTTCACGACCACGGAGGTTGTTCCCGAGTCTCTGCCCATGACTACAGAGGTCGTTCCCAAGTCTCTTCCCATGTACACGACCACGGAGGTCGTTTCCAAGTCTCTTCCCATGTACACGACCACGGAGGTCGTTTCCAAGTCTCTGCCCATGCCCACGACTACAGAGGTCATTTCCAAGTCTCATCCCATGTACACGACCATGGAGGTCGTTTCCGAGTCTCTGCCCATGTACACGACCATGGATGTTGTTTCTGAGTCTCTGCCCATGCCCACGACCACAGAGTTCGTCCCGAGTCTCTTTCCATGTTCACGACCACGGAGGTTGTTTTCCATTCATCCAGGACTCTTTGTCTTGAGCCTTCCATGGCTTCACCCCTCGAGCCTGCCACGGCTCCGCCTTCCATGGCTTTGCCCCCCGAGCCTCCCATGGCTCCGCCTTCCACGGCTCCGCCCCATAGTCTTCCACGGCTCTGCCCCCAGAATTTATTCCTCCAGTGGCTCTGCCCCAGAGACTATTCCTCCAGCGGCTCTGCCCCCAGAGACTACTCCTCCAGCGGCTCTGCCCCCAGAGACTACTCCTCCAGCGGCTCTGCCCCCAGAGACTACTCCTCCAGCGGCTCCGCCTCCAGAGACTACTCCTCCAGTGGCTCCACCCGCTCCCCCAGAGACTATTCCTCCAGCGGCTCCACCTGCTCCCCAGAGACTCCTCCCACAGCGGCTCCACCGCCTGACCCAGTCCCTTTCCTGCGGCTGCCTCCCAGGCCTCCTGTCTCAGCCCTGAAGCAGCCTCCCAGGCCTCCTGACCCTGTCTCGGCCCTGCGGCCACCTCCCAGGACTCCCTACCCAGTCCCCACCTTGAGGTCATATCCTTGGTCTCCTGGCCATCTGCCTGATCTGCTCTGGTCTCCCTGGTCTCCTGGCCATCCGCCTGATCTGCTCTGGTCTCCCTGGTCTCCTGGCCACCCGCCTGATTTGCTCTGGTCTACTTGGTCCTCCAAGCCTGCAGCGTCACCCTGGCTCTCCATCCTTCCAGCTCCGCCTTGGTTTCAAGCCTCCCTGACTTTGCCTTGTTCCTCTGCTCCCCTTGCCCCTTGTGCCCCCTTGAACTGCCTGTTTACCCCTTGTGCCCCCATGAACTACCTGTTTTCCCCCACACCCATGGACAATTAGTTTTTTTTTTTTTTTTTATTGGATCGTCTGGAATCCGCTCCTTAAAAGGGGGGCTCTGTCACATATTCCCTGTTTTGTATTGACTTTTGTTGAAATTCTTGTTTAGTTCCTGTTTCCTGTTAGTTTGTAGTCTTTTTGTAGTTTCATTTTATGATTGATTTTCTCTTGATTGTTTCCACAGGTGTTCCTCGTTCCCTTGTTTGCTCCTGTGTATTTAAGCCCTTGTTTTCCCTGTTTCCTTTGTCAGTCTTCACATGTATTTTCATGTTCTGTACTGGGTTCCCTGTGTTTTGATTTAATTTTTATTCTGAGTTACTTTGTTCAACTTTTGTTTCTATTAAAAGCTGCACTTAGATCCTCCATCCTCGCCTGCCATGTTACAGCAGGAGGGGGACCTACACAATATTAGGCAGGTGGTTTTAATGTTGTTGCTAATTGGTGTGTGTGTATATATATATATATATATATATATATATATATATATATATATATATATTAGCTACTCTATGTCCAACATTGGCAATGTCAGCTTCAGTGGCATTATTATACCACTGTGACTCAAGAACATATTATTTGTTCATTCACTATCTGTGACAGTTCATTGTGCATAATGATGACTCTGTCTCCATTGTCATGGTTTGAAATACAAGCCTGACAACAAAGCTGTCCATAGAGAGCTAAACTTTTTTATTATTATTCCAAAAAGCCTTGCCATGCAAAACATACAAGCAGGAAGGAAGAGTTCACACAAAAATGAAAATTCTGTTATTATTTACTCACTATTGTACTGCTCCAAACCCATATTACTTCCTTTCTTCCACACACACACACACACACACACACACACACACACACACACACACACATACATACATACATACATATATATATATATATATATATATATATATATATATACACATACACTACTGGTCAAAAGTTTTGAAACACTTACTCATTCTTTATTATAAATGTTTTTTCTTCACATTTAGAATAATAGTGAAGTCATCAAAACTATGGAATAACATAAATGGAACTATGGGAATTATGTTGTGACTAAACAAAATCCAAAATAAATCAAAATTGTGTTATATTTTAGCATCTTCAAAGTAGTCACCCTTTGCCTAGAATTTGCAGACATGTACTCTTGACATTTTCTCAACCAAATTCTTGAGGTATCACCCTGGGATGCTTTTTAAACAGTACTGAAGGAGTTCCCATCTATGTTGGGCACTTATTGGCTGCTTTTCTTTATTATTTGGTCCAAGTCATCAATTTCAAAAACTTTTTTTTTAATTAAATTTTAGTTTTATAATGAAATAAATTAATATGGTGGCACAATTATATTTTTGTTTACAAAACTAATTTCAAACATTTAAGCATACGCCTTCAGATCAAAAGATTTTTAAGATCAAGAGAAACATTTCAGTCAAGCGTTTCAAAACTTTTGACCAATAGTGTATATATATTGTGGTGATGACGTCTGTGGAGAGCGAAGCCAAGAAAGTAAGGATTGACACCTGTGGGAAATCACCTCTAACAGCTGTTTTGTGTTTGCAGTGAGAGCAGAGAGGGATTTAAGGGGCAGTCCAGACCGCCGGAGGGGAGAGAGCGAGCAGAGCTTGAGCCTGGCATGTGTGCATTATGTGTGTGCAGAAAAGCCAATTCGTTTGTGTTTAAAGCTGAAAAGCACTGAGAATAAAGAATTACGTGGACTGTTCACCTGGCCCCCACTTCATTCTTCATATGAGTGCAAGAAACCTCTCACACACACACACACACACACACACACACACACACACATATATATATATATATATATATATACACACACACACTGTATATAGATAGATAGATAGATAGATAGATAGATAGATAGATTAGTAAGTACATAATAACATAATAAAAAATGGTTAACTATTCCTTAACTACAGTTTTCAACAGTGTGACAGTAGTTCTGTCATGGCACTGGGAAAACAGGACCAAAGAGAAGAGGAGATAAATGTCAGTCTTTTATTTAACACAAAGAGCACTCAGCACCAGCTCGGTCGAGCTTAAAATAATGAAGCCAGGAGGGCGAAGAGAGTGTGTTCTTCAGTAGGTGTTGTAGTGGAAGTCCGGAAAGAGCCGCTGAAGATAGGTGAGATGCGAAGCAATGCCCAAGTCTCAAGCTCCCCAATACGCGGGTAGATATTCTAAGGAGTCCTCCTCTTGGGGAGCGACCAACAGGGCAATGAAGATCTGCGGGGTAAACACCACCTCGAGAAAAACGTGAGAGGTTCAGCAAACAATAAACCAGCAGACAAACAGGGGAAACACACGGGATGAAATAGGGTGTGCAATCAAAGGAAGACAGGTGGAGCATGTGAGAAATCTATTGCCATAATTGACGCCTCCCCGGGAGCGATCAGTGTTCCCATGGAAATGCCGATTACGCTCACCGATTCCACCTGTGAAATACGAGGGAGAGAAAACAAACAACAGAATGAACTGGCAAACAGCAGAGCCATGACAGTACCCCCCCACCAGGGACGCCCCGGAAAATTACCTCGCTGCTGGTGAAAGCGATCGATGAGGGCGTGATCCAAGATATCCCGTGCTGGAACACAACAAATCTCCTTAGGTCCATAACCAAATGCTGATACCCTCTGCCCCTCCGCTGAACATCAATAAGTCTCCTGACAGGGGCCTGGGTAACTCAGCGAGTATTGACGCTGACTACCACCCCTGGAGTCGCGAGTTCGAATCCAGGGTGTGCTGAGTGACTCCAGCCAGGTCTCCTAAGCAACCAAATTGGCCCGGTTGCTAGGGAGGGTAGAGTCACATGGGGTAACCTCCTCGTGGTCGCTATAATGTGGTTCTTGCTATCGGTGGGGCATGTGGTGAGTTTTGCGGATGCCACGGAGAATAGCGTGAAGCCACCACATGCACTATGTCTCAACGGTAATGCGCTCAACAAGCCACGTGATAAGATGCACGGATTGATGGTCTCAGACACGGAGGCAACTGCGATTCATCCTCCGCCACCCAGATTGAAGCGAGTTACTACGCCACCACAAGGAACTAGAGCGCATTGGGGATTGGGCATTCCAAAATTGGGGAGAAAAGGGGAGAAAATAAAAAAGTCTCCTGACAGTGTAGGCTGGAGAGCCCCCAACCAGACGCGGGGGGAGGGTAGACAGAGGTGACGGGGTGTAAATTGGAATGAAAAATGGGTTTCATTTTGGACACGTGAAAGAAGGAATGAATGTGACGGAGGTGAGGAGGTAGCTTGAGACGGACCGCCACCAGACTAATAACCTTGGCGATGGGAAAAGGTCAGATGAATTTGGGCCCCAGCTTACATGAGGGGAGATAAAGTGGAATATCCTGGGAGGACAGCCAAAGCCTCTGCTCTCACACATAAGTCAGGGGTTTATACCGGCGTCGATCCGCTGACCTCTTAACATGAGCGCCAGTCCGTAACATGGCTTCTCTGGCAGCTTTCCAGGTGCGTCTGCAACTCTGTAATAAGGCGTGAGTGGACAGAACCTGAATATCGGACTCTTGGGAATGAAAAGGGGGGGCTGGTAACCGAGGCTACACTGGAATGGTGACAACCCCGTAGATGGCATTGAGTTTTGAGCATACTCAACACAAACTAAATTCTCGCTCCAAGAAGAAGGTTTCGGGAGGCTATACACCACAGAGTCTTCTACAGTTTCAGGAGGCCATACACCACAGGGTTTTCTCCAGTTGTTGGTTAGCTTGTTCCACCTGCCCATCAGTCTGGGGATGAAACATAGAGGACAAACTTACTCCAGCTGTCGGAAGAACTCTGCCGAACAATGTGACACAAGCTGGGGGCCTCTGTCAGAAACCATGTCCACTGGGAGGCCATGGATATGGAAGACATGATTAATGACCACTACCGCTGTCTCCCTCGCTGAGGGGAATTTGGGGAGGGTATTAAAATGAGCCGCCTTCGAGATCCGGTCCACTACAGTCAAAACAACTGTGTTGCCATGGTAGGGGGGAGACCAGTAACAAAGTCCATGGCTTTGTGCAACACGGGTCTCGAAGGGACTAACAGCGGTTGGAGGAGCCTGGCCAGGGGACTACAGGTGGTCTTACTAGCCGCACAAATGGGACACACGGCGACAAACTGAAGAACGTCCCGCACAAGCGATGGCCACCAGAAACGCTGTATAATGAGCATCTGAGTACGAGCTGCTCCTGGGTGGCAGGTGACGTTGGATGAATGACCCCACTGAAGGACATGCGTTCGAACTGATCGTGGAACAAACAGTCTACCCACTGGGCATGTGGCAGGTGATGCAGTATTATGTAGTGTGGTGCGGACTTTAGCCTCCACCTCCCAGGATACCATGCCCACCACTCGAGGAGTGGGGAGGATGGTATCCACTGGGGCAGGAGAGGTCTCGATTTCAAAACATCGAGAAAGGGAATCGGGCTTGATGTTCTTGGAGCCCAGATGATATGAGAGCGTGAAATCAAAATGAGTGAAAAAAAGCACCCAGCCGGCCTGCCTAGAGTTAAGGTGTTCAGTGCTACGGATGTACTCTAAGTTCTTGAGATCAGTCCAGACCACGAAAGGTATCCCCGAACCCTCTAACCACTGACGCAATTCACCCAAGGCCAACCGGACAGCCAGTAATTCCTGGTTACCGACGTCGTAATCCCATTCGGCCAGAGTTAACCTGTGTGAAAAGAATGCACAGGGGTGCATCCTTCCATCCGAGGGAGAGCGCTGAGAGAGAACTGCTCCAACACCGGCCTCTGACGTATCCACTTCCACCACGAACTGTAAAGCAGGGTCAGGGGAAATTAAAATGGGTGCGGTGGAAAACCGCTCTTTGAGTTTAGCAAACGCTGACTTTTTTGGACCTACAAAATTTAGTAGACATGAGATCCGTCAGAGGAGTGGCGAGTAGGCTACAGTTCCTTATAAATCTTCGATAAAAGTTAGTGAACCCCAGAATCCTCTGCAAAGCCTTGCAAGTGTCTGGGGTTGGCCACTCAGCGATGGCTTTAACCTTAGCCAGGTCCATGTGCGCTCCCTCGGTTGGAACTATGAACCCCATAAACATAACCGACTGCGCATGAAACGCGCCCTTCTCCTCCATGACAAACCGATTCTCTAGCAGTCACTGAAGAACCTGCCTAAATTGCCGCACATGGTCTCGCATATTCTGGGAGAAGAAGAAGGTTCTTCTCCACGAAGAAGAACCCTGCCCCTGCGGGCGAAGAGGAAGAGCGGATGAGACCGGCTGCTAAAGAATCGTTAATATACCAGTTCATGGCCTCCCTCTCGGGGCCTGAGAGCGAATACCACCATCCCTGAGGCGGAGAGGTGCCAGGATGCAATTCAATAGTGCAGTCACTCATGCCATGAGGAGGAAGGGTCTAGGTGTGTTCTGAATACTTGATTCCTGATTCAATAAATTCCTGTAAATTTTAATGAAGTCCCGCCCTACATTGGGGTGAGTAAATAATGTCTGAATATTCATTTTTGAGTGAACAATTCCTTTAAGGTACAAAAGCATGATTGTAGACTAAATTTTCATGTTTATTTGTGTTATGCATTATCATCAGTATTCATAATAATTTAGTAGCATTATTGATCATTTGTATTATATTATTACATTTATATTATGTTGCCTAATATGCATGCCTAAAGCCTAGTGTAAGTCAAAGTTATATAAGTCCTTTATGTAAGTCTTATATAAGTTGCAGACATTTGTATTGTTTGGATGTAAAGTTGCTGAGAAGGACTTTTCTGAGATGTGTTTCAAATTAAGAGGGAAGAGAAAGTAATGTGGGCTCATTTTAAACAATGGAGAAGTTTTTTTTTTCTTTTCCTATGGATGCACTTAAATATGCCCTGTACAGTTTAAATCTTCAGATAAAGATGGGAAGACCAACTTGACACCATTCTCCAATTTAAATTTTGCTTTCTCTCATCACTGGGGGTCAATCCTGGTGAAACATTTGACCAAATAATGCAATGGGCAGGCTGTCTAGAGATGGCTATGAGATCAGATAAAGAAGAAGGAAACAAGTCAAACCGAAAGGGAGTGGCGGCAGTTCAATTTAATATGGACACAGATAGGAGGTCGAAGATTTTTGGCAACTGAGGAAAGTGTGGCCACCTCAGAAGGGAGTGCTGGCTAAAGGAGGAGGAGCAGAAGGCAACGGAATATCATTTAAACAGGTTGCTGCCAAAAACGATGATCAAACCTCTCAAGGGAGAATGTAGACTGAGGCACAAGTTTTTCAGCTTATTGAGGGGATCATGAGTCCACAATAGTAACCGAGCTAATAGCAATTGCCGAAGCTCTTGAAGCATCAGAAGGAAGTCGAGTCAACATACTGTATACACAGACAGCCGCTACGCTTTCGGAGTGGTGCATGACTACCTTGCTCTATGGAATAGATGTGGACTTATCATTACTGGTGGGAGCAAAATACAACATGCTTCCATAATTTGTCGTTTGATTGCAGCATGCAATTTACCAAGAGAAGAAGCTGTGATCAAAGTAAAATCACATCAATCTGACAAGTTCAAAGAAAGCCAAGGGAACACTGCAGCCAATGCAGCAGCAAGAGAAGCAGCATTACTCCCTCCTGCTCCTGTCACTTCAGCACAGGAAAAAAGAATGACAATCCTGAGCTCCGCCTCCTGTCATATCAAACAGAGACAGATCAAGAGAAGGAAAAGTGACCAAAGATGGGAGCGAAAGAGGATGATCAAGGCATCTGGAGAATCCCAACAGGACAAGTTGTGATGCCCATTGGAGCGAGGAGAGAACTGATGCAGGTGTACCATGGAAAAGTGCACGCAGGACCAAAAGCTATGAAAGCTCAAATCAGCGAGACTTGGTGGTGGTCATGAATGATGAGAAACATTGATGATTACTGAAGTAGATTTCTGATCTGCATGAAAGTTAATGTGGGAAAATCTGTGTAAGTACGAATGTCACATGCCCCCAGACCAACAGGGCCATGGACACATCTACAAATCAATTTCACAGGACCATTGTCACCCAATGGAGGGTACCAGTACATTCTGGTTAATGTGGATCGATTTAATCGGAAGCATTTCCTATGCAAGCTTGTACTGCTGAAGCGGTGGCACGAGTGATGGTTGAAGAAGTCTTTCACCGCTGGGGTCACTCATATGAAATTGATTCAGACAATGGGACCCATTTCACTGGAAAGCTGATGAAGGAAGAAATTAAGTTAATGGGGATCAAACAGAAGTTCCACATTCCGTACCACCCACAAAGCTCAGGGACGGTGGAAAGAATGAATAGATCACTGAAAACAGCTCTCACCAAAGCTATTCTGAAGACAGGCCAAGGTTGGCACAAATTGTTACCTGCTATCTTGTGGAACCTAAGAGCTTCCCTAAATCAAGTAACAGGACTGACACCATACAGCGGATGACTGGAAAAACAATGGTTTTACCATCTGATGCTCTACCACCAGCAGGAACAGGAGAAGATTCCACTTTGTTCCAAGAGAAGTTGCAACGCTATCTTACAATGCTGGACAAAACCACCAAAGACAACAGCAAGTGCAAGAAGCTCAACAGCAATGGGATTAAAAACTTATCACTACTGACCCCCCACACATTCCCGAAGTAGGCAGTTTTTCTATGGTCAAACGCATTGCTAGGAAGGGCTTAGAGCCGAGGTGAGAAGGACCATATGAAATATTCTTGACAACAGTCACGAGTATTTGCCTTAAAGGGAAGGGTGTAGGAACAGATAGATGGTACCACTGGTCACAAGTTAAACCTTGTCTAGTGAATGAACATAGCAATAATGATGGCTTAAGGCCTGAGATTGAAAACTGTTCATCCATTAGATTTAAAGATTGGGTAACAATGGAGTGATGTTTAATCATTTCCTCTGCTTCCATTTCAAGGGTCATTCCCATTGACATTAATTAGAGATGGTGTCAAGTAATTCTCGAAATGCTATGAAAATGGTATGCCCGTTTAAAAAATTTTTTTTATTTGGCATTCTCCAAGCAAGCCGAGCCTTTAGGACTCCTCGAGTTCAAGAAATTACTTGAAATGCAACTTTGAGGTCTGGCCAACATTTTTATTTGCCATTTATCTCTAATTGGGGATTATGGGAACAGCACCTGTATGTTTGAACAGCACCTCACATGCTTACACTGTGGGATTCACTAAACCAAGGGTGTGTTTATCCCATAATGTTACCATGTGAGGGCTCTGTAGGCAGAAAGGATACTATCATAGTGGAGAAAAAGATCAAAGGAAATTATGTAAGAGTATGACATCCAGCAGATGAGAATGAATACTGTGAGATGAATTTGTAAACTGGAAAATCTAGACAATGTATTTACCTTTCTGCTGAAGAGACAAACAAAGCTAAAATATGTCCAATTACAACTACTGCTCCTGCTCATGGTATTCTATTATACCTCTAAAAATCATCTGAATATCAAAAATCATAAATCACAAAGTTTATGGGGGATATCTGGTTCTGTAAATTCTATTAGCAATACTGCTAAAATGAACCAATTAAATTAGTACACTCAGTGGGTGGGTAAAACACTGAGGTTACTCAAGGGGCTTTACATATTATTGCAGTAGGTCGGCACCTTAATAATGCTGCAGACGAATTGGCTAATGTTCTGTTACAATCATCTAGTTTTGAGACACCTTGCAGCATGTTTATTTCTAGCCCAAAATCTAAAGGATCAAATGGTGGAGGATATTCAGATTATACATATAGGTCAAGTTCCTGATCGAATAGCAGAATCCTTATCACAATTTTTAAAGGATTAACTCGATATAACTTTTCACAGACATGCTTCACTAATTAAGATAGCTATTAATGATGATTTCCTTTCAGGATCTGGAATATTATCCTTAGTAGTGGTATGGCCACAATATGGAAGGCATAACATTATGACAATTAGACGATTCCAATAATGGGTGTTAGACAAGGTTAATCCGTAATCAGATTAGGAAGGAATGGATATTGGGCTGAAGGAGAATCTCCAATGGTTTCTACTACAGATTGTTGTGTAGAGGAACACAACTGGGTAATTTGCTCGTGTTCTACGATGTTCAGTTTCTCTCTTAATGGATCTGTAGTTTGGGAGGTAGTCCCTTTAGACCAAGCTACAGGTCCATGACAGGTATCAGAAGCACAGTGGCGTATATTACGTGATGGAATGAGCAAGAACATGATATATGGAGGAAAGCTGTGTCCAGTTCCTCCCTTATCCATTTTGTGTTGAAATCCTCTATCCTCTCCAATTAGGTGGAATTCATGTCCCACATGTGCAGCTTTTACAGTTAGAACCAGAATGATGGAATGATGATTTAGTGGAAGAAAGAAATTAGGAACTTTTTTAAATGGTCAAGAGAGTTAAGGCGAGTGTTAAAGCAGCCCAAGAAGAGGGAATTCAAGCAATGGGCCTTGCAATCATGGCAAATGGAATAGTTAAATTGATGACTGAGAGGAAACTGGCACCTATCCAAGGAAATTTTTCATGGTCAGAATGGATAGTTTTGATTGTGGTTGTTGTATTGTGTTTCTGTTAATGATACAACTTATATGTGTGAACAAACCTATCCAGTTGGTTATTTCCAAATATGTTGACAAGACAGAGGAAGGGCAGTATAGGTTAAAATAGGAGTTCCTTACACACCATACACTGCATACAGGGATAGGACCTTTTTTATGACATCAACGTTTATGTTAGTTTGTTGTTTTAGCCAAGAACTGGGAGGGCTCATGGTTTTCCAGGCACTGGTGAAGGCTTATTAGTTTTTCTTAGATTACTGGGGGTTCAATAACTTACATATAATCATAAATGACACATAGTATACGGGGACATATCACAGGTATAGGGTTTTCTTTTGTTTTCTTTTGTTCTTTTCCTGCGTTTCCTTTTCCTCCTTACCTACATGTCTACGTATTTCTTTATTTTGGTCTATGGTCTATTTTTTCTCTCTCCTATCGCTTCATAACAGGTGACAACCTGGAGGTGATGGTTTGGAGCTTGATGACCGTAGCTCCAGTGGAGTAAAAAATGTAGACTAAATTTTCATATTTATTTGTGTTATTAATTATCATCAGTATTAATAATAATTTTGTAGTATTATTGATCATTTGTATTATATTATTATGTTTATACTTTATATTATGTTGTCTAATATGCATGCCTAAAGCCTAGTGTAAGTCAAAGTTATATAAGTCCTTTATGTAAGTCTTAAAGTATAAGTTGCATACATTTGTATTGTTTGGACGTAAAGTTGCTGAGAGGCATGTGTTTCAAATTATGAGGGGAGGGGAAGTAATGTAGGCTCATTTTAAACAATGGAGAATACTTTTTATTTTTTTCCTTTGGATGTACTTAAAAATGCCCTGTACAGATAACATCTTCAGAGAAAGATGGGAAGACCAACTCGACACCATTCTCCAATTAAATTTTGCTTTATCTCCTACGTCTGATAACTGAAAAGAATTAATAAATGTATTATTTCTTGGCAAGTAACTGGTGTTTGGCTCCATGACTTCACAACGGGGAAAAATACATAAATTCAAAGTCTTCAATGATCTTTGTTTTTTAAAGCTATTTTTCTTCATTACAAAAAACACACACAAAAATGTGTAATAAATGCATCAGGTTGTATTTTTGTAGTGTTTTTTTCTGCTAAAAGTGGAAATGCATTTGCAGAGAATTAGAGGACTGATTTGTCATTTGATTTTGAATTCAAGTGACATGCAATCAAGGGCTGATTAAAGCAGCAATATATAATTTTGTATGATAATTATGAGCACTAAAAAGTCACCAAAATATTACAGGGCACTGAACATGATGTTAAAGCACTACCACTGGGACCATTCTTCCCCCCATAACTCCATGAAATATGGATAAAAAATAATTTAAAAAAAAGCAAATCTTATTTATTACATCAGACATTGAAAATAATTTACATATTTTAGGCTGTGGTTAGATATATCATTGGTGTTCTGCCTTGCTTGATAGAACAAATTAAATTAAATAAAAAAATGAAAACGAAGGATGAAATAATAAAGTTCAATGTCTTGCATTGCTAAATGCGCTAAACTGTGTACTCAAGATCTCATTCACACTTGTGGTTAATTTGAATTGAGAGCTCAAAAATTACATTTGCTACGGCAAGAGAAAAGACCAGCTAATGACAGACCAAAATTAAGACTCATCATTGGTTGAGCCAGAAACTGACATGTCAGACTGAGGAGCAATGTTTTGTTGTTTTGATCACACTTATAGATCACACAATATATTCTGTCCAAAAAAGCCTACAATCAACCCAACACTTTGCTTGAATCTCTTGTTTAATTTATTATTATTATTATTATTATTATTATGGATTCCTCAGTGTTGCCCAGCTCTCTTTGATAATTAGTTTGTCCATCTTAAAAGCAAAATGGAAACATCCTCCTCTTTGCACGGGAACAGTTACGAATAACAATGTAATGACTGTCCCTTGGTATGAATGAAATATCCCATTTTTTTCACAATATCTCTGCTAGTTTCTGACACCCTGAGGGAACAAATAGGCTCCATGTCACCCCGTCCTGCCAGCAGACTGCCTATTGACTGCTTTATTCATCTTATTCATATCTGCACTCTCTCACAATATTTCTCTAGAGCTTGCATAAAGCAGTTCCATGAAACATGAGCTTTCTTGCAGGATTATTATTATTATTATTATTATTATTATTGTCTGTCAGATGGTAAGGTTTTATGACAGTTTTTGTTTTATTATTATTATAACGTATGTTATATATCTTATGTTAATGAGATTAGTGAAATGCCATAACTTAAAATTATGACCTCTACATTGCCTTTGAAACCCCCATGAAATCAAAATTTTGTGACTTTTGTGACGTTTAGTCCAAGTCTGTTAGCTTGGAGATCATCTACATGCTAGTGTACATGCTATGTCATCAGGCCCTGTTTTAAGACCACTATGTCTTAAGTGCATTGCTATGTGATATGGCATACTCACAAAGTTAGTAGGCATGAAGTTTTTATATTTTTGTGCATATAAGTCTAGGTATCAGTGGGTTGGTGAAATCGTGTGCACAAAGCACAAGCAACATAAAAGAAGACAGCCCGTTCAGAAGTTGGTTGTGTAAATGAGGTGTATGTAATACATGAGAAGACAAAATGCTCCCTTTACATAACTTTTGGAGCTTGAAAGTTTTGGACCCCTTTGAATTGGATTGTATGGATATAAATATTATACCTCCTTTAAAATATCTTTGTTTGTGTTCCACAGAAGAAATGCATACAAGTTTGAAACGGCATAAGGGTGAGTCAATGATGAGAAAATAATTTTTGGGTGAACTACTCCTTTAAGTCAGGGATTCTTAACCTTTTGGAACTTTTACACCAGGGGAACATCAAACCATTCTCACAGCCTTGCCACCGCTGAAGAGATAAGATCTGAACACAGAGTTATGACAAGAGATAAACTCCTTGTTTGAAGCACATCAAATGACACTACGAGACATACACACCATTATGAAAGCTAAAACCCTAAGAGACGGATGGGAACGCTTGTCATCCTCCTTAACGGCAGCCCAAAGGATGGACTTGTGTACAGATGGCCAGGGACGACCACTGGGTCTCTGGCAGGCATTGTATGAGTTCTGAAAAGAAATTCAAGATATCTTTGGCAATGGAAAGATTCCTTTCACACCAGTGACATTAAGCAAAAAGATGGTGAATCACCAGATGAATATGCCTTACATAAATGGAACACCTATGAAAGATGGGCTCTTTGTGCTAACAAAGTGCCTGACAGAGATGATATACAGTTCACTGACACGCTTGTGGATGGATTTGGCCCCATCCAAGCCTCATCACTGGGGGTCAATCCTGGTGAAACATTTGACCAAATAATGCAATGGGCAGGCTGTCTAGAGATGGCTATGAGATCAGATAAAGAAGAAGGAAACAAGTCAAACCGAAAGGGAGTGGCGGCAGTTCAATTTAATATGGACACAGATAGGAGGTTGTATAAGAAATGCAGAAGAAATGCATACAAGTTAGAAACGGCATAAGGGTGAGTCAATGATGAGAAAATAATTTTTGGGTGAACTATTCCTTTAAGTCAGGGATTCTTAACCTTTTGGAACTTGGGCCCCCCCAAGTCTCTCCAATGATATGTCACTCCCCAAATTTGACTATTTATGACTTATAAAACTATATAATGGACAGTCCTTATGCTAAAAACAAATGATCAAAAATGTTTCTGAACAATACTGACTTTGAACTACTACTTTGAATAGGAGAACTTAAAGTAGGTTGTAATAAAATGTACTGTGCTAATTTACATGTAAAATAAGTCGATTGAAAGAGGAAAAGGAAGAGAAGAGTTGCTTTAAGAATCTGGTCTCACTAGCCATGACATTGTGAAATTAATCAATGGGACACCTGTGCTAACTTCTTTTTACAAAGTAGCGCAATATGCGGTTCAGTGTTGGATAGCGCAAGCCTGATGTCATCCTCCACCTGGAGGTGATTTCGGTACTTTGTTTTCAAGGCTGTCAATTTTGAAAACCCGACCTCGCACAGATAAGTTGAGGCGAACAGGAGGAGTAATTTTACGGCAGCATCAGACAACTGAGGATATTCACTCATCACAGTCAACCAAAACGAGGTCAGAGAGCAAGAGCTATAGAGGTGTCACAGTCTGGTGTCACACTTTAATTCGATTAACTGCTCCTCCATTTCCATTGTAAGGTCTTTGCCTGGGAAACTGAAGGGGTCTCTGACCCAAGCAAATGAACTGAAATCCTTACGGAAATAATGGCCGAATTGTTGTTTCAGTCCATCAACATGGTGAACGATTGTGTGTATCAAAGGAGAGATATTTATCCGGTTCTCTTGCAAACAGTCAGCGAAGTTGGGAAACGTCAACATATATATAACAATTTTTTAACATGTCAACATTTGTATTAATAAACCTTTCACGCCAAAGATCCAGTTTGCCAACAAATGCACTGACTTTGTCTGATAGAAGCAAGATGTTGGCATCTCTCCCTTGCACACTGATGCATGTGTGATAAACATATCCATAGCCTACTTACCACCTTGGGTGCGTTCAGCTAGTAGTCACTGTTGATCTGACCCATGGCTGCACCTGACAGCTAGTTAAAAAGGCAGGCTAAGCTCTGCCTCTCCCTATCAAAAAGAAAAAGCAGAGGGAGAGGGAACGCATTTTTAAAAAAAAAATTATAATTTATTTATGCAGAGGTTCACGTCATGGAGACAATTGTAAATGACCCTTATTCATATTTTCTAAAGAAGATTAAGAATATTGATGTTACATGCTCTAATTATGTTTACAGTTCACATTAGGCTCATGTATATTTGCTCAGTACTTCAGTAATGAAGCCTATTTGAAGTCAATCAAAAATTCAACCTTGAAAAAAATTAAGCACAATGAAATCTTACAAAAAAATTAATTCGGCCTTGTCCTACTTCATTTGCATGGACCTCTCATGTTTTGCGAATAGACCCAATGTTTGTGCGCATACCACAGATAGCACAAAATCCCACCCAAGACCATTTGCATGTTGCCCAGGCACAAAAATTACACTTAGATTTAGCAAAATTCTCACAAAAATTGCATAAGACAGGAGTCGCGTGGCGCCATGTGAAGGTCGGATGTGTGACCGACGAGATCTGTGCACTTTGCTAGTTTTTAATTATTTTTGTGAGATTCGATACACTCTGTTTCATAACTGTTCTATGAAGACAATATGTCAAAGAATTCAAAATCCTCGGGCTCTGGAGACATTAAAAGACACTTACGTGCTCAAGCTGAAGCCCCTGACAGGGCCACAGACCAGGGACTCAGATTGGACGGTGCGGCGGGAGAAATTCAGTGGCAGCTGTCCAGCATGTCGGTGATGCTGATGAAGGTCGTAGCGGACTTGGAGGATCTTGCTGTAATACGTAGATCGATCACTTCCATGGAGGCGAAATTCTCTGAATTGGTTACAAGAATGGGGGACGTTGAGAAACGGATCGATTATCTGGAGTCATCGGAGAGGGAATTAGCTGCTAATTGAATGCTGAACATTCACTTGACTGTCCGAGGAAACTGGGCGCCTACTTTGTTTCTTTTTGTGCTGGTTCTGCCTAGCGGCTGGAGTTTGTTTTGTGGAATAACACTCCTTCAGGACAGTTGTGGATGAATCTGCTCATTCTTTGTGCTTATGCCTCCTATTGGATGGAGTTTGTTTTGTGTAATATTTTTTTCAGGACACTGGAAGGATTAGGTCATCTGCTGCACTTATGAAACAGCCGGCTCACTGAACATTCGTTTGATTGCCCGTGGAAACTGAACATTTTTGTGTGTGTGTTGGTTCCTCTAGAGGCTGGAGCTTGTTTTGGGGAGGAACACACCTTCAGGACAGTATGTGGATAAATCTACACGTTCTTTGTGATTATTCTGCCTATTGGCTGGAATTTGTTTTATAGATTTTCTTCTGTTATGATATTCTGTCTCACAAAATTTGTATAGAAGCACCGGACTTGAGCAATCCAACAGCAAAGTTGTTGCGGGGGCTCTCATAGGCGAACGTAGACTATTTGAGTTTAGAGGGATGGACGACAGTTGGGGCTTTCGTATGTGGGGTTAATGCGCATGTTTTTCTTTTTTCTGTTTGTTTGGTTCGGGGGGAAGTTTGGGGTTTGATTGTTGCACTAATGTTGGAATGTGGTCTTTATTATCTTGTTTTAGACACACAATCTATATTTCTAATATGTCAAAATGTCAAATGTTAATATGAGTGGATTGTCTTTCTCCACATGGAATGTGAATGAGTTAGAGCACCCCATAAAAAGAAGTTAGGTTATTTCTTAAACATAAGAAATATGATATAGTCTTTTTTCAAGAAACGCATCTGTCCCCACAGGAATCTGAAAAATTTGGGAAGATATGGGGTGGACATGCTTTCTTTAGTGCTGGCTCATGTAAGAGCAGGAGAGTCATTACATTGATAAGTAAGCATCTACAATTCAAATCTCTCAAACAGATTAAAGATAAATTAGGAAGAGTCATTATTGTTTTATCAGAAATTCAGGGGCAAAGGTTGATTTTGGCTAATATTTACGCACCTAACGCTGATGATCAGGGCTTTTTTTATAGATCTTGAAGAGATGTTGCAAGCTGCTGGCACCCCTCATGATATAATATTGGGAGGAGACTTTAATCTTTTGATGGACTCAATCCTTTATCATAATGAAACAAAAGCATGTAAGCCCACTAGAGCAACATTGATGCTTCACAGAATGTGTAAAAATCTTGATTGTATAGATATTTGGAGACATTTGAACCCATCTGGTAGGGACTATACATTTTTTTTTCATCAGTCCATAAGATTTATTCTAGAATAGATTTTTTTTATATATACACCTAAGTCCCTCATTTCATCTGTTGTTGATTGCTCAGTTGGAAACATCTTAGTCTCAGATCACACCCTGGTGAGAAAAAGAAATCATAAAAATATAGAAATCGTTTCCTTAATACTTCGGCTCATAACAAAGTAGCTTTCGATTTAATGGGTTAATTCGATGCAATTAATCATGTCCCCAGACCGTAATAAAAAGGACCATTTCTACCATCGGAGCAATTCAAGTCTTAAGTATCACTTGTTTTCACCAGGGGGCAGGAAACAACTCCAGCTATATAGGCAATACAGCTTATACAGAGAACATACCACACTTACAGACACAGTCTTGCGTTCAAACACAGCTTGGAGCTCAAATCCTGACACAGATCTCAGGACATGTTTTTCCTAATTGTCAAACTGTTTAACTTGGTGACAAAAAAATAAATTTGACACAACCAAAGTGAGATGATCCAAAAGTGTCTGTCTGAAGCATGTGTACATTGGCACGTCCTTAAGCTTTTATAATAAATCGGTCTCGGACTTACTGTCAGGAAGCGTACACACCGATGAAGATGAACCCAATTGCTGGGACTTTTATTGAAGATACAGCAGATTGCAATATGAATAATAAACAATGCACACTCGCAGAAGACAGCAGATAAACAGATAGATGAACTTAAATGCAATGGTGTAGCAGGTCAGAGCAATGGAATAACAAACACTGAGGTAAATAATACCACACTCAATGATGATCGTGAGTGAATAATCTTTAGCCAGCACACTGCAGAAGAGTAGTGCAGTCTTAACAGTCCGTGTTGAGACTAAACACTGAAGGTAAGCAGGAGGTCTGTATATATAGAGAGTGTGATTGCCTAGTTGATTTTGTCCAGGTGTGTGTGATTAGAACTCTGGCGAGAGGGAGGGGCGAGTGGAATGAGGCTGAGAGTCTGATGGAGGCATGACACTTACAAATTCAATTGCAAAATGGATTGCTGTGGACTGTAGGCCAATGACTGGCTTTTGTTCAATCATATGGAAATATGGACAATATATTGGATTCTAAAGTCGATTTTTGCATCATCTTATCAATGCTTCTCAATCAAACCCTTCTGCCACAATAATGTAATGCATTTTAATTATCTGAATTATTATTTTTATAATATATTTTAGGGCTGTGAATCGTTTTTTTTTTTTTTTTTTTTTTTAACAAATTAATTAAAAGTTGGGCAAAATCTCCTGCCGTTTTAAAGTGATCTTTTTAATAATAGAATCAAAAGGGTAGATTTAATTCATATCAACCTTTATTGACAAGAGAAACTTAAGAGTACATTGCCAATACATTATTAGATACTATATATACAGATATAAAACATATTGAATGCTTAAGGTTATTTTGCTGAAGTTTAAAATTTCAAAACTCTTATTTTCTCTGGCTGCTGTTCAGTCTCTACAAGCATAGCTAGCTGCAGCTTGCTGAACAGCCAGGACCTTCTCAGTCTCTGAGAAGTCTCAGTCTTCTCATGCTGGGTCTCTCTTTCACAGTTTCGCCTTTGTCAGTGGTTTATAGGAAAGTGAATGAGCGTTTACGGCAGTTTGCCTGTATCTCTTGTACACCTGGTTTACCTGGTTCAAGTCTTCATTCTCCGTACAGTAAATCCGCTCCCGTGTTTATTAATGCCGTGGACATGCATCGCACATAATGAGTAACGTGCTCTGCTCCACACAATCCGTTTCAGTGCTAGGATGTGCTGTTGAGTCGAATGAGTACCTCCTGAAAATGTTACTGATTCTTGAGATAAGGCACAAAACATGTCCTACATACAAAAGTCCTCTTTATATTAAAAATCAAGAAATTCAAAATAATACAATTACTGGAAAAGTTCAATCTAAAGGAAATGTGTAAACTCAGGGCATTTATTACATATATTTTCAAATAATTTCATTAGAATTTTTTATTTTATTTTAAATACATGCTCTGTACTTGGAAGCACATGTAACTTAACCTGTCCTCAGCAAGAGGTCACAATGTTAAACTGCCAAACAAAGTGTTTAAAAATGCAACAAATTCATAAATATACATATGAAATGAAAAATAGAGATCTGTAAGTTATCAAACAATACATAAAGTAAACTTTAAATTATATTTTCAAAAAAATAAATAAAACAATACTGCCTGTCCTCACTTTGAGTCAACTCCATCAGATTTATTTATAATCCTGAATAAATCAGACAATATCATGGTCAGCTATAACTCTGAGTACCCCTTTTGCCACTTCCTGCTTATTGTGGATGCAACAGTAGGACACGAGGTCTGGTAAGTTTCATTTAATTGTTTGTTAAAAATATTTGAAAAAAAAAAAAAAAAAAAAAATATATATATATATATATATATATATATATATATATATATATATATATTTTTTTTTTTCCAAATATTTTTAACAAACAATTAAGTCTCTCCAATCACAGTTTCAACATCTCAACTCCGTCATCCTATTGTGATCATTTCTGTTAAGAATTGTGGAATAATTTTGGCATTTTTGTTTAGGTAATACAGGCAGCTTTAACTGAGGGAAAAAAATAAAAAATAATATATATATATATATATATATATATATATATATATATATATATATATATATATATATATAATTTAAGTTGATTGACCGCCATACTATTTACCTGAATATATATATAAAATAATTAAAAAAAACCTGAAGCAGTGTTTACTTAAGAAACACAAAGGCAAAGTGCCATTGTTTTTATTTAATGTTTATATTTATATTCATATTTAACATTTTAAATAAAGTAGTGTGTTAACAGCATATAATAATAACAGCATAATAACATATTATTATATTTTCCTATGGTAATGAATTTCAAATATCAAGAATTGTGAAATTTCACTACTTTTGGCAATAAAAAAACTTTTGGTTATATACAGTACACACACACACACACACACACACACACATATATATATATATACAGTATACTGTAAAAGTAATATATAATATATAGACTATTAAAATATTCAGCTCGGGTGGCTGAAGGCTCTGCCCAATAGAAATAAGATTTGCTCAGCAAGAAAAAAGTTAGACGGAACATTGCACAAGACAAATGAGAGCCAATGCAATTTGACTTCGCTGACGACAGCCTTCCAGTTTTTTATTATTTTTGTTAAGGCAGACGCCGAGGGATTGTGATCATTTAATAAAGACGTAAACTTGGGTCTATTCTTCACACAATGCAAATGTTGCTGATTAAACATTAACCAGTTCAAATGATATGAAAATAAAACGCTAAAAGATTTCATGATGATAAAATTCTTCTGTTGACGCCAAAGGTTTCTCATTGAAAGCAATGTGCTTGCCAGTCGCATGCGGCTACTATTGACATGTGGGGGTCTTCCACAAGCGTCAGTATTGGGTAAGACCCGTCTGGAATGAAAACAGGTTGTATATTGGAGCATAGACCTATTCAAGGAAATGGATAAATATAATTATTTAAAGTGTTCATTTAGTAAAAAAAAAAAAAAAAAAAACAGTGTGGAAAACATGCCATGATTATTTTAAACTAGATTTTTACTGTATTTTACTTCTTATATTAAACAATGGCTGTTGGGTTGAAATTATGGTTCCTCAACCTTTTTTGACATTTAAGAGTAAATAAATAAATAGAGATACCTATTGAATGTCGTCAAATGCAAAAAAATAAAAAAAATAAAAAAATACTGAGATATGACTTGTTTAGCCGCCCAGCCCCCAGCCCTTTCAGAAGAATTGCCACTTTTGATGGTGAGAGGCAGTCCCATAGGAACCAGACACTGCAATAAATGTTTCTACAGCTTTATGTGGATGACCTCACACAGTGTTTGGAGTTGAAAAGGCTGCAGCATCGATCCAGCACCTCAAAATGGTAGGCTTTTCAAAGCCACACCCCCATCAACATCAAGGTTCTCCTTGAGAGGATTTGCTTGGATCTGCTTGCAGGAGAAGAATACCATCACAAAAGTCGATAGATAGCATTCACTCACCAGGGCTATTGAGTGGGATTTTTTTTCTCTTTTTTTCTTCTTCCACGTCTCTTATGAAAGCAGAACTACAAGCAATACATGGCAGAACTACTGGACATATTGTAATGCATGTTAAAACTAATAAAAATAGATCCTTCTTAGAGGGATAGTTAACCCAAACATTAAAATTCACATGCATAAAGAAAGTAAATAGGGTAAATTTTATTTTTATGTTCCCCACCTAAAATGTGGCTGTAATATTGTGTCTGACAATATTTGAATTTGTTGGACATTGGGATCTTTAAACAGGCTAATGAAAACCCTAGTCTGTGAGTGTATTGTTCATCTTTTAAACATTAAGGCAGTGGCACTCATTTTTTTATTTTTTTGGTCACACCCCGCTTTGAAACAAGAACCCCCCCCACCCCATACAAGATAAACTGCACTGTCTTTCGACTTTATTTCACAAAACAGTATTATTTAAAAATACTACGAAAACTAAATGAAAAGTTTCACTTCACTGAAAAAGGATGTAAATGAATGAACATTTGTCACAATGACAACATTGTTCTGTTATTTTAATGCATGCTTTGTGTTACATAAATACATTAAACATTTGAATTATGCCTAGGCCTATATACTTTCAATACATAAAAAAAAAAAAAAAAAAAAAAAAAAAATTGATATTTTTAATTTGTTTTAATTGATATTGCTGCAGGTCAAACCCCTGGGCATGAACAAATTGCAAAATTGGAGACATTTTACACTGAATAGGTATTTTTAATACAAACTAATGCATTCCTGTGAATGGAAATACGCCTCAGCAGTATCAAGCATTTTTAAACTCCAGTAAACTTCCAGTGATAGTAAATGACTGTGATTGGCCCATCCTGTCCAGCGCTCCACACTTTGAGAACCACTGCATTAAGGCAACCAGTGTCTAAACCATCTTCCTCTTGACATCTGTTATAGAAAGTCATTCAAGTGTCAATGGAGTCTTGGGAAGCACCGGTAATTTGAAGTTAAAAGGTAATGAACCCTGGAAGTGCTCCACAGTATCTAGGAGAAGAGAGCTCACCCCTGCCTGCACTCTCCTCATTTTAAGTATCTGAATAATCTGTCAGCCATATATTGGTTCTTAACCAAGATGCCAAACTGTGTTGTACTTGAGGTGAATCACTTTTCACCACTACAAATGGCACAAATGGGGCTCAGTACCAGTCCACAAACTACCTACCCTTGAAACGTGTGTGTGTGTGTGTGTGTGTGTGTGTGTCATGCCTAATTGAGTCATTTCATTTATTGAAGGTGATTAATTATTTTGACATATCTCTGTTTGAGTCTAGGCCATGCCGTCTGCTCATTTGATTTTTAATTAATGCGTTGACCAGAATAATGTTTTTAATTAACAAGGTGACTCGTACTGAGTAGAAAATCTGCTATTCTCATTGACCACCACTGCTAAAGATCCATCAAGATCAAATAAATTGTTAGATACATGCTAAGATACCACCTACATACCTGTACATTTATCTGTGGGTGATTTAACAATGTCTTGTTAACACAGAAATGTGTTGAGAATCCATGTTAGACCAGTGGT
The DNA here is from genome assembly GCF_019703515.2 of Myxocyprinus asiaticus. Classification (NCBI taxonomy): domain Eukaryota; kingdom Metazoa; phylum Chordata; class Actinopteri; order Cypriniformes; family Catostomidae; genus Myxocyprinus; species Myxocyprinus asiaticus. The sequence goes on from NC_059380.1 coordinate 24,916,749, forward strand.
GGAAAGAATACTGATTCTTTGCTTAAGTAAAAGTACTGCTACTGAAGAAATAATTCACTTGAGTACAAGTAGAAGTACTGAGAAATATTATGACTCAAGTAAGAGTAAATGAGTAGTTTGCCAAAAAACAACTCAAGTAATTACAAGTTACTTTATAAAAAATATATTATATATAGTATATATGGTTCCATTTTTAGAACACAAAGACATTTTTGTTCTTGAAAGAAATTGATGCTTCCTTTCACCAAGGATGCATTAAATTGATCAAAAATACTGCCAAAATCATTAATTGCAAATTATTATTATGGTTTGAAATAATTTTTGAAGTGGTATTTATTCAATTATTTATTTACCCATGATGCAAACATATACGGTGTCACCTATTCCTTAGCATTCTAAAAGTGCTAATTTGGTACTCAAGAAAATTTTCTTATTATTATAACAATTGAAAATGGTTGTGCTACCATGCAGAAATAACAACACAGTGGGGTTTTTCCCCATTTGCTGAGGTATTGAGTTGCTTTACACTTGCAAGTCAATTTTTGGTTTTAAAATGGGCAAAAAGTAACACATTTCTCCTGAAATTCTATTTTCTCCTAAAGTCTATTGTTTTAGAGAGATGAAGGCTATTCCACGCATTACTGTTTTGAAAAAATAATCTCTGACCAGGATATGAGGGAAGTAGACGGCCAGGCGAACAACAAAAAGACAAGTAAATGACAGTTTTTAGTTTGAGAAACAGACTCCTCACAGGTCCTAAACTAGCAGCTTCTAAATGACAAAGATCTGCATTGCTGCAAGAGGATTCTTGGATAAACAGAACATTTAAAGAATACAACATTTATTTAAATAGAAATAGCCATTTGTAACATTCTAAATGTCTCTAAATTGTCTCTAAACTACATAATGTGCATTGTGACACAAAAGTTTCAGGTTTATTCTCATTCATGTGTGTCCAAGTATTTTGGCTATTAAGTTAACATACTGTACAAAACTAATATAATGCAATATCATAGAGGAGGAAATGTATCCTCTATGATATTGCAGCAATTCATATATGGAATGATATTATTAAGCAAACTGTTATCAACTCCTACATGCCAACTGAATAAAATAAGCCACAAATATACATTTCACACAGTGTTTAGTGAGAGATATGATTGATTCAAACACTAAAAGTGGTTATTCTCTATATGTATTATTGTATTACAGTTGTAATAATATATTCTTAATTAACATTATGGTTATTTAACATATTGAGGTATTATTATTTAGTAAATTGTAGCATTTGGTTACATTATGTTTTGTGATTTCTCATACCTTCTTTATATAATATCCATCCCTTACGTACTCTAGCAGGTGAGGATTTTCAGACAGATAGACAGCAGCACAGGGCAGGGAAGTACAGTACAGCACCGTGAGCAAGAGTGTTACTCGCTAGGACAGTTTATTTTGAACAAGAGGGGCGAACTAATGCGGATTGATAGAATCGGAGAGCCCGTCTGTGTGCGCGATGGTGCGAGGAACTATGTTCGAGGAATTATGTTCAGTGAAAAGTCAAAAGAAGATCGCAATGTATATAATTGTAACTATATCAGATATTATTAATAAAACACAGGAACTCGTTGCATGGGCATTTTTTGCCCCCATATTTTGAATTTCAGGGATATTTTTGTCAATTTCTGTGGCATTTTTGCCCCGAGTCACCATCAGTTTCTGACACTATTGGCATTATATCCTTCTAAGGTATTTAAAAAGTTTGTTTTAGACATATAGTAGCAAGTAAGCAAGATATCACCACATATATGTCAAACTACACTGTGTTAATGTTTGACGCAGATAAAACATTGCCTACCTTAAAAACAAGTGAAGTTTGATCAGTGGTTAAACGTATTCAGACGGTTCCCTCGTACCTGAATGAATGGGTCCTTTCCAGAATAAAATAGAATACACAGAAAATCACAGTTTTACTGTTCTTGTATAGTGACAGGGCATTTAGTCTTGGAGAAGCTAGAGAAGAGAGGATACCAGCGGCAGTTTATGCAAGCTGCTGTTCTCATGATGCTGTGCCCCGCCGGCTTCCGTCGAGCTGCTCACAGTGTGTTTTAGTTTATAAACAGATTTAGCACTTGTAACTTGCCGATTTCTTCTTCCCAAAAATTCTGAAATATTATGTTTTTTTTTTTTTTACTTTGTAATTGTGGTGGAAAAATAACTGTAGTGAAGTTGAATACTTTTTAAAGTATTATTTAATCAACTCAAGTAAAAGTATTGCTATTTATTTATACTTAAAAAAGTAGAAAAATTTGAAAAATGTACTCAAGTACTATATCGAGAGTAGTTGTAATTCGTTACTTTCCACCTCTGTATTAGACACAGTAAGTTCCAAAAATATATTGTGACACCACATTCAACAAATGTAACAGAAGTGTGACATGTTCCTGAATTAACCCTTTCATACGTATGGTCACATATATGTGACAGTTAATAACTGGGTCCCGCAGAGTAGCGTCACACATATGTGTTTCTGCAACAGCAGTGTTACAAGCTGCCAGATTCAAATCGGCTTTCATGCCGATACAGACTACGTTGGTCAAGCGTCTGTAATTAATATTCGCTCAAACAGTTACTCATAGAATCTTTTAAACCACAGAAAACATTTATTTTATATACATACTGTATATCCAATTTGTTACCAAAGTACCACGATAAAAAGTTTACAGCTCTTATATGCACAGTAAATACATCAAATGCGATCTTCCTCCGATGCGTGCTGAAATGTTTGTTTACATTGGTAGTGTTGTCATCTACTTGTAGTGTTTTTTCAAGCACATATGTTTATTTTATGTAACAATCAGCCAAACTGTCACCAAAGTACCACGATAACAGTTCACAGCTTGTATAGGCACAGCCATCATAACTAAACGTGATCTTCCCATGCAGACAGCCACGTCTACTTATTAGGTGCAGATGCGGTTTTCATTCACACAAACAGCAACTCAAACAGTCTTTTCAGGCATATAATACATTTGTTTTCTGAAACAGACAGCCAAACTATCACAAAAGCACCACGATAACAGTTTAAAACTTGTTTACTCACAGGGAACACATGCTGAGCGCGATTATCGGATGCACACAGTCACGTCTTTTTACATTAGTGCTTGTCTCACACACACACACACACACACACACACACACACACACACACACTCACACAATGTGAACACATGTGAAACTGGATTGCTGATATTATTTGTTCATTTGTTTTTTTATAGCTATATATACACAAAGTAAATAAAACAAATACAGTACAGCAGACATAACCCATTTGTTCATATGTTTACAATATTATATGCAGTATTTTTATTATTATTTTTTTGAATGACAAGAAATAAAAAATGATAAAAAATAAAAATAAAATTTTTTTTTTTTAAATACTCATCTACATTCTGCCCCCTCTACCAGCTGTGCAGTGTCATGTGCAAAAATAACTCACTCCAGGGGGCACTGCAGGGGAATTGAGACCCTACTCGTAAAAAGGCTAACATCTTTTGCGGGTCCTGAAAATAACATTCCAATCAACCAGTCAGTGCACTTAATGTAGATGTTAGGGATTAATCTTAGGTTTGGGATTTTAGTTAGAGATAGTCTTAAAAGCCTTAAACAACATTCTTAGAGATAGAGATTTTGCCATATCGTGTATATCGTGATTCGAGTGCGCAACGTGGGCTTATCTATCTATGGGCAGGGCTTCACGTTAGACCGAGAGAATTTAAGAAACATTCACAAACACAGGGTTTTTATGCCATAAAAAAAATTTCAGCGGCCTCCCAATCAAATTCAATGATATTCATCTTGCGTTCATCACTTCATAAGTGCTTAAAACGCTTCTCATCTGTTTCATATGAGTGTCGCACACGCTATCTCTGGAGCATGCACGTGTGCGCAAGTCCAGAAGGCTTCCCAGTATTTACAAGAGAGCACGGAGCTACTCAATAATTTTTACCCAGGAAAAATCATAAAAAAAAAATAAAAATAAACATATCCACAAAATGGGATGATTCACAAACAAGTCAAGAAAATGAAGAGGAAAATGTTATTAAAACAGGTGCGACATCTATGGTTTAGGTTCATAAAATCCAACACAGCAGAAAAATGTTATCTGCAAACTGTGCCGCACGGCGATAGTCATTCGTTATGCAAGTAATCCGTTTTACCTCCTCAAAATGAAGCATGCAAAAGAATATCATGAAAGCCAAAAAACATGCTCCGCATTACGTCAGATTTTTATTAGGGGTTTTATTAAGTGTTTATTAGGGGTCCAAGCACCGAAGGTGCAGGAACCCTATTGTATTTGTTCCGATTTTCTTCTTCTTATTTTTTTTCTGCCCTAAAAGTGTCTGGGAGTCAGAGACCGTAAGTCGTAGAGATTCCAAACTTGGCAGAATGGTTCCAAATCGCCCCCAGTACTCAGGCACCCACACACCCATCCGTCAGACACTAGGTGACACTATAATAAGCACCTTTGCATTTGTGTTCATAACTTTGGGGCCGTAAGGGCTAGAATCTAAATGCATTTTTCTTCTGATTCCTTGAGTCAAGCCCTACAAAATGTATATCTCCGGTTTTTTTTTCCGTCTATAATTTTTTCCCGCCATTTTGCATTTTTTGAAAAACCTACTTTTTCGAACTCCTCCTAGACCGTTAGTCCGATCGGCATGAAATTTGGTATGCATCATCTACAGACACCCCTCACAAAATGTTATCAAAAGAATTTTGATATGTAAAATCTTTCCAAAGATATTAATGATATAATTCCTTCGGTTAAACAGGATTTGAGTAATTGATCAATATCTACTCAACGCAAACTCCAAATGTAACCAAACTCGGGAAACATACTCAACAGGACATTTAGAAGATGTCAGCAAAGTTTTGTACAATTCCACCCCTAGGAGGCACTACAACAAAAAAACTGTAATAACTTTGCAGCCATTTGAGCGACAATGTTAAAATTAAATATGGATCTTCTTTGGTTCAAATACTAACATATTCTTAAAAATCGATTCGACATATTAACAAAAATGGCCGCCAGCAGCCAATCAAACTTCAGCATGTAATAACTTGAATTGTGAATGGCTGATGGTCCTGAAACTTATTATACACAAGGAGGGTCTCTGCAGGAAGCTGTATATTAAATTTTGAGAATTGGCCACATGGTGGCGCTATAATAAGCTAATTTTCATTTTTGCTAATAACTTCAGAACTGTATAGACTAGAATATATATTTTTTTGTTTTTCCAAATCCATTAGTGCCCTTAAAGAGATATGATCACATGGATTTTTATTTCCACATGAAATCTTTTCAACCATTTAGATTTTTTTGAAAAAACTACTTTTTCGAACTTGTCTTGGCCGTTTGTCCTATTTGCACAAAACTTGGTATAGATCATCTGCAGACCCTCCTGACAAAAAGTTATCAAAAGAATTTTGATATGTCAAATCGTTTTAAAGATATAAGTGAATACGTTTTTGGGTGTGGCCTGTAATCACTAATTGGCCTGTATCTTGTAAGCGAAAAATTCAAACTTATCAAAATTTTCTGAGAACATTCTGAGGTAATATGCCAATTTTCATCAATTTGGCAGAGCTATAACATAAGAAATAGCTATTTTTTACAACTGTAATAATGCTGTAATTGTACATAAATAGGCTGTTTTACTTTTTGTCCACCAGAGGGAGCCACACGACAAGAAATGTCTTCAATGAGTATTAACAGTTAATTCTGAAATATTTTGCCATTCAGCCACTCGTAAATCAGACAAATAAATTATTACATTTACAGCTTTTTTATTCTTAATTTCTCCTTTGGAAGAATAGCTTCTGTTTGTCAGTTGCTTTGGATAAAAGCGTCTGCTTAATGAAGAAAGGCAATAACAGGGTTCGCACAAGGTCCTTAAAGTGCTTGAATTTAGCTTTTTGAAATTTAATGTCTGGAAAACCTCGGCTTGTTTTGTGAAACAAATGCTTAAAAGTGCTTGAAATTAAAAATGGAATGTGTATGTGATTTGTACAAATTATAAAAAAGTAATTAAAGTTTATAATGATATTTGTAATATTCCCCGCAGGCTTGGAAGGGCTCCCCGCCTTGATTGGAAGGGCTGTGTGACTGACAGTACAGCTGCCTTCTAGCTTGAATTAGTATTAACAGTGGAGTCCCCTCCCCCATCCTTTTACAACTACCACTGCAGTGGATGAATTTGATAAATTTAGTGACATTTTCATGCTAAGATTCAGTTGATTTTGTGTGCTCATTTTTGCTAATTTGAACCTTAGTAATGGTCATGGTTTAGATAACTATCGTGCCTAGTAAATTCAATCCAGCATAGCTGGACATTGACACGTTATTATGGTTGGCTCTTGCCAGACACAAGCAATGTACATAGAGCTCGTTGTTAGTTATGCAAAAAAGACTTCGGGCTGTTGAGGTTGGGGAAGGCCACTGAAGAGCCACATGAAGACATGAAGCGAAAGATTTGACGGCAGTTTCTCAAGTTGTATTGTCTTCTTGACTTTGTGGGACCTCCATCACTTGCGAGAGAACAGGTAAGAATACGGAGCAGTTAGGTTAATACTGTGGGTGCAGTAGTAGTGTGACACGTCTATACACTTAAAGTTCTGCAGCTTTTTCAACAAGTAGTGGAGTACCATCAGTGTCAAATTACTACATCACGTTTAAGTGATATTCATTTATAATGTGTTTATAGTGACGGGTCATTCATGAACGATTCGTTCATTTTGAACTAATCTTTTATATGACTGGGAAAAACAAGTAGTCTCAGAGAGTTCATTGTTTTGTAGATGCACATGCGTAAAATCCGAGCTCATGTTTCTTTTATTTTAAAAACATTTGCGGAAAAAAAAACATGCACTTCCATTTAGCTATTTATATTAATACATGGATGTTTGTATTATTTATATGAATTCATCTCATGTTCACATGGATTGTAATTAAAAGTATTTGTAGTCTGTTCAAGTGCTCTTGTATTTTGCAAGAATTTATTAATGTTCCTATGGATTATTAATATTAGTTGGAGTCCATTTTAAGTGCTCTTTTGTAATTTGCACTAATTCCATATTGATTTAAGGGAGGTAGATATAGCTAGGGAAATAACGGAGATCAGGTGAGCAATCAGACTTCATGTATCCACTTGAAAAACTACATAGCCATGCCCTAGCAACCTTTTAGAGCACCCTAGCAACCAAAGCCCATTTACTTCTATTCAAAAAGGCTGAGAGTGATATCTTTGGATCGAAATGTCCTAGTGAAATTACAGTTGGCTTGTTTTACTTGGGTGAGCATTCAGACTTCAGGTATCATCATGGAAACAACTTAGCCATTCCCTAGCAACCATTTAGAGCACCTTAGCAACCAAACCCCATTGACTTCCATTCAAAATGCTTAGATTGGGATCTCAGGATCAGAATGTCGTAGAGACTTCTGGTTACATTGATTGGACTTAGGGTAGCAAGGAGCCTTTTGAGTATCATGTTGGTAACTGCCTAGCAACCAGATGGGGTTACCCTAGCAACCAAGTAACAAATCACATATCTCTGCACCAGAACATCGTAGACACTTCTGGCCTCATTCATTTGACTCAGGGTAGCAAGGAGCCTTTTGAGTATCACCTTGGTGACTGCCAAACAACCAGATGGGGTTACCCTAGCAACCATGTAACAAATCAAATATCTCTGCACCAGAACATCTTAGACACTTCCGTTTTTTTCATTTGACTCAGGGTAACAAGGAGCCTTTTGAGTGTCACCTTGGTGACTGCCTAGCAACCAGATGGGGTTACCCTAGCAACCATGTAACAAATCACATATCTCTGCACCAGAACATCATAGACACTTGCGGTTTCTTTCATTTGACTCAGGGTAGCAAAGAGCCTTTTCAGTATCACTTTGGTAACTTCCTAGCAACCAGATGAGGTTACCCTAGCAACCAAGTAACAAATCACATATCTCTGCACCAGAACATAATTGAGACTTCCGATTTCGTTCATTTGACTCAGGGTAGCAAGGAGCCTATTGAGTATCACCTTGGTAACTGCCTAGCAACCATATGGGGTTACCCTAGCAACAAAGTAACAAAATATATATCTCTGCACCAGAACATCATAACGACTTCCGTTTTCATTAATTTGTCTCAGGGTAGCAAGAAATCTTTTGAGTATTACCTTGGTAACTGTCTAGCAACCAGATGGGGTTACCCTAGCAATCAAGTAACAAATCACATATCTCTGTACCAGAACAACGTAGAGACGTCCGGTTTGGTTCATTTGACTCAGGATAGCAAGGAGCCTTTTGAGGATTACCTTGGTAACTGCCTAGCAACCAGATGGGGTTACCCTAGCAACCATGTAACAGATCACATATCTTTGCACCAGAACATCGTAGACACTTCCTATTTCTTTCATTTGACTCAGGGTAGCAAGGAGCCTTTTCATTATCACCTTGGTAACTGCCTAGAAACCAGATGGGGTTACCCTAGCAACCAAGTAACAAATCACATATCTCTGCACCAGAACGTAATGTAGAATATTTTTATCATGTTGAATCTAAATTAATCAAGTATAATCAATGTAAATATAGCCATTTTATTCTACAATTATTTCTGATGGTCAAGCATGAATATTAGTGTGTGTGTGGAGAAGCCTGTGTAGGAAAGGAATGTGCTCACATATAGTAAACTGCTCTCATGACTGCTGAGAAAATATATATTGAGGTTCCTCCACAGGTGTCTCCTGTCCACTTGGTAGATGATATGTATTTAAGCAGGTGCAAACCATGTTGTTGAAGTTGTTGTAGTTGTTGTGATGGGAACAACTCGGCTTTTTTATCTCTGATAATAAAGTCTATCTTCTGGCATCAAAACCTTGACTTCAAGAGTGATGTTTCACAGAGGTGGCAGAGGCCACAACATATTGGCAATGAGGATGGGATTGGAAGGAGCAGAAGGGTGAAAAATCACAGTGGGCAGACTAGACAGGTCACCTGGTGGTAGAATAATTGCGTTTTAGAATTTTATAGTATTTTTGGAGAGCTCTGTGTTTATAAAAAGTGTGAACGTTTCTGTGTCTGTGAGAGTGTTTGTGTCTGTGTTTGAAAGTGTGTGAAGTGTGACTGAAGTACAATTGCGTATGGAAGTGTATGACTGAGTTCAAATATGAGCCCAGTAGAGGGACTGGAATGTATGATGCGTCCTTAAAATAAAAGGAACACAGAGTGTATGTAATATGAGCCCTATAAATAAGGAGACAAGTGTCAATTTGAATGTAATATGAGCCCTAAAAATAAAATTTAAAATTTAAGGTATATGACAAATGGAGTAAATGTTGCCTAATAAAGAAGGTCTGTCTTTTATATGTTGAATGTATGTTGGGAATGAAAGCCTGTCTCTTGTGAAAATTTGGAAAGGAATTTCCTTTGTTAACACAGAGAAAACTAAAAACGTTCCGAGATATTGGCTTTGTAGGTTGTTTGGCCATTCTTCAAATTGTAGAATTTGTGATCCAGATAGAGTGACTCAACCTTTGCTGTGTAACTAATGAGGAGTATATATGCAATTTACAGCAAAGAAAATCTATTAAGGCCTATTTTAAACCTCCCATCAATATATGAATTAGAAGAGATCTGATGAATAGAGGCAAAGAGGGCATTTAAAAATTATTCTGGTTGTATAGTGGAGTTAAAACCAATGATAAAAAAATATATATGGAAGAGTAAATATAATACAGTATAAACTGACAATAGGAAAAAGAATAAAAATGGTGAGACAACACTGCTGTAAAACAAAATGTGCATGAATGCAAAAAGTTAACTCTTAGCTGGCTGGATTAGTCTTGGGCTGTTTTTTTCATGCCATGAAGGAAGCCTGAAGTAAAATTAACTAAACTTAGAAAGAGCAGCTGTTGTTGGACATGTGCCAGATCATAACTCCTAAACTAGACTGTAGCATAGAAATTGACTTGACTTCATACAGATAATTTATACATAAAAGTTGTATAACTATGCTTAGAGTTAAAGTTCATATCACAGTATCAAGTAAGAATATTGAAATTATAAAGAACTATAAAGTGACTGAATTCCATTTGGAAATCACATTATCTGGACAAACAATAAAGCCAGTGTATTGCATTAAACTAAAGTCAACTAAGTAATTGGATTTTAAACAATTGTTGTATTTAAGATAAGTGTTATTATAGTACATAAGGTATAATTATGGCAAACACTCCAGTGGAAATACTAAAATCAAGAAATCCACTGTGTAAATAATTGATTGATAAAATCTCAAAGAAATGAGAAAGCGAAATAAATAAATAATAAAGGGACTTGTATGAACGTTATGTATTGAAGAGTGAAGGTGAAACAAATTAGAAAAATTGTTTCAATATATTGGCTTTGCAGAATATTGTAGTATAAAATAAATAAAATAGTAAGATATACGTTTATTCTCTAAATTTTTAAGGTTTGAGGCCAGCGCGGCTAGCACTGGGGGCGATTTGGGGACCCCAATGGGACCGCCTCCGCCGGGTATCCCCCCGCGGACCTCCCATTCCCCAGCACGCTCGTCTGCTCTGATCGGGCTTCCGGGTGAGTCTGCCGGCTCGTCTCACGGCGAGTTCGACCTCTTATTCAGAGCCCGTGAAAATGATGAGCTCTCGAGCACAGCATCGGAGAGTGGGCTCGTCCAGTCGGAAGCCTCAGCTGGGCTCCTCCCTTCGGGGTCGATCGCCCAGTCACAAGCTGACGCGGAGATGACGACATGCTCTCCCGGGCAGCCGCGAGCGTCAGTTAGAGTGGATTTCACTGCTCTTCCCTGAACCCTCGCGGCTCGGTGACTGGTTCCTGGGCTCGCGGCGCCACTCAAAGCCACGCCCCACCCCATTCCTTTCTTCCCGGAAGTGCATGAAGAGCTGACAAGGTCGCGGGAGGCACTTTTTACTGCCCGGTCCCGATCTTTTCAGCTTCTTTTCAGGGTTATTCGGCAATCCTCCGGTAGATAAAGGCGCTCGCGGTGCACCTATGCCCGCAGAGCGCCGCCACCAAAGGCCCCGTCCAAGGCCTGTAGGTTTACGTCGTCTCTGACGGCCAAGGCCTACGGTGCCGCTGGACAAGCCGCCTCCGCCCTGCACGCCATGGCTCTCCTGCAAGTCCGCCAAGGCGCTAAAGGAACTGCACGAGGGTAGTTCCGCCCCAGAATTGATGCAGGAACTGCGCTCGGCAACTGACCTCGCTATCCGAGCGACGGAGGTCACGGCACCGTCTCTCGGGTGGACGATGGCCACACTAGTGGTCCAGGAGCGCCACCTTTGGCTCAACCTGGCCGAGATGGGTGAGGCCGACAAGACACGATTCCTTGCTGCCCCCATTTCCCAGGCAGGCCTATTTGGCGACACCGTCGAGGACTTTGCCCAGCAGTTTTCGATGGTAGAGCAGTAGATGGATGCTAGCCGGCATATCCTGCCCCGGCGCGGCTCAAGATCCCGCACCCCATCTACTCATTGCCAAGGGCATCCCCCTGCGGTGACTGCACCGGCTCCGCCGCAGCCTGCCCCTTCGGCCTGGCCCCGGCGTGGAGCCCATCACAGGAAGCAGACGCCACCCGTCTCGCGGCAGCCCAGAACCCGTGAAAGGCTTCAAAGCGCCCTTGAGACGGGCGACCCAGGGACAACGAAACCCGCTGCTGTGGAGCTGGTAAGCAGATCTTCATCTTTTTGTTACCTTTTGCATTTAATTGCGCTGCATGCCCAAGTGGCTGCAGTACTCAAGAGCTCAGCAAGAGCGGTTTCCTTGTTCCCTGGGTCACGTATCCGGTGTGTACAGCTGGCATCACGACCACCGTCCACCACTCCATTTGGCAGGTTGGCGCTCCAGCGGCGTATCAGTACAAGTCCTCCCTTTCGGCCTGTCCCTGTCTCCTCGCGTCTTTACAAAGATCGCAGAGGCTGCCCTTGCCCCGTTAAGGGAGGTGGGCATTCGCATTCTCAACTATCTCGACGACTGGCTAATCTTAGCTCACTCTCGAAACGTGTTATGCGCACACAGGGACCTGGTGCTCTCACACCTCAGCCGACTAGGGCTTCGGGTCAACTGGGAAAAGAGCAAGCTCCTCCCGGTTCAGATCATCTCTTTTCTCGGTTTGGAGTTGGACTCAGTCTCCTTGACGGCGCACCTTACGAATGAGCGCGCCCAGTCGGTGCTGGCCTGTTTGAAGGCATTCAAACAGAAAATGGCGGTTCCACTGAAACTTGGAAGACATATGGCCTGAGGCTCCTGGGGCATATGGCATCCTCGGCGGTGGCCACCCCGCTCGGGTTGATGCATATGAGGCCGCTTCAGCACTGGCTCCAGACTCGAGTCCCGAGACGGGCATGGCGCTACGGGACACACCGTGTGGCCATTACGTCGGTCTGTCACCGTCTTTTCAGCCCTTGGACCGACCTCTTGTTTCTACGAGCAGGTGTTCCCCTAGAACTGATCTCCAGGCGTGTCGTGGTCACGACAGATGCCTCCAAAACGGGCTGGGGCGCTGTTGGCAATGGGCACGCAGCCGCCAGCCTCTGGACGGGTCCGCGGCTGCGTTGGCACATCAACTGCCTCGAGTTACTGGCAATTCTGCTCGCCCTGTGGAGGTTCCGGCCATTGATCCAGGGCAAGCACGTGCTAGTTCGGACAGACAGCACGGCAGCGGTAGCATACGTCAACCGCCAAGGCAGTCTGCACTCCCACTGTATGTCACAACTCGCCCGCCGTCTCCTCCAACGGAGTCAGCAGCACCTCAAGTCGCTGCAAGCCACTCACATCCCGGGCAACCTCAACACTTTGGCGGACGTGCCGTCACAACAGGTTACCCTCAAGGGAGAGTAGAGACTCCACCTTCAGGTGGTCCAGCTGATTTGGAGTCAATTCGACAGGCACAGGTGCACCTGTTCGCCTCCCAAGAATCCTCCCCACTGCCCGCTCTGGTACGCCCTGACCGAGGCCTTCCTCGGCATAGACGCGCTGGCACACAGCTGGTCCCCTGGCATTTGCAAATATGCGTTTTCCCCCAGTGAGCCTGCTCACACAGACCCTGTGCAAGGTCAGGGAGGATGAGGAGAAGGTCGTCCTGGTAAGCACCCTACTGGCCCGCCCAGACGTGGTGCTCGGACCTCACGCTCCTCGTGACAGCTCCCCCCGGGCAAATTCCCCTGAGGAAGGACCTTCTTTCTCAGGGAAGGGGCACCATCGGGCACCCGCGCCCAGACCTCTGGAATCTCCATGTCTGGCCCCTGGACGGGACGCGGAAGACCTAAGCTGTCTCCCACCTGCGATGGTAGACACGTTCACTCAGGCTAGGGCTCCCTCTATGAGGCGCCTGTATGCCTTTAAGTGGCGTCTGTTCATTAAGTGGTGTTCTTCCCGTCGGGAAGACCCCCAGAGATGCGCAGTCAGATCAGTGCTTTCCTTCCTGCAAGAGAGGTTGGAAGGGAGGCTGTCCCCTTCCACTTTGAAGGTGTACGTTGCTGCCATAGCAGCACACCACGACGCAGTTGACGGTAAGTCCTTAGGGAAGCATGATCTGATCATCAGGTTCCTAAGAGGCGCCAGGAGGCTGAATCCCTCCAGGCCATGCCTCGTTCCCTCATCGGACCTCTGTAGTTTTTCAGGGTCTACAGAGAGCCCCCTTTGAGCTTTGCAGCCAGCCGAGCTTAAGGCACTCTCCTTGAGACTGCCCTCCTGACTGCGCTCACTTCCATCAAGTGGGTAGGTGACCTGCAAGTGTTCACTGTCAGCGAAACGTGCCTGGAGTTCGGTCCGGGCTATTCTCACGTGATCCTGAGACCCCGACCGGGCTATGTGCCCAAGGTTCCCACCACTCCTTTTAGGGACCAGGTGGTGAACTTGCAAGCGCTGCCCCAGGAGGAGGCAGACCCAGCCCTGTCGTTGCTATGTCCGGTGCACGCTTTACGCATCTTTTTGGATTGCAAGCAGAGCTTTAGGATCTCTGAGCAGCTCTTTGTCTGCTTTTGGTGCACAGCGGAAAGGAAGCGCTGTCTCCAAGCAGAGGATCGCCCACTGGCTCATTGACGCCATAACTATGGCATATCTCGCCCAAAACATGCCGCCCCCGGTAGGGCTACGAGCCCATTCTACCTGTGGTGTAGCGGCTTCTTGGGCCCTGGCCAGAGGTGCCTCTCTAACTGACATTTGCAGAGCAGCGTGCTGGGCAACACCCAACACCTTTGCAAGGTTCTACAACCTCTGGGTGGAACCGGTTTCGTCCCAGGTAGTGGCACGCAACACAAGTGGATAAACCCGGAATAGCCGGCCGGGTGTATCGCTTGCACATAGCGCCTTCCACCTCCTTTTGAGCTGAAGACATGCGCTGTTAATTCCCAGTAGTGTTCACAAAAGTTGTTCCCTGGTTGACTTCCTCCGAGCCCTGTGGCAGTCGAGTTTTCGGAGAGACTCGCTGCTGGCCCAGTACACGCGCTAACTAAGAGCCCGGTTCTGGGGTAGGTGCTCCGCATGTGGCGGTTCACTGTAAGGCTAACCCCATGCGATCTATATCTTCCGCTAATTCATTGCCCCTCTGCCCCAGTCTCCATGTTGTAGTAACTCCTCCCCCATTGGGCAGGATCTACCTTGAAGGCTCTCCACATGGTTGGAAAGACCATGTGATGTATTCTTCCACTTAAATATCCCCCCCTCTCTTGGGGCGAGGTGTGGTCTCCGCGGTGTCCTCCCCTTGGGAGGGACACCCCCCGACTAGACCTGGCGGCCCAGTTGGATAATCCCCCTTCTTTTTTAGGGAGTGGAAAAAGAGAAGGGGAAAGAGGCCACGACTGGGTCAAGCCTTTCTCTATCTCTGGGTAGTCGACTTGTCCCCAAAAAGGGCCGTTCGACACTCATAACTGTGTTGAGGGAGGTTACGTGTCGACCTGGTGTGCTGGCTATGAGGCACACAGCAAGTCTGCCCACCACACACCGCCAGTTCACGTAACACAGTTCAGCCTTGTGGCGTTTTGTATAGGGACCCCTAGTGTCACTACATCGACACCAACGTCGAGTGAGTGACAGATAGGGAACGTCATGGTTTCTGGTGTAACCTCCATTCCCTGATGGAGGGAACGAGATGTTGGTCCCTCCTGCCACAACGCTGAACTACCCGCTGAAATGGCCGGACCTTATATCGGCTCCTCAGCGTAAAACCTGAATGAGTGGTTGCATTCCAGCTCCTTTTATACCCGTATGTTCTGGGGAGTGGCATGCAAATACCACTCGCCAATTTTCATTGGCCTTTTATCAAAGACCAGAGGTGTCTCGGGCTCCCAAATGTGACCCCTAGTGTCACTACATCGACACCAACGTCTCGTTCCCTCCATCAGGGAACGGAGGTTACACCAGTAACCATGACGTTTTTTGTTATGGATGCTCATTTATAAACAGAACTTCTCTCCACACAAATCCGTAACATGGAATAACAAGAATATTGTGTTTAAAAACAAATCTTTATTTTTTAGAAACTGATACGATAACGGTATTGTACTGGTGAGACAGTTATTTAAGAGTAATGGACAACTTTTTAATTTAAGATTCCGGTAACTGCTAAAGAGTTTGCAATAGTTTTTGATGCCATTCCTGGTGGCCTTATTCAACTCTTATCAGATGATATATCCTCTGAGTGTATCGCCGTATATAATACTCAGATAAGTATTAATGGTGTGGAGATTTTAGATTAAAAATTTAACAACTTCTCTATAAAAACAATATGCAGAAATACATCATTACCTAAATGCAAACCATATTGGAATTCATTGTATAATCAGATTGAATTGAAAAAGGTATGGAAGTTACCTAGTAAATACTGTCTCACCAATAAAGTTAAAGAAGTCACATATAAAGTTATTCATTTAATTTACCCTGTGAGACAAATAGTCTCAAGATTTTTTAGAGACATGGAGACTACATTTGTCTTTTGTTACTTAGAGGAAGAATCCATAAAACATTTACTCTTTGAATGTGTGTTTACCCAATTTTTTTGGATTGATATTGAATATTTAATACTTAAACACACAAAATTAAAGATTTGGCTAACTGGTAAAGATATAATTTTATTATATAAGAATAAGAGTTTGGAACACAATTTTGTGATAAATCTGTTAATTATATATGGAAAATACCATATACACAAACAAAAATGGGCAAACAATAAACCTAACATCATATCATTAAAAACTGAACTGATGCATTATAATGAGACTCTAAAAGATACAAGAAATAAAAAGGCAAAATGAATGTATAGAATACTTGAAACCTTTTCTCTTGTTAATTAATTTTAAGTTACCCCCTGGTTTTATTTGGTTAATTATTATTAGTTGTTATTGTTTTTTCTTTCTTTCTGCTTTTACTCTTTGCTGCTACTATGATTGTAACAGTGAGTTCATTGTGGTCCTTTGTATGTATATTTTGTTGAAAGTGTTCTTGTTCTGCAATAAAAAAAATAAAATAAAAAAAACTATGGCTGACGCTTCACATATATCTAGAGAGTTGTGCAACTTAGCGAATGAAGTCTATAACCACGCATCAAATGACTATGTTTTATTTAGAGTAGAGGTGCTTATTGATGTTTTAGGAGAGCTGTATGCTGGCAGACTCTCTGCAAAATGTTTCCCTGCATATTCAAAATCTATGCGAGGGTGTGTCAGAGGGTGCTAAGGTGGGATGTCCATCTTATTTGCTTCCGATAAGTACTATTGAAACTTATCTCTCAATGGGTCAAACTGCTGGAAACATTGCAAAGTTGTTTGGTGTATGTGAAAGAACTATTCGTAACTGGATGACACAGCATGGTTTAAGGTACGCCGCTCTTATTAGCTTTATGTAGCCTTTTTAACTTTCAAATTTACTAGTGTTGCTCTCTTGTGTTGTGTGGTTGATAATGAGTTTGTGATTTATTCTCTTAGAGTAAGCGACCTGTTCTCAACTTTGGAAGACGCTGAACTGGATGCTGTGGTAGAAGATATACTAAAACATCATCCCGATTCTGGGTATAAAATGATGGTTGGACATCTCACTGCACAGGGCATTCGTGTACAGAGTAAGGCACATTTTGTACCTTTACATATATGCATCCTTGAATACAAGGTGAATACAAAGGATATAGTATAGAAATGAACTCAAATATAGGAATATTTAATCTGCATATATTGGTGAATTGTATTTTTGTAGGGCGACGTGTTCGAGAATCCATGCAACGCGTGGATCCTCAGGGTGTCTTAATGCGCAGTCTTCAGCTGAACCCTCGGAGGCGTAGAAAATACACTGTCCCTGCACCCAACAGTTTATGGCACATCGATGGTAATCATAAGCTAATAAGGTATGCTGACAGTAATAGAAATTATTGAAGCTTTAATCATGGTCAGCTGGTTGTGTTTTCCTATGTCAGACTGAAGAGGAATGGTCTGTACAGTTGACCAAAAGAAACTGAAAGCATAAAGATGTGTAATTGGTGGGAGTAATTGCAGCTCAAGATGTTCTGTCACTCTGGCTTCCTCAGTTGATAGTGGAGCTTCCTCAGCATTACATTTCATCACACACATATAGACTACAAGTGTGAATTTGTTGGGGTTAGTTTGAAAGGACTGTGTTGTAAGAAGCTGACAATCACACCTATCCTCTCTGGGCAAAATCCTCACTTCATTGTCTTAGAATGTGTGAAGTTGAATGTTGTCTTTGAAGGATCTTCCTTGTGAACCTAAATCTGCAATGACTCTTACCATTATGAGTTGTTATATGACTATTACTGGATGATTATTATTAAGTCATTGGGTAATGTCATGTGATGTCATTGTGCGTGTTAAGATGTAATGCTGGGGAAGCTCCACCATCAGTTCATCCATTTGACTAGAACGTTTTTGTAGATTTATTCTACCATGACCTGGATAACTGAGAATTTTCACAAACATAATTGGTGGGATATGAGCAGATTTTCCTAACTTTGTTGTTGTTCAATGCATCAAGAATTATGTAAATGTTATGGTATTAAGTATGTGATATACTTTCATGGCTCTTTTAATTTACTTTAGAAAGTAGGATGTGTTTTATCTCATCACTCAAAAGGCTAGTTGTTAATACTGTTGCTGGTTTTAGTCTGAAATTCATTTTCCTATATCTGTTCCAGGTGGCGTATTGTGGTTCACGGTGGCATTGGTGGCTTTAGCCGTCTAATCGTGTACTTAAAAGCTGCCACCAATAATAAAGCTGCTACAGTCCTGACAAGCTTTTTAGGAGGTGTCAGCCTGTATGACGTGCCATCACGTGTAAGATCAGATAAAGGTGGGGAGACTATAGATGTTGCTCGCTTCATGGTGTCCACCAAAGGAGAGAACAGAAACACACATCACAGGGAGGAGTGTCCATAATCAAAGGTATACAGTGCCTTGCAAAGGGTTCAGACCCTTTGAAAAAAAAAAAAAAAGGATTTTTATTGCAAACTCATCTGTTCTACGTGTACTTTTTTTAAAGCCAAAATTAAAGGTGGGCCTGGGTAGCTCAGCCTGCAAAGATGGTTGGCTACCATCGAATCCTGATGTAATGAGTGACTCCAGTCAGGCTTCCTAAGCAACCAGATTGGCTCAGTTGCTAGGGAGGGAAGAGTAACAGGGGGTTACCATCCTCGTGGTTGCGATGACGGTTCTCATCCACAGCAGGGTGCGTGGTGAGCCGTATGCAGAATCGTGGGGAATGGCATGAGCCTCCACACGCGCCATGTCTCCACGGTGATGCGCCCAGTGAAACACATGAAAAGATGCATGGATTGACAGACTCGGAAATGGAGGTAACCGAGGGCTGACCCCCACCACCTGGACTCTGGGGGTAGAGCAACCACGCCACCACGAGGACATGGAGATCATTGGGAATTGGGCATTCCAAATTGGATGAAAAAGGGAAAAAGCAATAAAAATAGCCAAAATTAAAGATATCTGAGTAGACATTTAAAAGAAAAGAAAAAACTGAAACATGCCTTTTGCATATTTCCTGCATATTCATACCCCTCATATGAATATTTAGTCAGGCCACCTTTTGCTGTAATAACAGTTTTAAATGTTTTGGGGCAAGTATCCACCAGGTTTGTACACAGGCTGGGAGGTTTGTCCATTCTTCTTGGCAGAGTGGTACAGGTTGGTTGGGTGATGCTTGTGGACTGCAATTTTCAAATAGTGCCACAGATTCTCGATAGAATTTAAGTGTTGCTTTTGCCTTGTGCTTGGGATCTTTGATGGAACAAAATACAGGGCAATACTGAAATTTTTCTGCTAAAAAGCTGAAACTTGGGAGAAATTTCACCTTTTAGCTGGACACTGATCACAAGCACAAAGCAAAAGCAACATAGGAATTACTCGAGAACAAAAAGGTGAATACCCTACAGTGGCCCAAATCTCAATCCTGTTGAGAATTTATTTGAAAATTTCACTCCACCCAACCAACCTGAACCACCTGGAGCAAATCTGCCAAGGAATGGACAAAACTTACTCATGGCCTGTTTGTAAAACATTTAAAACTGTTATTACAGTAAAAGGTGGCCCGACTAAATATTAATATAAGGGGTATGAATATTTACACTATGCAATCAGCATATTTCATTTTATTTTTTTATTTTATTTTTATATTGTAGGAGCCATATTTTAAAGTTTAACTGGTTAGCATTCACATAATTTCAATATAAGTATAACATGTTAGAATATGGAAAGCAGGAAATTTGAAAGATGGTATGTTTATTCACTTGGAACACAATAAAGACAGACATTGTTTTAAAGACACTGAATGCATGGACACTTTCTGCACGTTAATACATGCTCACTCCTGTTACCAAGCCACCTCCGGCATTTTTGGAAAGTCATTACAAATATCTACTCAGATATCTTTAATTTTGGCTTTAAAAATGTACTCATAGAGCTGAGTTTACAATAAAAATTATAAATACTTTTGCAAGGCACTGTGTATGTGTGTGTATACATACAGTACTGTGGAAAAAGTATTTGCCCCTTCCTGATGTCTTCTATTTACCTGTACTGTAGATCTCTTACAAAATTTTCAGATCTTCAAATGTGTGAAAGGATTTGTCCCCTTAGTTACTAAATTCCCAAATGTCTGTAAAATAGATTACTTTTTTATTTACATTTCAGGTTATGGAAGCCCCATTCCAGGCACAACATTGTAAATTTTGTCAAGGTCCTTGTTTCCAGGTTAAATATTTTTGTATTTTGGCTCTTTTACTGTGTTAGGTTCGAAAGGTTGTGGAGAGATGTTTATGCTGGTGTGCTTGATCTCTTCTATACACTCTTCAACCTTGAGAATGAAGGGCTTCTGAATCCAGATGATGAAATGCATCTCTATGCACTCCACCGGTGCTTCATGCCACATGTACAGAAACACCTTCAGTTCTTTCAGGATGGCTGGAACCACCACAAGTTGCGGACCGAAAGAAACCGGTCACCAATACAGCTCTGGGAAAGTCATCAACCTGAGGCATTGCAAGACCCTAACCAGTTATTTATATCAGAGCTGATTAGGAAATATACTGACATATGAATTAACATGTAATAATTACCAATGTATATGCATTGTAAATTTTAAGGTTAAGATTGCTATTTATTTAGTTCTTTGTTGGTGAGCCTCATTTTAATCACATGTAGCTTTTTATTGTAATACAGTCATTTTTAAGTACTGTATGGCTTGCTTTAAATATTTTTTTGCCTAAAGATTAATGACTAAAGAGCTCTGGTATTAGGACAGAAATGTTTGTTTGGATAATTTGTTAAAAATTAAAACTTTTAATTATCAGTTGTCTATTACAGGTAGATGCCATGCAATATGGCATTGACTGGACAGGGCCATGTGGTCATCACGAACCCGGTGTAGTGATCCCTGAAGTACAAATGTCACATCAACTTACACAGCAGGATGCTGAGAGGTTCCCAGACCCAGATGTCCCTCTGGCTGATGTGTTGAGGGTCTACAGAGAGACTGTAGCTTTATTATCAGAAATGATAGAGTAGCACATATATACAGCATCTACAAGAGAATTTTGTTTTAATTTTTAGGGGTTGTTTTGCTCATGTTATATTCAATTATTTAGCCTCTCTGTATTTTTATCAAAATTGTTTAAACATCATAATTGATGTAC
Source organism: Myxocyprinus asiaticus (assembly GCF_019703515.2). NCBI lineage: Eukaryota > Metazoa > Chordata > Actinopteri > Cypriniformes > Catostomidae > Myxocyprinus > Myxocyprinus asiaticus. The sequence goes on from NC_059380.1 coordinate 24,937,984, forward strand.
TAGTACTTACAAATTCAGTCATGCTAATGCTATAAAACAACCCAAAACCTATAATCAGTGAACAGCCGTACACGTTCAGCTTAAAACTTTTATTCAACTTGTTAACTTTTATAATGCTGGCTTTGAATAGCCACACCATCTTTGTAGTGCACTGAGGTCAATAAATATTTCAAATAACTTTTTAACCAAAGGTTAGTTTGGTATAACTTTGACAACAAGAAGGTTCTGTTCTGAACAATACAACACAAAAAATGCTTATGAGATTTGTGGACTGGATTTCTGTGCTTAGTTACAAAAACAAAAATTGGGACATGTTAACATTAACTCCAGTTAATATGGATTAACTCTGGCATCCAGTGAATATTCTTAGTAACTCAAGAACTTATTCCAAACCATTCTATATCCATAATCTGTGCTCCAGATAGCAGCTAAATGTCTAGGAGACCATATTTATAGTGAATCGTAGTAAATAAATTTTTGTAAAAACTTTTTAGACAAATGTTAGTTTGGTATAGCCTTGACAACACAAAGGTTCTAAAGTCTGCAACATGTCAAAAGTGTTTGATATTTGTTAACTGGATATCTGATGTCTTAGTAACAAAAACAGAAAATTGAAAATTTTAACAGTAACTCCTGTAAATATGGATTAATCCTGGCATCTAATTTATATTCTTAGTATGAAATCAGACCATTCCAAATCCATAATCTGTGCTCCAGATAGCAGCTAAACATCTCTCTCAAAGGCAATGTAGTCCTTATAATGACTAGGAAGCTTGTGAGTTTGATAGCATGTGGAAGACTTAGGTAATTTCCCTCCACCACCTCAACATCTAGGCTACTGGGCAGCACATCCCATCCAGTCCACAATTTGAGCAGAAACCGCAAGGTATTAGAAGAAGCTACATTAAAAAAAATGGCACAAGTAGTATCTTCATCATCATCATCATCAAAAAAAGTTCTACTTACATATACTTACAATTCTCAATGCATGTGCGAAGGAATCCTGTGAGCCTACATGTTTCTTCAAGAGAGACCTCGCTGTCTTCATCTTCTGTTGGCCAATGTATCCTCTCCAAGATCATCTGACAGACTGACAAGATTATTATTACTGAAGAGTTGTAGAACACAACAGTATTACATAAATGGTCTCATATCTTACCAGTGGGGTGTACAGTGTATCACTAGTCCTAGGAAAGAGAAGAGGAATTGTGTCTTTCCTTTCAGTCAGCAAAGGCCAGATCAACGTCTCCTTCAAACCCCGTCGTAGCTGTTTTGCCTGCTTGGAGGTTCTTTCAAGGACCTTCATAAAGCCATTTGAAAAGGAAACATATGAAAACAATCTTCTAATTGGTAAGAGTATTCCAACCAATAGTGCATACTCACAGCGTGTATGAGTAATTTGTCAAGCAGCCATCTTCTGTTTTCTGATGTCACTCCAGGCAAATCCCAAGACACCGCAAGGTCTGTATTAGAACTCTTTTCTTCTAATGATAATTCACCCGTGCCTTCCAACTGGTCATAAAATAATATATGTATAAGTACATTTCTGTTCACTAGCAAAATCATTTAATGAAAATTAATTTGAGCATACATTAACTAACCATCTTTATTACTTGACGGACATCAATGTCAGCACAGTCCAGAATATCTACTGTGGCAGTTTCAGGGGACCCACTAAAAAGCACATGCACTATTGCTGGGCTTAAACCAGTTAGGCATGGACCATCATGCAGAAATGAGTGCCCAATCATACAACCTGCCACCACAAAGATGTCACTATCCAGAAGACACTGTGATGTTGAGGGAATCGTGATCCTTTTCACCCTCAAAACAAAGAGTTCCTCCTGGCACTAAAACAATAAAGTCATGCAACATCTGACAATCTGGATTATTATTCATTACAATAGACAAATGCAGAAACACCTATTAATGAACCAAACCTAAGATAGGCCAGTGCCAAGTCATCAATTGTTAATGCCTACAAATTGCAGTAAACCTCTGCCATAGTTATCCTACAAAAACAGAAAGAGAAAGAACATGTAAGGTATAGGTCACTAATCAAGTTGTAGTTCAAAACCATGCTGAAGTTTTGACATGATTGTTGTGAAAACATGACGAGTCACTCCATCTCCAATTGTGGATCACCTTAAAGGCAAAAGTATAATGCACATTAATCCAAACACAAATCTAAAACTGTATCACATTATTTTGGGATTTACTTTACCTACCATGTAGTGTACATTTTAAAGGGCAATCCCATTCTACATTTGCTGTCTTATAAAAAGTCAGGATTGCCCTCTCCCTGTCTTCAGGAGTGTCTCTCATGTCCATCTGCAAACTGAGCTCCTTTCCCATTTCATGCTTCTTCAAGATGATTTCTCTGTACTTTTTTAAGGCCTCTGTTGGATCTGGCTCAAATTTCCAATCTAAACCAGAGTAAAAAACATTCAGTTTGCAGAACTCCTACCTAAAGATAAATGTCAACGTCAACTATACAAACCATCAAGTTCAGTGCCCTCTTCACAATCTATTGCGATGACCTGTGAAACTGTCATGTTTCCTTGAAACTGCATAGCTCTGTCTCTGACGCTGGCACTTGAAACATTCCTCTCCTGCCTCACAATTCTACTTTCAGTGTTGCTTGAAGTGGCCCTTTCTGTAGCTCTCTCACTCACTACCTCACCACTGACCTCCGCTGACCTTAGAAAAATGAAAAAAAAAAAAAAAATATATATATATATATAAATAGATAGATAGATAGATAGATAGATAGATAGATAGATAGATAGATATAGATATATATAGACTGGTTCAAACTGACAAATTCTATGGTAACTCCCAAAAGCATTGTAAGCTAAGTACAACCCTGCTTCCAAAAAAAATTGGGACACTGTGTAAAATGGAAATAAAAGAATGCAATGATTTGCAAATCATTTATATTTAATTGTAAATAGTACAAAGACAACATATCAAATGTTGAAATTGTTTATTGTCTTTTGAAAAATATATGCTCATTTTGAATTAGATGCCAGCAACACATTTCAATAAGTTTTAAATGATTTGCAAATCATTGCATTCTGTTTTTATTTACATTTTATACAGTATCCCAGTTTTTTGGGAAATGGGGTTGTAGATTGTAGAAATGATTGGCACCAGTAGTCTCTATGATTATCTTTACGATGCTTTTGGGAAATGCAACCATGAACAATTGTAGTGAGAAGAACAGCATGTCGGAATGCTATTCTGAGATGCGGGTTGGCACTGTTTTGGCAGCACGAAGGGGACCTATACAATATAAGGCAGGTGGTTTTAATGTTGTAGCTGATCGTTGTGTGTGTGTGTGTGTGTATATATATATATATATATATATATATATATATATATATATATATATATATATATACATACACACATACTGTACATATACATGCATACATACACACTCACAAACACTATATACATTGTATGTGCGCACACACAAATGTGTGATTCATTGGCTCGCACTACAAACGTTTAAACTCCTTACAAGATAATTTTAATGACAAGTTTTAACCTGATTACTCCCAACCAAGAATAAACATTTCCATAAGAGACTCCACATTATACAAATAAAATACCTCATGCACTCATCACTATGACACTTGATATCTGCAAATGGGAATTCATCTCCACACACAGCACATTTCTGAGGTGATCCAATCAACTCGTCTCTGTTAGGATGGCTTGTCTGCAAGTAAATATCATTAAATAAAAGTATGTCATACATGTTTTATATGAATGTTAAAACATTCCTTGTTTGAAAGTATGGAACTTACTGATTCAACTTCTAAGTTTCGTTGAAGTGGACGAATGAATGGTTGCATGACCAGTTTAATTTTGAGGATCTTTCAAATACTTTACATGGTATCCCTCATTTGGGCAGGGTATCAAGCTGAGATTGCGGCTCCTTGTGTTCCCAGATATTTTTAGTAACTCAAACCCACCACCTTGTCCGAGTTTTGGAAAAGATTCCATGATGACATCTTTAAATTTTTGGGGATCTGTATGGCATCCTTTAAGAATAATAAAAAAAGATAACATGTAAAGATACTAAGACAAATCTGACATTTATCACTTACATATCTTTAATTTTTCAGTACTGGCAGTGTTCAATCAGACAGTGTATGTTTTGAAAGCTACACCTGCAGCCTAGTGTTTGTATTTCATGTTTAGATTGTTAAATGACTACTGACAGACCTTATCATTTTTATCAGTAAAGATAATACATAATTCAAAATCCAAATGTGCTCAAAAAACCTCTCTTTTAACCCAGCAGAAAACAACCGCTCTTTTCTACAGTGACTGGGTACCAAATCTGCGTTTGTATCATTAAGTTAGCAGAAATTATGAGTAAAGCTGCAGGATACTTCACGACTCATCACGGGCAAGCTCGTCCGTCTTGCCAATCCTCTTCCTCTGTTGTAATGACTAAATAGTCTTGCAACTTCGGCTAGAAAGTGTAAGAAAGCAAACAATGATCATCTTTGAAGTGCAGAGAATGATAAAATAACTCATTTACAGCTAGAGCAAATGAGCCCATTCATTATACGTTCATTAATGAGTTATTTGGATTTCATTGTTATGGATTTGACACGATCCTGGATTGATTCGTTCTTCGTAGAAACCATTGGTTGCTTGGGAAATGCAGCACAGATAATTTCAGTTATTGCAGTCAAGATTTTCGCCGTGATTACAAAATAAACAGGCATTAGACTAGAAACCTACCGTCCACTGAGTGTCATCAACCTTGAATCTGATGACATTGATGGTTCCGGATTTGATGATGATGATGCTGTAAGGCAGCACAACATACTACATATGGAAAATCGTGGTCGCTACAAAATAATTAGACATAATGCAAATCTGTGAAAATAACTTAGAACTCTCCAGTTGATCTGCCACATCCCGTAGCAATTTGGACAGTGTATTGCTACTTGCCGCCATTTTTTTTTAAACTCCGATCTATTGCTTAGTTAGATCTGACACTTCTGTACGTGAGCTCTCAACCAGTGATGCACTGGAGCTACGCAAGGACTGCCTCCCTCATTTCCATGTTGCACACAGAAAAGTAAAAATAAATACATGTATAAATAAATAAATATATATGGGAATATATAAATATGGAAATAAATATATGTGGGAATAAATACATATAAAAATAAATGAACACATAAATACAAATAAAATAAAAACAATGCAAAATAAATGAATAAATAAAAGTTAAAAAAGAATAAAAATAAAGTTAAAAATAAATACAGAAAATAATAAAGGAAAAAAGTCATACAAAAATAAAGTCAGGACTAAATTTAATTAAAAACTAATTATATTTGTTTTATCAAGACATTTATTCCTTTATTTATTTTCCTATTATTACATTTATTGATTTATTTATTTATTATTTCTGCAGGTTTGGGCCTCCATATTCTGGAACCAGTCTCTCACCATTGCAGATGGCTGGGCCAGATGATTTACTGAAGTTGTTAATACTGCAGGAGGAAGTCTGAAAGAAAAAAGACTGAAAATTATGTGGGCTATTATCTGATTGGCCCTCCCGCTCTCATGATTGCTGGTAATCAATACTGATTTGACATTTCAAATGTGGATTCAAATTTCTCTGGATAAGTTGATTTCAGTCTTATACTTCCAGATTGCCATCCATGGGTTCAAGACCCATGTCTAAATTGTTCTGAGGGTCTAAATTTAAATCCAGCATTTAACAGCTGATTCATTGATTTAAAGAGTAAAATATTACAAACTTGATGGCAAAGTTAGTTACATATTGGATAGGTTACTCCCCCAAATTTTCCAGAGAGTACCCTCACTTTAAAAAAAAAAAAAAAGTTTAGTGGGTGCTACAAAGAGTTGATTGAGTGTCTTTTTCAAGCAAACTATTCCTATTTTGAGATTAATCCATGAAAGTATCACTTTAGAGGCATACAATTTCTGCATTGTGAATTTTGGTTTTGCTATTTAACTGAATAATTTGTCAAGAAATGCAGAGAAGTATAAAAGAATAACAACTGAAAAATCTTATTGTTAAAAGGACGTAGTGTATGATATTGATCAAATATTTCAAAACACAAGAGATTTGTCTGAATTTCCACTGTGCCTCATTACTACTTTATTTTGTTTAAAAATTTTAATTACTTTTCTGTTTGTATAAAAAGGTGATTTGTGTTGCTTCATTAGAATGAAAGTTCCTTCTCCTAAGAAAGAGTAAGAAAAGGGAGAAAGTAATCATAAGAGAGTTAACTGACTTGAAATGGCAGGACTACAAGATAGGTGTTGTATAATTATCACTATTTTCACTGTTGAAGAATAACTTAAATTATTATGAGATTTTAAATTGAAAAAGAAGGAATAGCTGTACTGAGAATAGAAACAGTGTGAAGGAGTGGAATGTCCCCCTCCGAATTCCTACCCCGCCCTCTCTCTCACTCTCAGTTTAAGTTTTTGAAGTGTGCTAAAGTCACATCTCTGAATTGTTTTATTTTCTTTTGATTTTGTTTTATTGTATATGAAAAATGATGTGATTTGACAATAATGTTAGATACAGTGATATGAAGGAGAGGTTTAAACAGCTTTCCTCATCGTGATTAATGATTTTATGTATTCAGAGGGCAATATGAAGTTAAGTGTTTATACTAAAGACAAGAGATTCAGTTGAAAGTTAATCTGAAAGAATAAATGTAGGTTCAAAAACTATCTAGAGACTATTGTTGAATTAAGGTGATGTTTTTAAATTAAGCTTCCTAGAAGCTTGACAGAGGCTACCTTTATTTTGTTTTGTTCTGATGTTAGTCCCCACCATGATACATGGTCTTTTGTGATGTTTGCTAAAGGAGCAGAAATACAACCAAAATGGAAATTAATGATCTGTAGATGAGTTCAGTTGTAGCATTTTACTTTTAATTTGGACACTTTTAAAATGTTGTTGAATTTTGAAAAATGCTTTGTGAATTTAACCATGTTATGAACAGTCTCCATATTTAAGCAGTTGTAGATGGTTCCATTGGCTGTGACGGTTCTCAGGTGATACTCCCTGAAACAAAAAAAATATCTGTTTGCTGATACCAAATTGTTAAGGATTGGCTAATAGGACTGAGTGGTATCGAGACCAGTGGCAAGAGGTGATGACCCAATGATGGGTAAGACTCTCCAATGGCAAGAAGGTGTGGGGGGCAGGGCATCACTGCACTTGTTAGCCTGCCCAAGAGTGAGATGGGTTTAAGGAAGTGGATGGATGCTTTTAGGTCAGAAGCACCAAACAGGATGTCTAGAAAAAACCTGCCCGAAAATTGTGAGTTCCACTCAACCCGGCTGCATTTTAATAACCGCTTTACTAAAACAACTTATCACAGTGTTAAATACCAAGCATTCTGTCACTGTGCCATCAGGGGATCATACGCTGTGTAGAAGATTATTTATAAATTGGTTTTAGGGGTAAAGTTTTGAGAACCGTTGCAGACAAAGGAGTGTTTGACTTATTGAAGTAATATTAAACAAACCTGGGAATGTTTGTATGATGAAGAATTAAGATTGAAATAGGATTTATTACTTTTATTTATGCTTTTATTGAACTCATGTACATTTTTATATTAATGAAGAATGGAAAAAGAAAACATTGCTTGTCTTGTTTGTTTATAACAATTTAAATAGAATTCTTTAAGAAATGGGGTACACGATTGGCTAAAATTAATATAATGATTGGAATATCAATCCTTGTGGAAGGAATAATATTCTGTTGTGTGATACCATTAGTAAAATCATTCTTGATCTATGGAACAGTGAAGCAGATGACATTGATCAATGTGAACGTTCCAATGCAATGACACCTACTCTGGATGGACAGAAATACCAGATTGGGAGGAAATTGATTCCTCCAGTGAAGATATGTATGAGGAGATAAATAATGAGCCATACCCTGGGTGTAAGTGCTAGCCTAACCTCTCCACAAAGGGTGACCCTCTACGATGCGCAAAGTATCTGTGTTGAAGATATTTACACTACAAAAAAGTACTCTTAATATGATGATGAATATTTTGTTTTATGTTTGATATACTCTACATAACTGTGACAACCAAAGACAAGGCTGAACCAATTGCACGCTCATGCTTACAGTATAACATGCTTATAGGTTTCATTTATTGAATGAAGGAATAATGAGACAGAAACTTTTACTACATTCTTAATCAAACTTGGATGGAGACGTTTGATTCGGAAATCCCCACTGGAGTGCGGTTGCATAATCTGGACATTGGTAATGAAGGTGTGTGAATTAACTCACAAGACAGCATAGCTGAGGAGACTGAATTATGAAACTGCACTCTGAATAAGGACAGTGAAGGTGAGACTTATGTAAGTCACAGAGGGGGGATAATGTAGAATATTTTTATCATGTTGAATATAAATTAATCATGTATAATCAATGTAAATATAGCCATTTTATTCTACAATTATTTCTGATGGTCAAGCATGAATCTTAGTGTGGAGAAGCCTGTGTAGGAAAGGAATGTGCTCACATATAGTAAACTGCTGTCATGACTGCTGAGAAAATATATATTAAGTTTCCTCCACAGGTGTCTGCTGTCCACTTCTTAAAATAAAGAGATTAGAGTCAAAGAATAGGAATGGTGACATGTATGGAATGTATTGGCCACTCCTTGGTAAATGATATGTATGCAAACCATGTTGTTGAAGTTGTTGTAGTTGTTGTGATGGGAACAACTCAGCTTTTTTATCTCTGATAATAAAGTCTATCTTCTGGCATCAAAACCCCAAGACTTCAAGAGTGATGTTTCACAGAGGTGGCAGAAGCCGCAGCAAACATCTCAGAAACTTCCGTCCCCTGTCTGTCACTCACTCGACATTGACACAATGTAGTGACACTAGGGGTTTGATCTTGAGAGCCCCAATCACCTTTGCTTAAAATAGAAAAGGCCAATGAGAACTGGTGAGTGGTATTTAGGCCGAGTCTGCAGGTGCTGAAAGAGTATATTCTAAAGAGTATATTTTCTTCTAAAAGAGCTTGCATAAACGATTGCCGTCTTTTTAAAGATGGCCTTTTGCCTTTGTGCTACTGGATGTGGCCGTTATCTCTCCCCTCCGGATTCCCATGAGATCTGTCTCGAGTGCTTGGGGCGCCAGCACACTGAGGCAGCTTTAATGGAGGGGTCATGTTCTCATTGTGAGAACATGTCCATGAGAATGTTGCGGTCATGGCTCACCTCCTCCTTTGTGAAGCAGGGAGCCACCGCGGCTGCTTCCCAGTCCGGTCCATCCTGGGCTGATACTCAGGCGGCCGGGTCAGCGAGCACCATGGGAGATCTGGATGTGGACATGGGAGAATTTCTGCCGGCTCAACCCCTGCGGACCAGCACGCTCATTCTACCCAGAGGAGCTATCAAGCGATGAAGGCGGTCTGCCTCAGGCTGGATTTAATGTCTCATTCGGGGCTCGTGACAAGGATGAGTTATCGGTCGCAGCATCGGAGGGTGGGTTTCTGCTGTTGGAACCGACCCGGGGCTTATGCAGGAACTGCGTACCACGACCGACCTCACCCTTTGGGTGACGAAGGTCACGGCGCACGCCCTGGGCTGGACAATGTCCACTCTGGTGGTTCAAGAGCGGCACCTGTGGCTCAACTTTGCGGAGATGCGTGACGCTGAGAAGGTTCGCTTTCTCGATATGCCCATCTCCCAAGGGGGGCTTTTTGGTGACACTGTCAAGGATTTGCACAACAGTTCTCGACGGTGAGGAAGCAGACGGAGGCGATCAAACATATCTTGCCGCGGCGCGATCCTCCTGCGGTGCTGACCCTGGCTCCCGAACCATCAGAGCCCATACGGCGGTCTTTGAGAAGAAGATCCTCCCATAGGAAGGCGGCTCCACCTGCCCATCAGCCGGGCCCCAAGAACACCGGATGAGCTTTGAGGCAGCCCTGACACAGGCGACCCAGGGATGAGGTGACTGACTCCGACCGGTCTGGCCCGGGTGAACTTACCAGCCCCATCATCGCCCCTGGGCCAGCATGTGGTGAGTATAACATCGAGCAGTTTCCTCATGCCCTGGGTCATCGTGCTCGCGAAGGCCAAGCGCTGGAAGTCTTTCCGGTCAACCAGTCGGACGTGAGTACCTCGCGTTCCCTCATTCTCCGTCGAGAGATGGCCGGTGAACAGGTAAGTGTGCTAGTCTCTGGGGCCGCGCGCCCGCCCCAGCCACCGGCCTCCGTTGTGGGCTTGCGGAGCAGCACGTACACCCTGGGTTGTCTTCCAGGTGGAGTGCCTGCTCTGCCTTGCCGCGAACCACCCTTTCCGGGCATGATAAATCCTGTCATCCCCTTGGTGCCACTGGCATAGTGTCTGGAGGCCTGGTTAGAGCTCTCCACCCACTCGCGGTGGCTCGTCAGGACGATTTGCCTCGGCTACGTGATCCAATTCACCAGACGCCCGCCCAGGTTCAGTGGCATCCTCTCTACTGTGGTGCGGGGTGAGGGTGCATCCATCCTCCGGGTGAGTGGAATTTGCATGCCACTCTCCGCCCCGGACATACGGCAGGAGGGACACAACATCTCGTTCCCTCCATCAGGGAAAAGAGGTTACATCAATAACCAAGAAGTTCCCTGTCTGTAACTCACTTGACGTTGTGTCGATGTAGTGACACTAGGGGTTCCTATAGGAAACGCTGCAGGCGCTGAACTGTGTTACAAGGTACGGAAGAGTGGACATGGGCAAGCTGCTGTGTGCCTCGCGGCGAGCGCTCAACCACGTCGTGACCTTCCAGTGAGTTATGTAGGGCATCTCCCTAGTCCCGTTAATGGGGGAGGAGACAATTACCCAAGGAGGCTACCGGCGGAGCCTTTCCTGATTTGCTGTAAAGCAATTTCCTGCCAAGTACTTTCTAGAATAGCACTGAGAAGTGCTCTTCCCTCTCCAGGAGGGAGGGCACTACAGAGACCACATCCTACCGGAGGGAGGTTAACATGTGGAGAATACCTCACATGGACTTACCAACGGGGAAGTTCACAAATGGAATGATACCACCAGAGGACCCTATCTCTAGAGAGGGTATGCAGCTACAGTGGCTGAGGCAGAGAGAGCTCTGGCGAGGGGAAACACAAAGTTCACCTACGGGGAAACCGAACAGTGGAAACTCATCATATGGGATTACCAAGGGGAATCACCATGTATGGAGCACTGAGCCTGAGCACACAGGCTCACCTGAAAAGGGGCATACCACGAGTACTGGGCCTGGTGCCGTAACTCCTCCACCGAGTTCGTCACCGAACAGTGCTTAAGAATTAAAGAGGCGTCCGGGGTTCACCGGATATGGGGAACTGTTGTGGACAAAAGGTGCACATTATCACCTTTGAAAAAGGGGAAAGGCGCAATGCAACCTGTACACCAACCGGCCGCCCGGCCTAGCTGCTGTTACCGCGTAACACTCGGGTCGAAACCGGCTCTATGCGTAGGTTGTAAAACCTCACAAAGGTATTGGATGTAGCCCAACCCGCAGCTCTGCATATGTCTGCTAGAGAGACCCCCTTGCCAGTGCCCAGGAGGATGCAACACCTCTAGTGAAGTGCGCCCGGACTCCCAAGGGGCACGACAAGTCCTACGATTGCTATGCGAGGAAAATGGCATCCACAATCCAATGGGCCAGCCTCTGCTTGGAGCCAGCTTTCCCCTTCTGCTGCCTTCCAAAACAGACAAAGAGCTGCTCCGATCATCTAAAGCTCTACGTGCAGTCCAGATAGATGCGCAGGGTGCAAACTGGAAACAGCAACGACAAGGCCGGGACCCGCTAGGTCTTCCGCGTCCCATCCAAGAGCCAGACGTGGAGATTCCAGAGGTCTGGCTGCGGGTGCTGGAGCGTGCTCTGCCCCTGAGTGGGAAGGTCCCACCTCAGGGGAATGCGCCAGGGAGGTGCTACTGCCAGGAGCATCAGATCTGAGAACCAAGTCTGGTTGGGCTAGTATGGCGTAACGAACAGGACTTGCTGCTCATCCTCCCTGACTTTGCACAGAGTCTGTGCAATGAGGCTCACAGGAGGAAACGCATACTTGTGTAGGCCAGCTGTGTGCCAAAGCATCCGTGCCGAGGGGGGCCTCGGACAGGGAGTACGAAAGGAGGCAGTGAGAGGACTCTTGGGAGGCGAACAGGTCTACCTGCGCCTCCCTGAATCTCTCCCAAATCAGCTGGACTACGTGGAGGTGGAGTCTCCACTCCCCATGGAGCATTACCTGCCATGAGAGCATGTCTGCTGCACGGTTCAGGACACCCGGAAGGTGAGTGGCTCGCAGAGACTTCAACGTCTGCTGACTCCAAAGGAGGAGGCGGCGGGCGAGTTGCGATATGCGACACAAGCGTACGCCGCCATGGCGGTTTATGTACACTACAGTCACTGTGTTGTCGGTCAGGACCAAAACATGCTTGCCCTGAATCAATGGCCGAAGCCTCCTCAGGGCCAGCAATACTGCCAGCAACTCTAAGCAGTTGATGTGCCATTGGAGTCAGGGCCCTGTCCAGAGCCCCGACACTGCCTGCCCATTGCACACGGCACCCCAGCCCGAGTTTGAGGTGACTGTCGTGACCACAACGCGCCTTGAGACCTGCTCTAGGGGAACACCTGCCCGTAGAAATGCCAGGTCAGACCAAGGGCTGAAAGACTGATGGCACTGTGGCGTGATGGTCATATGCCGTGTGCCATGGTGCCATGTCCACCTCGGGACTCGAGTCTGTAGCCAGTGCTGAAGTGGTCTCATCTGCATCAACTCGAGGGGGAGAACCGCCGCCGAGGATGCCATATGATTCAGGAGCTTCTGAAATTTTTTCACTGGCACCGATACCTTCTGCCTGAAGGTCTTCAGGCAGGTCAGCACTGACTGAGCACATTCGGTCATAAAACGTGCCTTGAGAGCGACCGAGTCCAACTCCATACCAAGAAAAGAGATGCTCTGCACAGGGGAGAGCTTGCTTTTCTCCCAGTTGACCTGAAGCCCAAGTCGGTCGAGGTGCTGAAGCACAAGGTCCCTGTGTGCACACAATAGATCTCACGAGTGAGCTAGGATTAGCCAGTCATCGAGATAATTGAGAATGCGTATGCCCCTTTCCCTCAGTGGGGCCAGGGCAGCCTCTGTGACCTTCATAAAGATGTGAGGGGACAGGGACAGACCGAAGGGGAGGACCTTGTACTGGTATGCTCATCCCTCAAAGGCAAACTGAAGAAAGGGTCTGTGTGGAGGAATGATCGATACGTGAAAGTATGCATCCTTCAGTTTGTGGTGAACATCAGTTAAGATGGCATTCCAGGGACCAGTTAATGGCAGGGTCCCTCTCTAACTGCTGGTGTGGAAGAAGATGTGCCACACTGTGATTGGATCCTTGGTGAATGAACATAAACAAATGTTCAGCAACATCAGATAAGATGCTAAGACAACTGCCAGACACCTCTTACAGGACAGGAAGGGGGACCTTCTGCACCCACCACCACCAAGGAGAGGACTTCTCATTGGACTACAGGTTGACTTTAACCACCAAACTCATTCCTAATTTTTAGGCAAGAACTGCCGTAAAAATTCCTTCAGGACCTCCCAGATGCAGCAGCAGTGGAGGTCCACAGAGATCTATTCATACCTAGGTTTGGAGGCCTTAAATTAATATAAACTGCAACACATTCACTCCATCTTCATGCAAAGCACAGTTTATGTTAATGGTTATTGACTGTTAACACAACAGTTCATGGGACAGACCTATTAACAGATAAACGAATGCATGGACGATGACTGAACCATTTCTTATCGTGTTTGGTCTCTATCTGTTCCATATGATGCCTTGAATCATTTGAAAGAGGTTTGATAAAGAAATAATGCATGGGTAAAACGTTAAAGACACTGTTTTAACACTGTACTTTATGCTATGCAAATGAGTTCCATACAAGGGTGGGCAACACCATGGCTACTTCAGACACCAGTGGCCAATCACACTCCAGGATCGGAAAGGTGCCAGATTTCAATCTCCTCCTCATCAGAAAGGGATAAATATGTCCCCCGGGTACACACCTTTGTTCTGTATTTCCAACTCGACGGGGAAGGAGACACTAACAGACACACCACGTCCTGAGTTTCTGACCTGACAAGGAAAGAGACTACAATATAGTTGAGGTTAAGCTTTTGCGAGCAAAACCTTTTATATTGCTTTCGGCTGCACTCTAGCTGAAAAAGGACCCAAGCATTGAAGGACCTTATCTGACCCTTACAGCTCCTCCAGCAGTGCAGCCCAGTCCACAAAGGACCTCTGCATTGGCAGATATTGCCTGTCCCACACAGCTCTTCAGTGATGCAAAGGACCCTGTGAAGATTCAACTGACCCAGCTGTCCAGTCCACTCTTTAACCCTCTGGGGTCGACAGACGTGCCGGTGCGTCCTGCTGGATTTTTTCCTCATAACAGTGGAAACATGCATGTTTTAATTACATTTAAATGTTGTTTCGGCTAAAGCAGGTATTTAAATTGTATGCTGTATGATATAAATATGATATGTAAGATGATATAAAAATAATATGAATGTTTAGATTATATTTTAACTAGTGTTTATGCTGCCTCATTATCATCAATGAAGCTTGTGCTTGCAAATATCTGTTCGGGTGTAAATGTGTAAAATGTGCTGTAAACATGCCCATATTAGAAAATCAGCATATTTGAATGATTTCTGAAGGATCATGTGACACTGAAGACTGCAGTAATGATGCTGAAAATTCAGCTTTGATCACAGGAATAAATTGCATTTTACAATATATTCAAATAGAAAACAGTTATTTTAAATTGTAAAAATATTTCACAATATAATATATGCTGTATTTTGGATTAAATAAATGCAGCCTTGGTGAGCAGAAGACACTTCTTTTAAAAACATAAAAAAATCTTACAGATCTAAAACTTTTAAATGGTAGTGTAGGTCTAAAGTTTTTAAGTAAAGTCTTTATGTAAAGAAAATGTATAGTCAGATTACTTTTTTAACTTAAATTTAATTTTGTGAATAAGCTACAAACAATACATTCAATCATTAAGTCTCCTCACATTCATTCTCTCTCAGGGGAGGGGTCTTTGTCTCCTCAGGTGTGAATCACATCAATATTCATGATCATCCATGCCTCCTCACATATGGCCTTTCTAACACTAAAAGTGTCTTACAAAAGTTAAATGACTATTGTTTTGTATGAATGAGTGATCAGGATGGTTTTCACATCATTTTTGTAGCAAAAACTCTAGGCTACAAGATCCAGTTCTCAAAAGTCTTGTGAACAAATGTTTAGTATGTATTATATGGCCTTATTTCAGTGACTTAACATTTTAGTTTTTTCAAAAACCACGCATAAACGTTATTCCCTATCTGTCACTCACTCGATATTGTGTCGATGTAGTGACAATAGGGGTCCCTATCTGTCACTCACTCGAAGTTGTGTCAATGTAGTGACACTAGGGGTCACTCTTGGGAGCCCCAAACACCTCTGCTTTTTGAAAAAAGGCCAATGGGAATTGGTGAGTGGAATTTGCATGCCACTCCCCCAGACATACGGGTTTAAAAGGAGCTGGTATGCAACCACTCATTCAGATTTTCACTTCGGAGCCGAGCGGTTGTGTTCAGCGA
Source organism: Myxocyprinus asiaticus (assembly GCF_019703515.2). Taxonomy (NCBI): domain Eukaryota; kingdom Metazoa; phylum Chordata; class Actinopteri; order Cypriniformes; family Catostomidae; genus Myxocyprinus; species Myxocyprinus asiaticus. Next base: position 24,953,669 of record NC_059380.1, read on the forward strand.
GCTGAATTCACCTCGAAAAGCTGTTGGATTTACGGCGCATTACAGCGGCTTCTCCCCCTCTTGCACTGGTGAAGTGCAGAGAATGCCCCTGGGCGCTTCAGCAGCCAAAAGAGTATATTCTTCCTACTAAAAGAGTATATTTTCCCTTCTTAAAAGAGCGGGATTAACGGAGAGCATCTTTCTAAAGATGCCTCTCTATTTGTGTAATTCCTGGTTACGGTCGTTACCTCTCCACTTCCGATGGCCAAGATCGCAGTCTTATGTGCTTGAGCGCTGCCCACGCAGAGACAGCGTTTGTGGACGGGTCATGTTCTCACTGCGAGAGCGTGACCATAGCAACGTTGCGGTCATGGTTTTTCCTTCGTTAGAAGGAAAGACCACCCCAGTGGCTCCCCGCCTTGGTCCTTCTACCTACGGGTTTGAGGCCACGTCGGTTAGCACTGGGGGCGATTTGGGGACCCCAAAGAGAGCCACTCCACCGGGTAACTCCCCACGGACCTCCCTAACCCCAGTACGCTCGTTTGCCCTGCTGGGATGAGACTGCCGGCTCATCTCAGGGTGAGTTCGCAATCTCGTTTCGGTGCTCATGAGTGGATGAGCTCTTGATTGCAGCATTGGATAGCGGGCTGTCCAGTCTGATGTTGAGGACTCTACTGGGCTCCCACCTTTGGGTGTGGTCACCCAGTCACAGCCTGACGTGCAGCTGACAGCCATGCTTGCCCGGGCGGCTGCGTGTGTCAGGCTGGAGTGGAACCCTCTACCCCAGGACTCAGCATGGCCATGGGGGTCAAGCCCCCGCGATGTGGCACATCAGGCTCTGCCCCGCCGTGAAGTCCCACCCGCCGATACGCACCTGACGTGATTATCCCCTTGGTCCCCCTCGCCCGGAGTTTGGACACATAGCTTGCGCTTTCCAACCCTTCACGATGGCTTACCCGGACCGTCCGACTCGGCTACGTGGTCCAGTTCGCCAGGTGCCCACCCAGGTTCAGCGGCATCCGCTTCACCTCAGTGAAGGGTGAGAGCGCCAATACCTTGCGTGCGGAGATCGTGACCCTTCTGCGCAAGGGCCTGTCCCTCCAGCCGAGATGAAAAAAGTGGTTTACAGCCCTTACTTCATCGTACTGAAGAAAGGCGGTGGGTTGCGGCCAATCTTAGACCTGCGAGTTCTGAACCGGGCCTTGCACAGACTCCGTTCAAGATACTGATGCATAAACACATTTTAGCGAGCATCTGGCATCAAGATTGGTTTGTGGTGGTAGACCTGAAGGACGCGAACTTCCACGTCTCGGTTTTACCTCAAGACAGACCCTTCCTGTGGTTTGCTTTCGAGAGCCGGGCATACCAGAACAAGGTCCTCCCCTTCGGCCTGTCCTTGTCCCCTCGCATCTTGCCCAGCTAAGGGAAGTGGGCATCTGCATACTCAACTACCTCGATGACTGGCTGATCCTAGCTCACTCTCAAGAGTTGCTGTGCGCACACAGGGACCTGGTGCTCTCACACCTCAGCTGTCTAGAGCTTCGGGTCAACTGGGAAAAGAGCAAGTTCTCCCCTGTTCAGAGCATCTCTTTTCTTGGCTTGGAGTTGGACTCAGTCTCGATGACGGCACACCTCACGAACGAGCATGCAGTCGGTGCTGAACTGTCTGAAGGCGTTCAGACAGAAGACAGTGGTTCCACTGAAATTTTTTCAGATGCTCCTGGGGCATATGGCATCCTCTGCGGTTGCCACACCACTCGGGTTGATGCATATGAGACCGCTTCAGCACTGGCTTCAGACTCGAGTCCCGAGATGGGTATGGTGCCGCGGGACACAGCGTGCGGTCATCAAGCAGATCTGTCGCCGCCTCTTCAGCCCTTGAACCAACATACCATTTCTACAGGCAGGGGTTCCCCTAGAGCAGGTCTCCAGGCATGTCGTGGTTACGACGGACACCTCCAAGATTGGCTGGGGTGCCGTATGCAATGGGCACACAGCTGCCGGCTCCTGGACTGGCCCGCGGCTGCATTGGCACATCAACTGCCTCGAGTTGGCAGTACTGCTCACCCTACGGAGGTTCTGGACAGACAACACGGTGATGGTAGCATACATAAACCATCAAGGCGGTCTACGCTCCCATTGCATTTCACAACTCGCCCGCCATCTCCTCCTCTTGAGTCAGCAGCACCACAAGTCGCTACGAGCCACTCACATCCTGGGCGACCTCAACACGCAGCGGATGCGCTGTCACGACAGGTTACACTCAGGGGAGAGTGGAGACTCCACCCCCAGGTGGTCCAGCTGATTTGGAGTTTATTCGGTTGAGCACAGATAGACCTGTTTGCTTCCTGGGAATCCTCCCACTGCCCGCTTTGGTACGACCTGACTGAGGCACCCCACGGTATAGACGCGCTGGCACACTGCTGGTCCCCTGGACTACACAAATACACGTTTCCCCCAGTAAGCCTACTTGCACAGACCCTGTGCAAGGTCAGGGAGGATGAGGAGCAGGTCGTCCTAGTAGCACCCTACTGGCCCACCCAGACGTGGTTCTCGGACCTCACACTCCTTGCGACAACCCCCCCCCCCCGGCAAATTCCCCTGAGGAAGGACCTTCTTTCTCAGGGACGGGCACCATCTGGCACCCGCGAGCAGATCTCTGGAATCTCCACGTCTGGCCCTTGGACGGGACATGGAAGACTTAAGTGGCCTACCACCCACGGAGATCACTCAGGCTAGGGCTCCCTCTATGAGGTGCCTGTATGCTATGAAGTGGCGTCTGTTCGCTAAGTGGTGTTCTTCCCGACGTTAAGACCCCCAGAGATGCGCAGTCAGATCAGTGCTTTCCTTCCTGCAGGAGAGGCTGGAGGGGTGGCTGTCCCCCTCCACCTTGAAGGTGTATGTAGCCACTATAGCAGCACACCATGACACAGTGGACGGAAAGTCCTTAGGAAGCACGACCTAATCATCAGGTTCCTGAGAGGTGCTAGGAGGTTGAATCCCTCCAGACCGTGTCTCATACCCTCATGGGACCTCTCTGTAGTCCTTTGGGCTCTACGGGGAGCCCCCTTCGAGCCCCTGGAGTCAGCTGAGCTTAAGGCACTCTCTTTGAAGACTGCCCTCCTGACTGTGCTCACTTCCATCAAGAGGGTAGGGGACCTGCAGTCATTCTCTGTCAGCGAAACATGCCTTGAGTTCGGTCCGGGCTACTCTCATGTGATCCTGAGACCCCGACTGGGCTATGTGCTCAAGGTTCCCACGACCCCGTTTAGGGATCAGGTGGTGAACCTGCAAGCGCTGCCCCAGGAGGAGGCAGACCCAGCTTTGGCATTGCTGTGTCCAATGCGTGCTTTACGCATCTATTTGGATCACATGCAGAGCTTTAGAAGCTCCTAGCAGCTCTTTGTCTGCTTTTGTGGACAGCAGAAAGGAAGTGCTGTCTCCAAACAGAGGATTGCCCACTGTGTCATTGACGCCATTGTGATGGCATATCACGCTCAGGACGTGCCGCCCCCCCATGGTGCTACGAGCCCACACTACTAGGAGTGCAGCAGCCTCCTGGGCCCTGACTAGTGGCGCCTCTTTGGCAGACTTCTGCAGAGCAGAGGTCTGGGCGACACCCAACACCTTTGTGAGGTTCTGTAATCTCCGAGTTGAGCCGGTTTCGTTCCGTGTGTTGTCAGGTCTGAACAGGTAAGTTCCGGGACAGCTGGCTGGGTGTACCGCTTGTGTATGGCACCTTTCCCCTCCCATGAGGTGAAGACGTGCACCTTTGACTCCCAGTCGTGTTCACAAGTTGTGATCCCTGGATGACTTTCCTCCTTAGCCCTGTGGCAGACGAGTTTGCGGAGAAACCCGCTGCTGGCCCAGTACATGTGCTAACTAAGCCCTGTACTGGGGTAGGTGCTCCACATGCACTGGTTACCCATAGGTGACCCCATGTGATATATCTTCCACTAAATCATTTCCCTCTTGGTAAACAGCATCTTCCTTGGGCAGAGGCCCCTCTGCCCCGGTCACCATGCTTGTAGAAACTCCTCCCCCCTCGGGTAGGACCTACTATGTGACTTCTCCACATGTCATACTTCCGACAAGACTCGGTAAGACCATGTGATATATTTCCACTCAAAATACCCCCCCCCCTTCTCTGGGCGGTATGTGGTCTCCGCGGTGTCTTCCCCTTGGGAGTGACACCCCCCCGATGTAGACATTTATGGCCCCCACTCGGTTAACAAATTCCACTCTTTTTGGGGAGAAAAAAGAGGAAAAGAGGCCTCGGCTGGGCTAGCCTGTCCCTATCGTTGGGCAGTCGACTTGTTCCTGAAGGACCGTTCGACGCTCATAAGAGTGTTGGGGGAGGTTACGTGACGGCCTGGTGCACTGGCTATGAGGCACACAGCGGTCTGCCCGTCACACAACACCAGTTCATGTAACACAGTTTAGATAGTTGTGGCGTTTTGTATAGAGACCCCTAGTGTCACTACATCGACACAACGTCGAGTGAGTGAAAGATAGGGAACATCATGGTTACTTTCATAACCTCCGTTCCCTGATGGAGGGAACGAGACATTGTGTCCCTCTTGCCACATCACTGAACTACCCGCTGAAATGGCTGGGACCTGGTCTTGGCTCCTCAGCACAAAACCTGAATGAGTGGTTGCATACCAGCTCCTTTTATACCCGTATGTCCGGGGGAGTGGCATGCAAATTCCACTCACCAATTCTCATTGGCCACTATATTGACACAACGTCTCATTCCCTCCAACAGGGAAGGGAGGTTACGAAAGTAACCATTACGTTTTATTGGCTATGTGTTAAACATATGTGGATAAGACATATGATTGAACAAAAAAAAAGTCCATAAAAATCAGATCACTGAAGGAGAGGGACCTAAGCCATTTTTAGTAAACTGGTTTGTGGGTGGGCTCTTTTCATGTGGGCCAATAAGCAACCACCCAGAAAACCCTAACAACTGCATAGCAATGTGCTACAAACACAGAAAACAACTTGGCAGCAACATAGTAACAACATGGCAATCACCCAGAACACCCTGGTAACCAAATACTGCAGCAATGCTCTAAAACACAGAGAAGAGCACATTGACAACTGCATAGCATGCCCCAGCAACCACCCAGAACAACCTAATATTGTTAGACATTTTTATGAGTGCTGGTAATTATTCATACACATCGCACCTTGGTTAAATGTAAAATGTAAACGTGTTTGATGGACTTTCATATTGTAGCAAGATAGGCAGCCACTTTTCTGTTTTTGGATTGATATGATTGAATACTAATTAGTTTCACAGCCGGTCTATTAAAAGGCCTTCAGCCCTGCCTTTTTTCTGGTATCACATGGATCATCTGTGTGCTACTTCCTGTTAGCTGTTTGGCTAAGTCCTCATGGCTTGTTTTTGTCAGTGTAGGTTTACTTGCAGTGACTCAAAGAATGCTTCCAATTTTGAGAACCGTAGCCCTGGCTGTTCATCCCCAAGTATTTTAAATGTTTGGTAGATGGGGGTTTGCTGCTTTGTGGCATTACAATATTGTAAACAATTTGCCCTTTCTCTCTACCTTCAGCGAGTTTATCTGTTACGTAACCACTGTTGGTTGCTTTGGTGTCCTGGCGCCCTGGATATTTCTGTTTTGTTCTGATTTTTTGTTTTCTATTTAGTTTAGCCCTGAGGCCTGTACCATGAAGGTTGCTGAATGAACTGAGGGTTTTAGGATTGGTTTCAGGTTGACAAATTCAAACCAATCCAATCAGGCTTAATTGGTACCATGATGCAGCTCATCATCTTTCTCTGTCAACTCATCATGTGAGAGAACTCAGCAGGATTTACTTCTCTGCTGAAAGCTGATGATTATGAAAATAAGAATTTAATTTCATTCTGCACAAGAATTGTTTTAAAAATATATTTAAAAAAATTAAATGCATTTACACTGCTCAAGAGTTCTGCATGAAATCATGAAGACTTAAAACACATGATTTACACATTACAAGGGATATATCTGTAAAATTATGAAGCAATTAAAGACATTTACACAACAAGAAGAAACAGCGGCTGCAACGAGAGCTAAAGAGGACTGCTGTAAACAAATTATTAATGTGATTTAAAAAATATATATAAAACAGTTGGTATATCGATGTATAAGTAAATTCATATAGGCCTACAACAAGAACACAGTCTTAACTTTAACCCTTATGTTCTGTTGAGATTTGCTTCACTTCCTCATTGTTTGGGGTCACTGTTACCCCAGTGATTAAAGTGTGAAAATGATAATTATAATTATGAAATAAACCTTTTTTTCCTGCTTAAATGTTCCTTTCCATTTATCCTGAACTTACTGAACTGATAAAAGAATAGAAATAAGTGTATCATTAACTCTTACATTTACTGAAGTAGGAATGTGCATTTCAGAAAAGCATCTAAACAGAAATAACCATATCATTTCTTAATTTACACAAAATAATGAAAGAAAATATAAAAAACATCACAGAATAAATTTGTTTTCCAAAATAGATTTCCAAATGTTTTTAAAAAAAAAAAAAAAAAAAGTTAAATTAAGTAAATGCAAAAGTGCTTTTTTTACTACACACTCACTAACCAGGCAAACTAACTATGTGCAAATTTACAGTATATACACATCATCTGGGCAACAGGACAGCCAAATGTAAATTTCATAAAAATTTCAAGGGCATGTTTCTGAAAAAAAAAAAAAATGAAATCTAAAAATATCCAAATAACTTTTGATTACACAAAATAATAATTTAAAAAAAATGGTATATATATATATATATATATATATATATATATATATATATATATATATATATATATATATGACAAAATCCAAATCCAAGTGCTTTTTTCCACACACTCACCAACTAGGCAGACTAACTCTGTGAAAATTTACAGTATCCTACAGGCAACAAGGCAGCCAGATGCAGCCTCTGTTCCCTAGTGCTAGTGAAAAAATAACAGGCACATATTACTGTTACCTAAGACAGACACAGAACTTTTTTCAAACAGAACATTTCCAAAGCTAGATAACTGATGTACTCTCTGTAATAGATTTTGCCAATACCAATATGTCTTGAACTGCTGATATTCAAAGAGTTTTCTCCTAAAACCCTGTCACACCACAAAATTCCTGATACTGTATTATGCTAATGGTGAAAACCAAAAAATACTAACTTCAGATGCAAGAGGAACAGATCATTTGTGCGTGTGCTGTACACAAATATTGTGACACATCTTTTGTTAGTCTTTGAATAATTTTTTCTGGAGCAGACCTGGCAACGTCCACGTTTTCCAGAAGCTGCTGGAGAAATGATTGCTTCAGGCCGACTTTGAATCTCCCTCACAATGGATGCAGCAAAAAGTGACCTAGGAAGGCGCTCTCTGTCAATTTGAGGCCTCACCAAAGCATATCCTAACCGCGTCAAGAATATTGTCCTCCGGTTCGTTTTGCCACCACACCACTCATTGTTGATTGCACACCATATCACAAACGCATTGTATGTACTGATATCCAGAATGTTGAAGAATATTACCTGGGGCAAACCAGCGGTCTTTCGTTGACAGCTGTATATGGCAACCACTTTGGCCAGGTTGTCTACCCCTCCTTTTGTGTTATTGTAATCTAACACCATGTCTGGTTTTTTGTCATCTCTGGTGCTCAAAGATGTATCTCTGTGCAATGTGCTCATCAGAGTGTGTGTGTGAGAGAGAGATAGAGAGAGAGTGTATATGTGTGTGTGTGTGTGTGTGTGTGTGTGTGTGTGTGTGTGTGTGTGTGTGTGTGTGTGTGTGTGTGTGTGTGTGTGTATGTGTGTGTGAGAGAGAGAGAGAGAGTGTGTTTTGTATTGAGAAATTGCAGCTTAGGTACCAAACAGATTCAAAGCATGTGAAAATCGTTTGCTCTCAATAATATTTATTACTGGGGTCAATATGACATCAAAAATCACATGTGTGTAGTCATGTCATAGTGGATATCAGAAACATTATCATTAAGTAAAAAAAAAAAAAAAAAAAAACACATTTCTGAAAAGACCTTATGTAATTAGGAAAATTCATGAAATATCAGGATAAAAAAATAACGATGCATATGTTTTTTTTATTATTTGAAGAGGGTCTGGGGTCATATAGACCCCAAACAGAACATAAGGGTTAAAAGCTTAAAATTATTTAAAATATAAAAGCTTTTATATTTATTTGAATTGAAAACTTTATATATCATTCAAAACTATTACAAATAAATATAGGCTACTATTGATTTACAAAATGAATGGAGACTATAAAGATGAATAGTCTCCCTAAGTTTATTTTCCTTTTTCAAAATCTACCAGTTAGTATATCAAAAAAGTGTTTTTAGACGATGGAATAAACTACTTTGTAAATATATATGAGATAATAGTAAACCTAGAATTAGTCTTAAAATTATTAAGCTGTCAAAAAGGCTTGGAGGACTAGAATTCCCAAATTTAATAAATTATTATAACACTGCCCAAATTCAACCTATATTGATTTTGATGAACAAAGAATCTAAAGTGAAATGGAGGAAGATGGAAATGTATCAAATGGGGAAACCTATTAGTATATCCCTTTTCTTACCCAAACAAAGCAACAAATTTAAATCAATAGATAATATTTGTATTAATAGTACTTTTAGGATTTAGCTAGAAAAAAATACAAATTGTAAAATTAAGAAAGATATAGTTCATTTATGAGAAATTGCTAAGATCCTGATTTCATGTCAAAAGATTAGACAATAAATGTAAATTCTGGGCAGATAGAGGTTTGAAAATATATCACCAACTGTTCACTGATAAAGGAATGGATCCCTTTTCAAACCTAGGAAAAAATATGAGCTTCCAAATAATTATTTTATTATTATTATTATTATTTACAGGTAAGAAGATATTTATTAACAGAAGTTAAAGTAACATAAATAAAAAATGAAATGCATCCATTAATAAATTATATAATTGATACATACAATACAACTAATCCAATAAAAATGCTAGGAATTTTAAAGAGTGCACTTGAAAGAGATATACAGGACACTTTGAATAAAATTATATGTAGGTGGGAGGATGAATTTAAAATAAAAATGAGTCAGCAAGACTGAGAAGGAATATCATAATACATTCCATACTACTCAATCCAGTATTTGGAGGGAATATGCTTGGAAGATACAAATGAGATTTTTTTTTATAATTTTTTAAATTTTTTTATAACACCTGTTATTCAAAGTAAATACAATAGCATGGTAAATTGTGGCGGAAAAAAGGCTCATTACAGTCATTCTATATGAGTGCTCTCAATTGACAACTTATTGGAATGAAGTGATTAGACCGGTTAATTTAATATTTGACTGCACAATATAAATACATCCACAAAAACTTATTTTGTATAAAATGCCATTGTCCTTAAGAAATAAAACTGAACAAAATATATTTAGGGTAATCAGAATAGCAAATTTGAAACAGATTACAAAAAATTTGTCTTAAACCAGAACCCCCACAATTTCAAAGATGGCAAGAAACTATTTTGGAAATATACCAAATGGAGAAAGTAACATTTAAAATGAATAATTAAAGTTTGGGATGTTAACATAAATGGGATTTGCTAAAAAATATTATAAATTAATTTAGATTATTTCCTTCATATTTGTGAACAAAATTAGTTAAAATATGAGGTTTGATGTCCTATCTCATTTAATATTTTTTAAAAAAAAGGAAGTGACGCCTTAACTTTCTTTCCACTTTATTTGAAATAAAATATAACATGTAAATGAATGAATTATGCATGTTATTTATAGAAAATACTGTGAATGGTTATTCAAAATAACATCGTGTTTTTTGTATTTCTCTTTCTTGATGTGCAATTTGTACATTGCCTTTAGTAAAAAAATAATAATAAAAAAAGCAAAAATAAAAAGCATAAACGCTACTATTGATTAATTAAAAAGTGAGCACTATGAATACTGTATGCAAAAAAAAAAAAAAAAAAAAAAATGGTATACAATAATAAGACATATTTGTTCTTTTTACAAAATATGTATTTTGTGTACTGCTTATATTGCTTATATTATTATAACTTCAAGTAAAATAATGTATGTTCATCTCGAGTCAGTTAAAGAAAGAGGTTTGGGTGGCATTCACCCCTTTCCATGGCAATCTTAAGCTTTTAATATTTTAAAAACAATTATTTTTTGCAGGTATCATATTGTAACAGCTCACAAACAGAAGGGAAGGAGAACACAGGGAAGCAGGTTTTTCCAGGCTCAGGTGGGACATTTAATCGGCCACTTCAATGCTTAACAACTTTACAAACTCTTCAGCTTCACAGGCACGTAGACTTAAACCATTAGCTTCACAGGCACACAATAACTTAAATAAATCAGCTTCACAAACATAACAGATTAAACATAGCAGCTTCAGGAGCACCGTGGCCATCCTTGTGCCAGACTCTCTCTCTCTCTGCTGGTGGCGTGGCTGCTTATATGCCGTTCTCCCCATGCTCACTGGAATTAGAGACAGGTGTTACACATAATCTAGCTCAGGTACAAGCGCACTTACCACTTTCTCTCTCTCCGGACGGACTCTTGACAATGCCCCCACTGCCACATATCCCCACCGCCCCGACTCAGGCCAGGGAGACATCCCCCCATTTCTGGAAAGGAAGTCGGCGACAGCCATCTGCGCTCCTGGTCTGTGGACCACCTTGAACTTAAACGGCTGAAGAGCCAGATACCAACAGGTGATCCGCGCGTTGGTATCCTTCATGCGGTGGAGCCATTGGAGTGGGGCGTGATCTGAGCAGAGATTGAAGGCCCACCCCAACAGGTAGTACCAGAGAGTGAGGACCACCCACTTGATGGCGAGACAACCTTCTCTAAAGTGCTGTATTTAGTCTCCCTCAGCGAGAGCTTGCAGCTAATGTACAGCACCGGGCGCTCCTCCCCCTCCACCACCTGCGAGATTACGGCCCCCAGCCCTTTGTCTGAAGCGTCCATCTACAAGACAAAAAGGGAGAGAGAAATCAGGTGAATGTAAAAGTGGCCCCCCGCAAAGTGCTGCTTTAACCTGCATGAATGCCTGTTGACACTGCTCCGTCCACTGGATCGGGTCTGGAGCTCCCTTTTTAGTGAGATCAGTCAGCGGGCTGGTGACATCTGAATAATTAGGCATGAATCTCCTATAATAGCCAGCCAGCCCCAGGAACTGTCTCACCCCCTTTTTGGTCTTAGGCATCGGGCAGGTCGCAATCGCCGCAGTCTTGTCAATTTGGGGATGCACCTGCCCCTGGCCCAAGTGGAACCCCAGATACTGTACCTCCACCAGCCAATTGCGCACTTCTTGGGGTTTGCTGTGAGACCCGCTTGTCTCAGCGATCTCAGAACCGCCCTCAGATGCTGCATGTGCCGCTGCCAATCATTGCTGTAAATGATCATGTCATCTAAGTAGGCAGTGGCGTAAGCCGAATGTGGTCTGAGGATTTGGTCCATGAGACGCTGAAATGTAGCCGGCACTCCAAACAAACCGAATGGAAGCATCACAAATTGGTGTAATCCAAACGGCGTGGAGAACGGCTGTTTTTCCACACAGAACCATATAGGCCCGTTGCTCTTAGGAACTAGAACAACCGGGCTGGACCAATCGCTGTGGGATTCCTCTGTTACCCCCATATCGAGCATTGCATCCAATTCTTCCCGGACAATTTTCTTTTTGTGCTCGGGCAATCTGTAGGGACGGCTATGTACCACCACCCCCGGCTTGGCTCCTTTTGCAACTTGGCAACCTCTGTGAGTTGATACGGTGAGAGGTGGTCTCCGCAAGTGACCGGGGTGAAATTATTGTGTTTTGTATTCACCTCTGGTCCAAGCTCTGCCCTCTCCGGGACTACCATAGCCAACGTCACAGGGACCGCCTCCCTCCACAATTTCAGGAGGTTGAGGTGATATATTTGACGTGCATCCCCTCTATCAGTTCGCTTTACCTCATAATCGAGATCCCCACTTGTCGTGTGACCTCAAAGGGTCCTTGCCACTTGTCGAGTAATTTGGAGCTCGATGTGGGAAGTAATACGAGTACCTTATCTCCCGGTGCAAATTACAGTTGGCTCTTTCGTTCTTGAGCTTGGAGCAAATCTCCTGTGTTAGTTGCCCCAAAGTGTGGAGTTTTGCTCTAAGATCAAGAACGTATTGAATTTCATTCTTACTGTTTGAAGGTCCCTCCTCCCAAGCTTCGCGTATAACATTAAGCACGCTGCGTGGGTGCCACCCATACAGCAGCTCGAATGGGGAAAACCCAGTGGAGGCTTGTGGGACCTCTCGTACTACGAATAACGGGGGATCGAGCCATGTGTCCCAGTTTCAAGCATCCTCATGCACAAACATACGAATCATGTTTTTAAGGGTTTCATTAAATCGCTCCACCAGGCCATCTGTTTGTGGATGGTAAACGCTGGTGCAGATTGATTTAATGCCCAATAATTCGTAAAGCTTGCATAGTGTCCATGACATAAAATTTGTGCCCTGATCGGTGAGGATTTCTTTCGGAATCCCCACCAGGGAGATTATTTTGAAGAGTGCCTCCACCACACTGCATGATGGGATGTTGCGCAGAGGCACTGCTTCCAGATGTCGCATTGCATATGTCCACTAGGACCAATACAAAGCGATGTCTGCGTGCTGACCGCTCTAATGACCCGATGAGGTCCATTCCAAATCTCTTGAAGGGGACCTTGATCAGCGGAAGAGGGCACAATGGCACTTTAGGGGTGGCCGGTGGATTCACCAGCTGGCATTCGCGGCATGCCGCACACCATCTGCAGACATCACCGCCAATGCTTGGCCAATAAAAATGGGCTAAAAGGCAGTTCAGTATTTTTCTTTCCCCTAGATGATCTGACATGGGATTATAATGAGCTGCCTGGAACACCATTTCAAGACGGCTCCACGGTACTAAGAGCTGGGTTGTATCTTCCTTTGTTTGAGCATCCTGCGTCACTATATACAACCACTCATTTATAATTGCGAAATAAGGATATGAAAGGGCAAAATTCGGCTGGATTTGTTGACCATCGATCACTCTCACTTGGTCAAAGGATGCTTGAGGGTTTCGTCTCGCGACTGCTCCAAAAGGAAATCCCCTTCGGGAAATCCCCTGAGGACGGGAGGGGCTGCAACCTATCCCCCCCTCACGTCATCCTGATGTGGAGCAGACAAAGACGGCCCTGGCTCCGCCTCCCCTGCCAGGACATCGCACATTTCACATCTCCTTGCTTTAGTGCAGGACCCATCTGCGCATATTCCCTTTAATACATTTCTAAATTCACACACATAATGCACACACATCACCCTCACCATTTTAGCTGTACCCAAAGCCTCGTGTTGAACCAAGCGTTGGTGGATATTGGTTTGATTACAACCCGTGTCCACCAATGCTTGGTGAGTACCCCCCTTGACACTTACCAGTATCCAGTATGCTCTGGCCCGATTGGGGGCAGCCTGCGGAGTGTCGGGGATCTAGACCACCGTTCCCAGCTCCATTAGAGGGCATTGATCCTGGAAGTGTCCCGGATCCCCGCAACTCTAGCAGATCGCCCAGGCGCCACGCCCGTACCTGCATCAGCGGACTCTTCCACCTGAGGGGGAAAGCAGCAAGGCACTGTCGCTGCTGTGGGCGATGCAACACCCCGCGCGCGGGGAACTGGCTTCGGTGGTGGGACTCCTCACCTCCATGGGGCAGGAACAGGCTCTGGGGAGAGAGCAGAGTGAGAGAGAAGAGGGGAGGTGGAAGAGAACGTGGAAAACACGGGGGAGGGGAGAGAGAGTGGGAGGGCTCTTGCGCCCTCGGGTACACTGCCGTATGATCCCCCGACAATCGAACAGCCTCCTCCAGTGACGCCGGGCGGTGGCACTGGACACATTCCGCCGTTCTTTGTGGTAGCTGATGGACGAGCTGCTCCAGTACCACCTGGCCGATTATTCCCTCGATGTCGCGATCCCCCGCCAGCAGCCATCTCCGGCAGGCATCTCAGAGCTGTTGGGTGAAGGCAAAAACGGGTGGCCGGTCGTCTCCAACTTCATCGACCAGAAGAGCTTGCGATGCTGCTCCGGACTGCGGCCAACCCGCTGCAGGATGGTCTTCTTCAGATCCTCATAAGCCAGGAGGTTTGCCGCCGGCAGTTGTTGTGCTGCGAGCTGGGCTTCCCCGGACAGCAACGGGAGGAGCCTGGCCGCCCACTGATCATGCGGCCAGCTCCATATTTCAGCGGTCCACTCGAATAAGTCGAGGAAGGCTTCCAGATCGTCCTCGGTCCCCATCTTCAGAAGCGTGGGAGGGGGCATGGGGCTGTGGTTGTCCGGGGAGGCGGCCAGGGCTCTCTCCTGTCTGAGAAGGCTCCGGATCGCATGCCGGTCCTCTGCTTAAGCCCGAAGGATTTCAAAGAACCGGCGATCTTGATCTTGCCAGAGCTCAAGCAGGGACTGTTGGTGGGACTGGTGTAAGCCAGCAAGGGATTTGAGGATCTCTGCCAACTGGGAGGACTCCATGGGGCGTACTTCAAGATCCCGGGTTTCGGCACCAGTGTAACAGCTCACAAACAGGAGGGAAGGAGAACACAGGGAAACTTTTTCCAGGCTCAGGTAGGACTTTTAATCGGCCACTTCAATGCTTTACAACTTCAACAACTTTACAACAAGCTCGTCAGCTTCACAGGCACGTAGACTTAAACTTATTAGCATCACAAACACGTAGTAACTTAAACACATCAGCTTCACAAACATAACAGATTAAACGTAGCAGTTTCTAGAGCACCGTGGCCTTCCTTGTGCCAGACTCTCTCTCTCTCTCTCTCTGCTGGTGGCGTGGCTACTTATATGCCGCTCTCCCCATGATCACTGGAATTAGACACAGGTGTTACACATAATCTAGCTCAGGTGCAAGCACCCTTACCGCTTTCTCTCTCTCCAGACGGACGCATGACCACGCCCCCGCTGCCACACATATTAATTCATTTTACTGGCTATTTTATAGATAGCCTAATATATTTTGTTTATATTTTCAAATGTATTGTTTGCTATGGCTAAAGAGGGTAAATGAAAAGCAATTAAATTTTAAATAAAATACAACACTCTATTTGCTGAAAATTTAGATCCTCAAATAAATAATTTATCATGAAGAGTCAATTTTTTTGGATTTCTGAGATTTTATTTGTAAAGTGTGCTTTAAGTGACACGGGGGAGTGACTTGATAGCGTCAGAGATGTCATTTTACTCACAGCTGATTGGTTCAGCATCTGTTAGCGATCTGTAATCCAGAATGAAACCTGCTACGGAGCAGGTCAGCCGCGTAGCATAAATTGCTATGGCGATGAACACCGCTAAAAGATTAGATTAGATTAGATTCAACTTTATTGTCATTGTGCAGAGTACAGGTACAGAGCCAATGAAATGCAGTTAGCACCTTACCAGAAGTGCAAATAGCAATATGTATATATATACACTATATTGCCAAAAGTATTCGCTCACCCATCCAAATAATTGAATTCAGGTGTTCCATTCACTTCCATGGCCGCAGGTGTATAAAATGAAGCACCTAGGCATGCAGACTGCTTCTACAAACATTTGTGAAAGAATGGGCCACTCTCAGGAGCTCAGTGAATTCCAGCGTGGTACTGTGATAGGATGCCACCTGTGCAACAAGTCCAGTCCTGAAATTTCCTTGCTACTAAATATTCCACAGTCAACTTTCAGTGGTATTATAACAAAGTGGAAGCGATTGGGAATGACAGCAACTCAGCCACGAAGTGGTAGGCCACATAAAATGACAGAGCGGGGTCAGCGGATGCTGAGGTGCATAGTGCGCAGAGGTCACCAACTTTCTGCAGAGTCAATCGCTACAGACCTCCAAAGTTCATGTGGCCTTCAGATTAGCTCAATAACAGTGCGTAGAGAGCTTCATGGAATGGGTTTCCATGGCCGAGCAGCTGCATCCAAGCCATACATCACCAAGTGCAATGCAAAGCGTCGAATGCAGTGGTGTAAAGCATGCCGCCACTGGACTCTAGAGCAGTGGAGACGCGTTCTCTGGAGTGATGAATCACGCTTCTCCATCTGGCAATCTGATGGACGAGTCTGGGTTTGGCGGTTGCCAGGAGAACGGTACTTGTCTGACTGCATTGTGCCAACTGTGAAGTTTGGTGGAGGGGGTATTATGGTGTGGGGTTGTTTTTCAGGAGCTGGGCTTGGCCCCTTAGTTCCAGTGAAAGGAACTCTGAATGCTTAAGCATACCAAGAGATTTTGGACAATTTCATGCTCCCAACTTTGTGGGAACAGTTTGGGGATGGCCCCTTCCTGTTCCAACATGACTGCGCACCAGTGCACAAAGCAAGGTCCATAAAGACATGGATGAGTGAGTTTGGTGTGGAAGAACCTGACTGGCCTGCACAGAGTCCTGACCTCAACCCGATAGAGCACCTTTGGGATGAATTAGAGCGAAGACTGCGAGCCAGGCCATCTCGTCCAACATCAGTGTCTGACCTCACAAATGCGCTTCTGGAAGAATGGTCAAAAATTCCCATAAACACACTCCTAAACCTTGTGGAAAGCCTTCCCAGAAGAGTTGAAGCTGTTATAGTTGCAAAGGGTGGGCCGACGTCATATTAAACCCTATGGATTAAGAATGGGATGTCACTTAAATTCATATGCGTCTAAAGGCAGGTGAGCGAATACTTTTGGCAATATAGTGTGTGTATATATATATATATATATATACAGTATATGAGTATATACAATAAATATTTTTATGGAGTGCAAAGTTATGAGATAGAGAAGCAGAGACCAGCTCAATGCAAATGTCTATGAATACAGTACAAGGTGCAAATGAAGTATAAACACTGAAGGTGCATTGTATAGAATGAAGTATATGTAAATACAGTATATATATATATATATATATATATATATGGCCGGTGACCACAACAGTGCAAGTGGCATCAAGAGGTATGTGCAAAGATATGTGCAAGTGAATGTGCATCCGAGTGGGATGTAGTGTTCAGTGCCTGAGTTTAGAGTTCATTAGGCTGACAGCTGAGGGAAAGAAACTGTTCCTGAGTCTGCTGGTGTGACAGTGAAGACTCCTATAGCGTCTCCCAGATGAGAGAGGAGTAAACAGACCATGGTTGGGGTGAGAGGTGTCTTTGACAATGCTTCTCACCTCCTTAGGCAGCATTTGTGGTGAATGTCTTTGATGGAGGGTAGCTGAACACCAGTGATGTATTGGGCAGTTTTCACCACCCGCTGGAGGGCCTTCTGGTCTGAGACAGTGCAGTTGCCATACCACACTGTGATGCAGTTTGTTAGGATACTTTCAGTAGTGCAGCGGTAAAGGTTCAGCAGGATGTGGGGGGACAGGTGAGCTTTCCTTAGCTTCCTAAGGAAGTAAAGGCACTCTTGCGCCTTTTTGATCAGAGTGGAGGTGTTGTAGGTCCAGGAAAGATCCTCAGAGATATGGACACCCAGGAACTTGAAGCTAGTCACATGCTCCACTTCGTCCCCATCAATGTAGATGGGAGTGTATGTGTGGCCCTTCCTAGTCCACCGGTAGTCCACAATCAGCTCCTTGGTCTTTTGGGTATTGAGTGTGAGATTGTTGTTGGCACACCACACTACCAGGAGCTGTACCTCTTCCCTGTAGGCCGTCTCATCGTCGCCGCTGATCAGGCCTACCACCGTGGTGTCATCTGCTAATTTGATTATGGAGTTGGAGCCATGCTCAGATATGCAGTTTTGGGTGAAGAGGGAATAGAGGATTGGACTCAGCACATAGCCCTGTGGTGCACCAGTGTTCAAAGTGAGGGTGGAGGAGTTGTGATTGCTGATACTAACAGACTGTGGTCTGTTAGTGAGAAAGTCCAAGGTCCAGTTGTAGAGGGAGGGGCTGATGCCAAGATCAGTGAGCTTGGAGATCAGCTTGAATGGGATCACAGTATTGAAGGCAGAGCTGAAATCAATTAATAACATTTGGACATATGTTTTGTTTTTGTCCAAGTGAGTCAGGGCAGAGTGAGGAGCTGTGGTGATAGCATCCTCAGTTGACCTGTTGGGTCTGTAGGTGAACTGATATGGGTCCAGTGCTGGGGGCAGGCATGTTTTCAGGTGGGAGAGGACCAGCCATGATGTTAGTAAGAGCAATGGGGCGGAAGTCGTTGAGGGCCAGTGCAGCAGCATGTTTTGGTACTGGTACAACGGTGGCTGTTTTGAAGCAGGTTGGGACAATGGCCTGGGCCAAGGAGAGGTTGAAAATGTTGGTGAAGATGTCAGCCAGCTGTTCTGCACAGGCCCTGAGCACTTGGCCAGGGATGCCATCAGGGCCAGCAGATTTATGTGCATTCACTCTGCTCAGGGTAGAGCACACATCACTGGTGGAAAATGTGAGCAACAGATCATCAGGTGGGAGCTCAGCTCTTATGGGTGGTTCTGTGTTTCCACAATCAAAGCAAGCATAAATGTGTTCAGTTCGTCTGGGAGGGTGGCATTACTGGTTGGGGGGGGGGTGCTGTTTGCTGGTTTCTAATCTGTGAGGGCATGGATGCCTGTCCACATACGTCAGGGATCGTTGATCTTAAATTTGTCCTCAATCCGCAGTTTGTAATTGTGTTTGGCTGCTTTAATTCCCCTCTTCAGATTGGCCCTTGATAAATTGTAGGCTTCCCGGTCACCAGAGCTGAAAGCAGCATCACTTGCCTTCAGCAGGAGTCAGACTTCCTTGTTCATCCAGGGTTTCTGATTGGGGTATGTTTTAATTGTTTTATGGGTGGTTACCTTGTCGACACACCTGTTGATGTGTTGCAAAACAGAATTTGTGTAGGTATTTATGTCTGTTTTTGAGTCCCGGTTGGCCTGAGAAGCATACGCATTCCAGTCTGTTTTCTGGAACTCATGCTGTAGTGAAGAGTCTGCTCCTTCCAGCCACACTTTTACAGTCCTCACTGTGGGTTTCACATGTTTGATGATGGGGGTGTATTTGGGGAGTTGGAACAGGGATAAGTGATCAGATTGTCCAACATGGGGGAGGGGTGTGGCTTTGTAGGCATCAGAGATGTTTGTATAAACATGATCAAGAGTGTTGCCTCTTCTTGTAGGGTAAGAAGCGTTTTGATAAAATCTGGGGAGTGCTGTCCTCAAATTGGCGTGATTGAAATCCCCAGCAATGTAAAAGCTCCATCCGGATGTGTTGTTTGCAGTTTACTAACAATAGAAGAGAGTTCCTTCATGGCTAGCTTAGCATTAGCATCCGGGGGTACATATACTGCAGCAATTATGGTAGATGTAAATTCATGGGGCAGGTAAAAGGGTCTGCACTTGATAAAGAGGTACTCAATATCAGCAGAACAGTGGGATTTGGTAATAACAGCATCAGTGCACCAAGTTCTCTTTACATAGATGCCCCCACCTTTGCTTTTACCGGAGTCCACAGCCGTTCTGTCAACTTTATAGATATTGCACCCCTGCAGCTCAATCGCGCTGGTTGGAATGGTGCTATTGAGCCAAGTTTCCTTGAAAACCATAACGTTGCAGTCCAAAAACATTCGTTGAGTAATCCGGAGCTGTAGTTCATCAATCGTATTTTCCAGAGACCGTATATTAGCGAGGAAAATGCTTGGTAACACTGGGCGATGTGGGTTGAGCTTTAACTTAGCCGCAGGCCACCCAGCTTACCCCGTATTTGTTTACACTCGCAGCGCCGGTGACAGGCACTTCCTGTCGGACTGGCTGACTCACTCCAGTCCGGGGACCTGAGTAACTCTGGAGGTAGCAGATGGAGGTCTAATGTTGTATTCACTGTGGTGTTTGTGCAGCGAAGTTTGATGTCCAATAGTGTGTGATGGCTGTATGAAGTTAATGCAAAGTTGTGATGAACAACTGAGCTGAAAATAACTAGGTAAATAATAACTAATTTGCAAAAACTGGAGAAACGCTGAGCCTCCCGTTGTACATGCACCGCCATCTTGCTTTCTTTAAGTACCATGAAAGCTGACCGACTTTCATGGTACTTAAAACCTGGGGTTGAGGCAAACTAAACTAAAACTTACCTGGCTAGCCACCGAAACCAGCTTCATGGTACAGGCCTCTGTTCTGTTTTTGTTCTGTTTCATTTGTGTATTTGTTTCTTTTTGGTTTGGTTTGTTTTCTTGTTTGTTTATTGACAGTGGGCCAAATCCTGACATGCACTATACTAGTGTGTTATTCTCTCTTGCTGGGATTGTTTCTTCACCGTGGAGGTTTATGACAAATTAATCACTGTTCATCGCCCTGGACTTCGATTATTCATGCAATCTGGTATACTCAGATTTTCCTTTTAATTAGGTTGAATTAATTTGTTCTGGACTGTGATTACCTTTCTCTGAGTGATTCTGAATCCCAACCATAATGATATATGTATACATGTTTTGTGTTTGTACTAATCTGTGCTGTGCTCTAATTAGATATAGAAAAAATAAATGTTCTATATCTTCAACTGTTGTGTTGCAAGTACACATCATATATGGTATGGATATATCTACTAATGGTTGCATTTACTGGATAGTATCTGAGTGATTTTGTAAATTAGTTCCTTCTTTATTAAAAAAAAATGTACTAAAATTTTTGGCCATGATAAGTAGCGAGGTTTAAGCCATTTTGTTTTACATGGAGGGTTGGAGACAACGTTGTATTCACAAAAAAAAAAAAAACATCAAAAGAAAGTAGGGGGTTGAGGGTTGTGGATGGAGATGCAAGGCACGGAGCAAAGTGCGAGGGGATCCTTGAATGACGTAAAACATGCAAGTGGAGTTTCTGGTACCCCCTAGGGTATGATGGTGCCCTCCTAAGTAGTTGGTGCCCTACTCAGACTGCGAAAATGCAAATAGGGAGTGGCAGTACTGGGCAGTGGCGATTTCTCAGGGCCAGCAAAGCCTTCTCTGCTTGCGTAACATACCTAATAAATAAATATTTTTTCATCCTTTCATTCTCATTGGTCTTTTTGCTTATGTATTTTCAATCACTTTCCACTCTTAATTCATCTACAAACGAATAGCAAAAAACAAAAAGTTTATCCAGTCAGAATTTATTCCTCGATGCTCACAAGCAAAGTGTGATGACTGTTTCACAAACTGCATGCCCGAAGTCATGCTCCTTAGCCGAAGCACCACGTGACTCTGCTCTCCACCCTGTCAGGCCTTCAGAATTTCCACAGAATCCCTCAACACTGCAGCGAATAGGCATTTAAAGTCAGATTGTCAGATTCATCAGCCAATCAGATTGATTTATTTGTTCTTGGTGGGTGTGGTCTTTAGGATATGTCTCAGTCCAGGCCTTCTAGCTGGCCTTGAGTGACGCAATCACGCTTTAAGTGATGTACGTAATTTGAAAGCAAAGAGCGCAAGATCTTGCTGACGAGTCAGCTGTCATCACTGCTTCATCACCATTAATGAATGGAAACTCTTCTTCCTGAGATGGCTGAGGACGTTTGGAATGAACCGCCACATCCTCACACGGTTCTACACCAGCACTGTAGAGAGCATCCTGACTGGCTGCATCACTGCCTGGTATGGAAATAGCACATCCCACAACCGCAATGCCCTGCAAAGGGTGGTGTGAACTGCCAGACACATCATCAGAGGTGAGCTTCCCTCCCTCCAGGACATATATACCAGGCGGTGTGTGAAAAAAGCTCAGAGGATCATCAGAGACTCCAGCCACCCAAGCCATGGGCTGCTCTCTCTGCTACCATCAGGCAGGCGGTATCGCAGCATCAGGACCCGCACCAGCTGACTTCATGACAGCTTCTTCCCCAAAGCAATCAGACTTCTGAACTCTTGATCTCTCACGATCAATATACATCAGCACTGCACTTTATTAATCTTATTATCTCACACTGGACTGTCTTAAATTATATTCTCTCTTAACAACACACTGGCAACTTACTATCAACCGACAGCCTGAATGTCAATACAATACAGTACAACCTAATGTATATTTTATATATACTATATATACTATTTTTATTGTATAATGTGTATTCTATATTGTGTGTATGTGTATTCTATATTGTGTGTATTGTATACTGTATATTGTATATTATTATTTGTATATTGTGTTATGTATGTGTATATTAGATATGTAAATTGTGATGTGTAAATCTGTTTTATTGTAAATTGGTATATGTCTCATCACTGTCATGACTGCTATGTTGCTCAGAATTGCACCCAAGATTTTCACCCACTATTGCACTTGTGTATATGATTGTGTGACAATAAAAGTGATTTGATTGATTTGATTAAGAAAGTGATCCTAATGGATTTCGTGCGATTGATTAATTAAACAGGAAAGGAGGCTGATTTTCACTTCAAGCAAATTGGTAAGTGCTTTTTGCTTTGTTATAGCATCATCAGGGATTTTCTAAGTATAAATTAGGCTGTTTGAGCATTCAGTGTCAGATCAAGTTTTGAAAAGTAATCATGTACCCTGACAAAACAAAATTCATTGCAAGCAAAATTTAAATCGCAAATATTATTAGAGAGATTTTTCTTGGTATTAGACCTCCTTGGTTCTAGCTTTCGTGCATGGATGTGTTTTTAAAATATCAATTGGTATTATTAGTTGACTGCCACGTAATGTATAGTAGGCATATGGTGTCTTATTCATTGTGAAACTGTGTTTTGTTAATGACATGCATTGCACTGAAGGCCTAGACTTAAAATGCACGGGCTGCGGCTGGTACTGGGCATATTTTAATTGAAATTTTGATGTTTTCAGTACTATTTTCTGGTTGAGGCTCGTTATCACATATGTTTTTAGAGCAGGTTGTCACAAGATTAAAATGTCATCAATGCATATAATTTAAAAGTATAAGTTTAAAATATAAGTTTCAATATTTGTTGTCCAAAACCATGATATTTTTTTGCAGTATACATTTTTATTGTTTCATGAATAGTTTTGTGCTTTAAAATTGTTTTACTTATTATATTTACATTACAGCCTATAAAAGGCTGTTTGATGCAGGGATATATTTAAAGAAACACACAGATTTTGTTTTTGTGGTGATGGTGATGGGCTGACAGGGAGACATGGCCCCCATCCAATGTTCACATGAAACCTGCGCTCCTGGTTAAGCAACATTTCAAAATGTTTTGCCACCCATATTCATAACTGATGTGCAAAATTCCGAACAAGTGCCACCATGCAGCAAATGTTCATGCCCAAAAATTTGGCCTCACTTTTCCTGTCATATACCTTTTTTTGTATATTTATTTACAGTATATACACCGATCAGCTACAACATTAAAACCACCTGCCTAATATTTTGTAGGTCTCCTTCGTGCCGCCAAAACAATGCTAACCCTCATCTCAGAATAGCATTCTGAGATGCTATTCTTCTCACCACAATTCTACAGAGTGGTTATCTGAGTTTCCGTTGACTTGGTCAGTTCGAACCAGTCTAGCCATTCTCTGTTGACCTCTCTCATCAACAAGGCATTTCCATCTGCAGAACTGCCGCTCACTGGATGTTTTCTGTTTTTGGCACCATTTGGAGTAAATTCTAGAGACTGTTATGCATGAAAATCCCAGGAGATCAGCAGTTACAGAAATACTCAAATCAGCCCATCTGGCACCAGCAACCATACATGCAATTATCTAATCAGCCAATCATGTGGCAGCAGTGCTGATCGAATCATGCAGATAAAGGTCAGGAGCTTCAGTTGATGTTCACATCAACCATTAGAATGGGGAAAACATGTCATGGGCTGCCTACTGTTTGAGAGGTTCAACTTGACTTCCTCCGTAACGCTTTAAACTAGAAAAGTCTCACTAGAATTGAAATTGGTCACATCAGTTTTGAGGTCTGTGCTCTGCAATACTGAGGGAAGCACATGCGTGCCAGAGAGAAGAGTAGATCATGATTGCGAGCTGGTTCCGTTACACTCGTGCGAAAGTGCAGATGAGAAAACTTTAGCTGATTGCGAGATTATCATTAAATCTGTCTCGGCAGTCCTAAATAGGCTATCACTTGGGCGGCCGCCGATGGCATTGTTCTTTCCCTGCTGTCCACGACCAAGTCCGAATAGACCTGTGACCCACTTTTGGGTCGCGACCCACCAGTTGAGAAACACTGCTTTAACTCACACACACACTCACTTACGTCAGACCCCCTCACCTTGCTTCTCTCTGACATTTTATCTGCTGCATGTGTGTGTGTGGCGCAAGTTGACGGGTCTGACAGGCAGTCGAGGAGGAAAGGAGATGCGCACACGCAGGTGAGATTCTCCGTTCGGTTGCATTTTTTTTCAACCGTAGATAAGCAAATGTACATGGTATGAAAACCATCAATTTTCATACCGTGGCATACTGTGAAACCGGTATACCGCTTCAACCCTAGCGGCAGTTCTGCAGACAGAAATGCCTTGTTGATGATAAGAGGTCAACAGAGAATGGGCAGACTGTTTCGAACTGACAGAGTCTACGGTAAATCAGATAACCGCTCTGTATAATTGTGGTGAGAAGAATAGCATCTCAGAATGCTATTCTGAAATGCGGGTTGGTGCTGTTTTGGTGGCACAAGGGGGACCTAAACAATATTAGGCAGGTGGTTTTAATGTTGTGGCTGATCGGTATATATATACTTAAAGCTGCCAGCAAGACTCAGCCAGCTGTTATGGCTCAGTTAGATGGTTATGGGGCCCCCTTGTGGCCCAAGAGGAAAGGGAGAATTTAACAGCAAGGAGAAAGCTGTAGCCAGATGTGACAAACACGCGCATGCTCAAAGGTTTTTTTTTTATGTCATCATGCAGCACATCTAAATGTTGGGAACGGAAAAAAGAAAAAGGAAGCAGAGGACAAATGCAGCCTGACTACTGGTAAGAAAAGAATGTAAGCCAGATAGTGTTTGTTCAATGTCATGCAATAAATTGCAACAATTAGTTAGCTAATGTTTTGCAGTTGTGTCCTGTTTTTCAAATGTATATGTTTTCAGACATTTCTGCTATATAACTAAGGTGTAGACAATACTATTGTCACAATAGACATAGTGTCGCTAGTCATGATTAGCTCACAGACTCGATGCTATCTTCATTTCAGTTAGTTAGCTAGATAGCTGACAGTAACTGCAGCACTGGAGATGATTCAATAAACAAAATGTGTCTTGTCTGCATTACTTTCAGGTGCCATATTTAAATATTCAGGGGTATCAAAGGCAGCAGGGGATTCAGGTACACAGATGTCTTGTAAATAACCATTTTATATGTAATCTTTACAGTATATACAAAATGGCTAATGCAAGAGATGGTCACATAACTAGAGCTGTCTCATCGGTCAGTGTAGTTAATGTTAATTTAAACAGGTAATCTTCATGTCATACTGTATGATAGTTTAATGCTTCTGTGAACAATGGGATTAATTACTTGTAATTACTACTGTGTCTAAATTTTAATTAATTAAGCTGTAAAGTTTATGGAGTTGCAGAGAACAGAGATTCACTAGCGATTCACATGCTTAACAAGTATGGAGAGGCACCTGCTATTTAACATTAAATACAGGTAAATAGCTATTTAATATCTATTTACCCGTATTTCTCTAAATAATGATGGATGTAGTCTTAATTTGGGGGCCTCCAAGTAAGATTTTGCTTAGGGCCCCATATGCTCAGAAACGGCCATGGTTTACATGAACCGTCCAGATGAACAGATTCACTAAAATGAACTGGACTTTATGTAGCCAAGTGGAGAAATTTTATGTAATTCAACTCTAGTCATAAATTGGACGTGGCCCCTTTAAGAACCGGATTTTTTGCGACACCTGCTTTCTGGCACTCTCTTATGTTAGAAATGTGAGAACATACATTGTGCAAGAGAGCTCCCGGTTTAGTTAATTGTTTGAGAATTCTTGGGTAAATTGCAAATTTTACACAAAATGCTGATAAATTGCATTAAAAATGTGTTCAGAAGAGTTGTATGTTAATATTGAGTATTTGTTATGGATTATTTGTGAAGGATGCATATGGATTGCATGTGTGGAGTTTGACCACGTTTGTATGTAAATTTTGAATTAATAATATCTTATTTAATGACTTATAGCCCAGAGTGTTTTCCAGTTTAGAGTATAAGTGTAATATGTGTTATATGTGAAAATATGTGTAATTAGAATTTTAAGGTTAAACTGTTATACGTGTCCTTAAAGCCTGGTTAGAAATGCATCAAATGCTTTGAGTGATTCATTTAAGCATGTGTTAAATGCATAAAATACTGTGAGTGTATAAGCTTGTGATAAATGCATAAGATACTTTAAGTGGTTTGAGCAAGTACTTACAGTAAGTGCATAGGGTGCTGTGAATGATATAAGCATGTATTAAGTATGTGTTGAGGCATGTGGGTAGGCTAACGCCCTGTTTGTGTTTTCATTTAACATTAGCCTCTACTGTATTTCAGTTTCTGTATTTTCTTTATTTTCTTTTTTTAAATACAATACGGACCCATCGACTGCTGTTTTTTCCTTTAAAAAACAGCCGTCAGAATAAAACCCCAAAAGGTATTTTTGTATTTTGTGTGGCTTATTCACAACCCACTGGCTAAATTTATAATCTAACACTATACTGCATCAGTGGGTTGGTGATTCATTTATTTTAACCAACTCATTTACATGAACCTTCCAAACGAACCAATTCACTTCCCATGAGAAAGAGGATGACTTACTGCAGGTAAGTGTGTTTTATTACTGTTTCAGTTTGCTCAGCTGCTGTGTGCACAATACAATGTGAAAAAAAAAAAAAAAAAAGCTGCACTATTTTGTAAATAGTTACTAACTACTGTCCTGTGACTGTATAATGTAATAAAGTTAGTAGCTACCTTTAGTTAGGTTATTAACTAGGGGTGTGCAGTGAAGCCATTATCTGTAATTGTATCTGTATCTGTTCATATGACAAAATGTATCTGTATCTGTCTCTGTATTCTGATAGAACCGGGTGTGGGCGGGGCTTAAATTGGAAGTGCGTCAAAACTAAATGAAATGCCCATTTTTAATGTTACTCTTACATTTATAGTTTCTATTGATAAAATATGACTTTTATATGCCTTTTCATAATAGTAGCCTAATAATAATAATAATAATAATAATAATAATAATTATTATTATTATTATTATTATTATTATTATACAAGTATTATTAAAAACATCTTGTTTCATTTTTTTTATTTTTTTTATTACCAGATGATGCTGAATTTGTAGGCAACATTAACTGTGGAATATGTTGGTAACTGTGGTATCTCCTGGTATTTCAGATATTAATATCTGCATAAAACAGAATTTTAGTTTGTTTGTGCATGAATAACAACATTATTCTGAAGGCAGGAGGTGTCAAGCAAAATGTGAAATGTCAAGCACACATTTTGCAGTGAATAATAAATACAAATTCAAACATTAAAAGAAGTGAAAATATAATCAATTTAGCCTTCAAACAGGTGAAAGTCCCGAAAATATATCAGGAATTTTTATAAGATAACATTATTACTTAAATAATAATAATAATAATGTTCAATTTATGTAGCGCCTTACCAGAGGTAGCACAGTTTAAAGAAGAAAAAAAAAGATGAAGCATGTTTCTTCATTTTACTTAAGGAGGAATATTCCTAATAGATGAATACTCTATGGAGCATTTAAACCTTTATGGAGCATTTATTTATTTATTTTTTCGGAATAAAGTCTTAAACAGATAATTTCCATAATCGCTGATGTTGATATAAATGTGGTCAACTTTAAAAAACTGATAGATGGGCTTTGACGTGAAATCATCACATCAGGTCAGGAATTTAACATTGCGCTCAGGTTTAGGCTATAAATGAATTCATGGGAATCACGTGTGAATCGTGTGACACATTAACATAGACATTTCAAGAAGTGGAACGTGTATATGATGTTGTGTATAATGTTACACTTGATAAGCTCCAGATGCGCACAATTAACAGAGACCACAAACGGAGTTGAGACCCATCTGATTTGAAATCACAACATGCGCATTTTCATTCATAAGGTTAACACTTTAGAAATATTGGCTGCACAGATTCATAAATTCTTTATAATTTTGTATATGTTTATTTAAAATGTTGCTTTATCCTGGTGTCTCTTGGATAATCAGTCATACGAATATTTTTTGTATTATTCGGATGAATCCTTTATTCGTTTTGAAGTCATTATTCGTGCCTTTCTGAATAAGGTATTCGACTTCGGGCACATCCCCACTATTAACTTCCAAATACTGATTTTGCGGATTTGGCTTGGCATGTTGGGGCACCCCAGAGAACACTGACACCCTAGGTGACTGCCTATATTGCCTATGCCAAGATATGCACTGGATAGGTTTAAGGTTTGGGCTAAGAGTATTAATGTTATTACTTTTGAAATGTTTCTGAAAATTAAACACATTGTGGCTTTCACATCACATCCACTCAAGTAGGTGAAAGAATGCAGCTTTTGTCTCAGTACTGGCAGAGTTAGGGTTTGGGTTAAGAGTATAATACTTACTACTCAAATGTTTCATTCGTATAATGTTTGATCATGTCTTGTGCTGTGTGGTGTGCATGCACAAAAATGGATTTCAAGCTTCAGCCAATTACAAATGCACAGACCAATTTTAGCAGAAGAAAATACATATTGTAGCGTCACACACTAACTGTTGCTAGTTCTGATTGTCTGCACATATTGCAGTGCATTATGGGTACTTGTCATTTTCTCTCACCCTCTGGTAGAAGTGTAGCACCATTAGTTAGGTGCTTGGGTGAGCTGAGTGTTTCCAAGATTGTTCTGTGCTGAAATAAAAGCTCTCGAGTGTGATTAAACCATTTCACTTGTCTTCACTGAGACATTACAATTGGTGTCAGAAATGGGATGTTTCATGATAATTTAGACCGAATCCTTTGGGATCTGGGAGGCCTAGCTGAGAAGCTACAATATCACTTCAGACAAAGAGAATAAGCCACTACTGCCCTCTTCAGGGAAAAAACACCAGAAAAAGAGGACATCAGCATGCAGAGCCAGAGAGAAGTGGCTGGTGTCAGCACAAGGAAAGTCCACTTCCCGGAGGGTGACACCCACCCGTGCGCCGGCTCGACCACCTCTTTTGAGGTAGCTGCCTCTGTTGAGGTGGGAGTTCGAGACTCGCATGGGCAGGAACCGGAACTTAAGGAGGATCTCCTGTTGATGGACGAAAGTAAGCATGTGGCTTTCAGCGTTCCATGGAAACATGGGCGGCTCACCTCAGGTGATGGTGGTGCGATGGCTACCGCGACCGAGCAAGGTGACCATTGTGACTGTGTGAGGGTTCACATGAAACTGCCGCAAAATGACAGATTCATACCCCCGGAGCCCTATTTCGCACAGGTCCAACTGTTGGCATGGCATGCTGGATGGAGCCTAGAGGATGCTGCAGTTAATTTGGCCTTGGCGCTTAAAGGCCCTGCATTACAAGTTCTGCTCGACCTCACGCCAATGAAGCAGCGAGATTATATGACTCTCGTTTCTGTGCTCAAGATGGCAGTTCAGAGAAAGGCGGACAACAGAGCAGCAATGGGATCAGCTGGTTGGCAAGTGGAGGAAGGAGGGTGAGAGTTTGGGATCCTTAGCAGCGGATGTGCAGTTTTACGTGAGGCAGGGGTACCCCCAGTGTGACAGAGCTGCTCAAGAAGAACTGTCCTTCCACGCATTTCCTGAGAAGCTGCGGCAGCATGTTTGCCTCGCCACCCCAAAGTCTCTGGTGTAAGCATTGGAAGAGGCAGAATGGGCGGAGGCTGTGTTTCTTATGGCACGAGCACCAGCAGCCTTCCACAACCCTCATGCAAGAGTATGGCAGGCTGCATGTGCTGACAACGGAGACACCGAGGTGGTGTGTCAGGTGGAAGCAGCTACCCCATGGGCTGAGTGCAGAGAACTACTGCTGAGACTAAGGAGGCAATCTTCCAGGTGGGAACCATGCTACCACTGTGGAGAGATGGGACACATGGCTAGTGACCATCCTGCCCCTGTGTCCCGGCCCCACATCCCTCCACCGTCGGAAAACTATAGGTGGGTGGCAGGGTGGAGGGACTGCTGCTCCCACCACTTTCTACTTCCCTCCATGGCAAGTGCTTTCTGGTGGGCCACACTCAGGGCTTGTACGTACTCTGTGTCTTCGATGGCCACCCCTGCCGAGCCCTGATTGACAAAGGCTCCACCATATCCATCGTCTGCCCTGGGGTCCTGCCGGGGACCATGGAACCGTGACTGCCTGGCTGGTCAGCTACCTCAATGCACGAGTATTGTGATCGGGGAGCAGGCAGCCATAAGGGGAAGGAAGCTCCTGCACGTGACTGTGGGCATTGATAACATCACCCATGAGTTCTGGTTGGCCGACATTGAGGATGCCTGCATTATGGGGCTGGACTTTCTGACACACTGTGGAGCATGTGTAGATGTAACAGGGGCTCATCTCTGATTAGGCATGGACATTGTGCCCTTGCAGAGGTGTTGGAAACAGCTAGAGTGTCCCGGGCCCACCTACGAAGGAAATCAACAAGCCAGCAGACCCGGGAGCCACCCCAGGAAACTACGCCGCTGGTTGTCCAGACCATATTGCACCAGGACTCCCCACAAGTGCCGCCCCAAACTGGCAGTTTGTTGCAATGGGAAACCCCATCAGCAGAGACCATCCAGGCTGTCCACAAACTGTTGTAGTGCAGCAGGGGAGGACTCACCACTAATCAAAGTCAGTACTTGTCATTTTCTCTCACCCTCTGGCAGAAGTGTAGCACAATTAGTTAGGTGCTTGGGTGAGCTGTGTGTTTTCAAGCTTGTTCTGTGTTGTGTGCTGGAATTAAAGCTCTCATGTGTGATTAAACCATCGCACTTGTCTTCTTTGAGACATTACAATTGGTGTTGGAAATGGGATGTCTCATGATAATTTAGACCGAATCCTTTGGGATCTGAACATGAACAATATGTTCAATTAACTGTATCTTTTTTATAAATATTATTTATGTTGCATGCCTAAACAGAAACTGGCTTTAAAAATAAACCTAGACTGTGAAAATATTCTCTAAACACTGAGCAAAAAATAGCCCCTGTATATTGTATGTACAGGATTTACAGTACTGTGCAAAAGTTTTAAGCACTTGTGAAAAATGTTACATAGTGAGGATGTTTTCAAAAATAATGCCATAAATAGTGTTAGTTTATCAATTAACATCATATAAAGTCCAGTAAACATAAAAAAAAAGGTTAATTCAATATTTGGGTGACCACTTACCTTCAAAACAGCACCAGTTCTCCTAGGTACACCTGGAAACAGTTTTTCTTGGTTGTTGGCAGATAGGATGTTCCAAGCTTCTTGGAGAATTCACCACAGTTCTTCTATCCGGTTAGGCTGTCTTAATTGTTTCTGTCTCTTCTTGTAATCCCAGACTGAATGATGTTAAGATCCAGGCTCTGTGGAGGCATCTGTTGCAGGACTCCATGTTCTTTTTCTTTTCAATTCTATTTGCAAAGGGAATGTTGAAATCTAACATTGATATTTCCTAATGATACACTAAAAGCAGAATTTATAAAAATAATCGTTTTTAAGAGAAATGTGTATGTAAAAATGTAATGCGAAGGCTTTTGCATAGTATATATTATAATTAAACTGTCTAGTCAATATATTGATTTGATCAATCTCTAGTTAAAGGACTAAAACATGCAAATTTGATCAGAAATTACAGATTTAATATTCATATAACAAACATGTATGAAGGATAGGGTTAATTACAATTTAATCATGAAACATTTTTTAAGTAGAGCTTATATTATTTAAATGATGTGTCTCTAAATTTGAGTAGCTTAACTCACTTTCATGTCAACGATTTAGTGCTAATGTTTATTTTTCATTCTTTCAATATTTATTTATTTATTTATCTATCCATCCCAGTCCTATACATCATCTCGAAGAAGATTCAGAGAGACAGAGATTGAATATGTAGGCTACAATAATGTTAACTAATATAATCTTTGGGAATGTGAAGTTTTTTTTTTTTTTTTTTTTACCAGGGCGATCTTACGAGAGAGAGAGAGAGAGAGAGAGAGAGAGAGAGAGAGAGAGAGACTGCTCGTGTTATCAGGTGTATTTGGAGTTTTATTGTTCAGCCCTTCTGCAGGTCCTGCTGCTGAAAGGAGTGACGTGAAAATTAGATATTTCATTTCGCGATCATCGACTTCAGTTGGATTTGTTGGCTCATCGATCAGTTGCTCATTTGTACTCTTACTACCCAAAACAGCGCTATGCTCCCGCTTTACGCCAACACATGCACTGGACAACGAGAAAGAGTTCATTTCCATGCGGAATTATTATTGTAGCCATATCCAGTTTTAAAACGCCGACTTTTAGGTAAGTGTAACGGTAGGGTTTTTATTAATGATACGACATTTTGTCGCATCGTTTCAGAAGAATATGAGGGTATTGCATTGATCGTTTATGCTTGTCATGTAGAAGAAAATTATGCGCATTTATAGATGTGACATTAATGCGGTTCATTCATACAGCAGCCTAATATATAATCACTTTCCCACCTTAATATACTACATCGCCTCTTTCTTTCTTTCTTTCGCACTTTCTTATTACTATTCTTGTTGAAAATTAAGAGTTTATCAGTTTGGGGGCATGACTCAACAGGTAGCTCATCCATTGCATTTTTAAAACACATTAATGTGTTTATGTAAAATCATCCTGTTTGTACGTTTACCTATACAAAAGTACTACTTTACATATTACCATAGTTACTATATATATATATATATATATATATATATATATATATATATATATATATATATATATATATATAAATGACAAATAATTACAGAAATTTTAAAGCTTCTTACACAGTTTGAAGCAGACATTAATTTATCAAAAATCCAAATCCAAACAATATTTGTTGTAGAATATTTTGTTGAAGAACATATTGTTATTTCTTAAATACTTTTGCTACATTAACTATTCGATATCCAGCAGTTTGACTTCTTGTGTGAATCCTCTCTCCCAAAGATGATGGCTGATATTAGAGCGAGGTACATTTGAAGGTGGTGCCTGTCCAGTTTGAACCCTTAAGTTTGAGTAACCATGGCAGCTGGAGTGGCAGCATGGCTTCCCTTTGCCAGAGCAGCTGCCATTGGCTGGATGCCAGTGGCAAACTGCCCTATGCCCATGGCTCGCAGGGACCATAGTAAGAAGCAAGACGAGCTGATTATCCTGAACGTCAGTGGGCGCCGTTTTCAAACCTGGAAGACCACTCTGGACCGCTACCCAGACACACTCCTAGGCAGTACAGAAAAAGAGTTCTTTTACAATGAGGAAACTAAAGAATACTTCTTCGACAGGGACCCAGATGCTTTTCGCAGTGTCCTCAACTTCTACCGCACAGGTAAGCTGCACTATCCTCGATATGAGTGCATATCAGCCTATGACGAGGAACTTGCTTTTTTTGGCATCATTCCTGAGATTATTGGTGACTGTTGTTATGAAGAATACAAGGATCGTAAGCGAGAAAATGCTGAGCGACTCATGGATGACCAGGATGAGAACAAAGACATCAAACTACCCAACATGAACTTTCGGGAGACCATGTGGCGAGCCTTTGAGAACCCCCACACTAGCACCATGGCCTTGGTGTTCTATTACGTCACCGGCTTCTTTATTGCCATTTCCGTCATCACAAATGTGGTGGAGACTGTTCCATGTGGTTCCACTCCCAACCAAAAAGACATGCCATGCGGCGAACGTTACACTGTAGCCTTCTTCTGCATGGACACAGCCTGTGTGATGATCTTCACCGTGGAGTACCTCATGCGCCTGTTTGCGGCACCCAGTCGCTACCGGTTCATGCGAAGTGTTATGAGCATCATTGATGTAGTGGCCATCCTGCCCTACTATATTGGCCTGGTGATGACCAACAACGAGGACGTGAGCGGTGCCTTTGTCACCCTCAGAGTCTTTCGGGTGTTTCGCATCTTCAAGTTTTCTCGCCATTCTCAAGGTCTTCGGATCCTTGGATACACACTGAAGAGCTGTGCCTCTGAGCTCGGTTTCCTCCTGTTCTCGCTCACCATGGCCATCATCATCTTTGCCACGGTCATGTTTTATGCAGAAAAGGGGTCCAGCTCCAGTAAATTCACTAGCATTCCAGCCTCTTTCTGGTATACCATTGTGACAATGACCACGCTGGGGTAAGTGTGGCTCTTATTGCTTTTGCTGTGGCAAGTAATATTTGATAAATAGATTGTAACAGTTGGATTCCAGAAGTACAAATCCCATTCATTTTCTCCTTAACATTGTGCAACCCCGTATCCTCCTGCGCGGACATTGTGTTTTGTCTTTGCTACATGCTATGCATAATTTCATTTCATTTAAACCACCTGATATAATTTCAGAACACTCTGGGTTGTCAGTAAAGCATTAAACTTTTGACGCATGAGTCATGTGACAAAACAATATGTCGCTGCTCACAGCGGAGTTTGTCTTTGGGAGAAATGCCAACAAAACTGCATCTGGTAAGAAACCTCATTACGTTTTTACATTGAAACCTGTTTGAGTCAAAACACTACAGACTCTAATTCATCATTCATCATTTATTTATTGCGAAGTGGCATGCAGTTAAACACAATGACTACTTATGAGGACTATAGGCCTTTTTTCCCTCAGTAATCCTATATTTACTGTGAATTATCACATTGAGAATCAATAGGTTTATCCAAAAGCTGAATTTTTTTTCTTTCAGATGCTTTCTATGGATGAAAATAAGTTGTATTTTGAACTGTTCTGAGACCTGAAAAGAAAAAGCTGTTGTGACCATGGAACAAAATCATGGCACAATAGCTAAGAAGTGATTGCCCACTCCCATGAAGCATTGCAAATGGCATTATAGTGTCTGTATTTGTAAATTTCTGAATGTTAAAAAAAAAAAAAAAAACCTTAAATTATTTGTTTTTATACTTAAAAACTATAAATAAAATGTTTATACTTACCATTGTTTTTAATTCTGTTACATAATACACAATGCCCTATGCAATGCATAGTTTATTGTTTCACAATTTTCTTCACAAATCATCTAATTAATTTAAGTAAAAAGACTTGAACCTTTGTCTTTTATCCAATTTTCAAATACTTTTTTTTTGTTTTGTTTTTTGCTTCATATTAAAGGTTGTAATGTTTCCATTATTATATGTGGTCGCACAAGAATGATAAATAGTTGGATAAATGGTGCTAAAAAAGCTTCCTGTCTTTGCCAGTAAGTGAAGAAATATGAAATTGCAAAACGGGTTCGTTCTTTCCGACTAAAATCACTTGAACAGACATCATTTTGTATTTATGATCTCTGACCTCGGAAGTACGAACTCCCAGGAGAACTTGAATGCACCTTTAGAACTCTTTATTAAAGACATTTCTGAAATCCATATAGAGACAATGAATGGGAAAAATAATACTTCCGGAACTAAGGCCGCTGAAGCCTGTGAAGCACTGTTGCACTCTATAGGTTTTTATTATTGTTTCTTATGGCAGCTATAGTCATTTGATTGAGTCAAATTTGATAATGAATTGACTGGTAGCTTAAGATGTACAGTATGAATGTTTTCCAGAGCACATTCATCATTGTTAGTCATCAACTACTCATTATGTGTAATGTTGTTTTTTATAACACTTCTTTAAAAGTAAGATAGGACATCATATTGTTTTTCTGTGACCAAACACTAAGTAACTCCTACAATCAGTTTCTGTTTTAACGTCAAACTGCCACTAATTCTAATTATGAAAATAATATATACATATTATGTTTAATTAAAGGGATTTCGCAAAGACATGACACAGATTTAACTTTTTATGATCAGTGATTTACATGCTTGTTCTATTGCATGATTATTTGGTGGAGCAAAAGTGGAAAATGGACCTGGGCCATAATGTGTATGTAGGACTGCAGTAAAGACAAAAGCTGTCTCCTCAGTAACCCTGAAGGTATAAGTAGCTGTCACAGTGACTAATAGCCTGTAAAGCTACATCTGCTAACAAATATAAACCTTCATTATATCTATCGTTTACTGCACAGAGAACAAGCCGAATAAGGACAGAAGTGTGGTGGGGTGGACTGTGCTGGCATGACCTGTGTCTGTACTGTATGTCTTGATGTTTAAGACTCAAGCAAAGAAAGGCCTGTGAGGACACATAAAATAGCACTCCTGACCCAACTGACAGGGTTTAAAGTGAAATCTGTATTTCTAAAGGGATAATTCTCCCAAAAATAAAATATTAATTAGTCATTATTTACCTTGCGTTGTTCAAAACTTCTTTTTCTTTCTTCCATGGAACACAAAAGGAGGCAGAATGGTAGGGACTGGCAGCTTCAATTCCTATTCATTTTCATCTTATATACAGTGTATATGTGTGTATATATATATATATATATATATATATATATATATATATATATATATATATATATATATAAACAGGCCCAGCCCCAGTACTTTATCATTTTTATGATATGAAAAAGAGCTGCCAGGATATTCTTCAAAAATTTCCCTTTTGTGTTGTATAGTAGAAAGTCTTACAGTTTTGGAGCAACATTAGGGTGATTAAATTATAGCAGCTTTTTAATTTCTGGGTGAACTAACCACTCATGACAGGAGATTGTGCTGGCCATGACAGGGTCTTGATCTGGTGGTCCTCCATCCACACCTTGATTGATCTGGCTGTGTGGCATGGAGCATTGTCCTGCTGACAAAAACTATCCTCAGAGTTGGGGAAGATTGTCAGAGCAGAAGGAAGCAAGTTTTCTTCCAGGATAACCTTGTATGTGGCTTGATTCATGCGTCCTTCGCAAAGATGAATCTGCCCGATTACAGCCTTGCTGAAGCACCCCCAGATCATCACTGATCCTCCAACTGGTCGTTTAATGGTTAGACTGAGACCTGAAGAGGCCTTCAAGGGTTGTGTGCGATCATATGCGGTTTCGTCAGATATCATCTTGTGAGTCATTGAACAAATTTTTAGAATGCGCACAACCAGTGTGTCTCGCGCCACTTTTCACCTGTTCTGTATCTGAAGAGCTCGCTGCACCACACGCAACAAAAAACCCAGCGCGAGAGAGTCTAACAAATGACTCTTTTGAACCGGGTCTTTTTCATGAATCACTGGAGTGACTCCAGCCAGGTCTCCTGAGCAACCAAATTGGCACGGTTGCTAGGGAGGGTAGAGTCACATGGGGTAACCTCCTCATGGTCACTATAATGTGGTTCGTTCTCAGTGGGGCGCGTGGTGAGTTGAGCGTAGTTGCCGCGGTGGATGGCGTGAAGCCTCCACAGGCGCTATGTCTCCATGGCAACGCGCTCAGCAAGCCACGTGATAAGATGCATGGGTTAGCGGTCTCAGACGCAGAGGCAGCTGGGATTCGTCCTCCGCCACCCAGACTGAGGCGAATCACTATGCGTCTCACGACCAAATTGAAAAAAAAAAAAAAAAAAGAAGACAACACACTACTGTATGCATACGATACTTTCTGTAAATATCTGTAATGTAGATTCTGAAGAGTACTAAATAAAAAAATACAAAACTAATAAAAAAAATATTTTATCTCTTATATTTGTATAAATTATGAAAGGGGTGTGAACATTTATGAGCAAAATTATCTTCTCAACTATATATACTGTTTATTAAACTTGGGTTATCATCTGTCTTCCTTTTCTTCAGCTTTCTATCTTGTTTTTTTTTTCTTCTTTTTTTTCTCCTTGCATGCCCCAATTCCCAATGCACTCTAAGTCCTCGTGGTGGCATAGTGACTTGCCTCAATCCGGGTGGTGGAGGAAGAATCTCAGTTGCCTCCGTGACTGAGACAGTCAATCCATGCATTTTATCACGTGGCTTGTTGAGCGCATTTACCATGGCTCACGCTATTCTCTACGGCATCCATGCACAACTCACCACGTGCCCCACTGAGAGTGAGAACCACATTATAGTGACCACGAGGTGACTCTACCCACCCTAGCAACTGGGCAGTTGGTTGTTTAGGAATACTGACTGGATTTACTTGCGACTCCAGATGTGGTAGTCAGCGTCTTTACTTGCTGAGAACCCAGGCCCTCTTTCAATCTTGTTTCTGAACAGCAATCTAAATCGAGCAATAATGTGATTTGGCAACTAAAAACAGCCATTTGGCTCCTTAATGTTTCAGTTTAGGAGCCAGTGGCTCATAAGTAATTTTTTTTAATCTGGAGCCCTGTACAGGAAACACAGCTGTCAACAGGATTAAGGATTTATGATTGCAGGTGGATGATGAATGTGGTTGCTTCATCTTAAATATGTTGTTTGTCATGAGATGAGAATGTTTACCGACAGCAGGACTCAACAATGTACTTAATCCACAATGTTTCATGGAAACCCTAAATACTCACCAAAATAAGGTTTGCTTGTTCACAGTCTATTTTTAGATTTATGTTTACATTTTTAATCCCAATGTTTATGTAATGAAAACCATTCAGTTGCATAGCTTTTTGTTGGTTGTTTTTATTCATGTCCATATGTAAAGACTCCTAAGTATTTTTGACCTTAATGATAGTTGATTTTCTACGGTTATTATAACACTGTGTAACAAATGTTTTTTTTTTTTTTCTGGGTAGTAAGTGTTATTTCCTAATTGCTTATGCCTCAAAAGTATAGAAAATGGCTATTATTCCCCACAAACTTTGCTTTTGTGACCAGAACAGTGATATTTTGAAATGTACCTATTTCCAATGAGAAAACGGGTGAATTTGTGTCTTTTTGTTCACATGAAGTCAGAAAAAAACAACATATGAATCCAAATTAACATGTATGGCTGGGAGGTCATAGGAGACTTCAGAATGGTAGCATTCCTGATGGGTCTCCAAGGCGGTTTTACCAAGTTTCCCTGCTATCTTTGCCTTTGGGACAGCAGGGACATAAAGGCGCACTACCACAGGTGGGACTGGCCACTGTGGACCGATTTCTCTGTGGGGAGGAACAACATCAAGTGGGAGCCATTGGTGGAAGGTGCTGATGCCACCACTGCACATCAAATTGGGCCTTATGAAACAATTTGTCAGAGCTCTAGATAAGGAGTCAGCAGTCTTCAAGTACCTTCAAGACTTCTTCCCTAAGCTGTCTGAGGCAAAGGTCAAAGCCGGTGTCTTCGTCGGACTACAGATAAAGAAGGATTTTGGATTCATATGTTGTTTTTTCTGACTTTATGTGAACGAAAAGACACAAATTCCCCCATTTTCTCATTGGAAATAGGTACATTTCAAAATATCACTGTCCTGGCCACAAAAGCAAAGTTTGTGGGGAATAATAGCCATTTTCTATACTTTTGAGGCATAAGCAATTAGGCAATAACACTTACTACCCAGGAATAAAAACTGTGTTACATAGTGTAATCATAAGCACTATTTTGTCTTGTTCTTGCAAATACTGTCTGTTTTGCTGATTGTTATGGGAGATAAAAAGTGATAAAATTTAAGGTCATTAAAGAGTTAGTTCACCCCAAAATGAAAACTATGTTATCATTTACTCACCCTCATGTTATTCCAAACCTGTATGATATGTATTTTCTTCCATGGGACACAAAAAGTGAAATGTTAAATCATTTCCTGGCCACTCCTTTTTCAGATCATGAAAGTGAATGGGAAATGGAGCTGTCAAGCAAATGACCAAAAAACACCATAACAATATGTGATATGTTAAGTTTAGTTTTGAAGTTAATGAGGTTTGGTTATGAGACACAGAAGAACCAATAACATTTGATGTCATTGACGCTGAACCTGATATGCCACTTTTAAAGTTGCCATATTTAATTTGACAACTACAGAGGGCAAGATCTTCATTGAATAATAATCTTTTCATTGCATCACTATAACATGACTTCAGAAAACCTGAGTCATATGGACCATATTTATAATACTTCTATCATGCTTTTGTCCCTTTGGAGTTTGACAGCCCTTCACTTTCTTTATATGCCAGTGAGTGGCCAGGACGGTTTTCAGAAATTTCACAAACTTGTGTTCCACAGAACAAAGAAAGTAATACGGGTTTGGACCGTGATGAGGGCGAGTAAATACTGACAATTTTTTAGTTTTTGGCAGTGGTCTTTTTTTTTTAATCAAACATATTTCGCAGACAAGTCATACTTAGCAGAAGCACCCTGAAAACATGCAGAATGTTATTCCTAAACACATTTGTTGGCATTGCACAAATGCTAAGACATAAACCTTCTGACACCTTGTAGTGAAGACACTTCCTAATGGCAGCCCTCAATGACTTATTCCAGCTTAAAAGGGTTTGTTAATGAATTCAAATTCCATATTGATCTGTGCCAACACAAGTACTGACTTTGCCGAAGCACATAGGTCTCTCGGAGCAGTGACCTCTTCTTCCATACTCAGCAGGTGCTGCATGGGTGAAGGAAACTGAATTGAACACCATCTGGCCCACAGTGACTCAACATGGTAGTTGACCCAGCCTTGCTTGTTGGTACAAGTGCTTTGTATGCCATCATCTGCCACGCTACTCGGGTCTGGAGAGGCACACTGGCATAGCAACACCGGCGGGAAAGCGCAGGCCTATGTGTCCTCTGAGTTTGATTAGAGCAATATTTTTAATTTGTGCCATCAAATGGCACTGCAAACAAGCTGATCACATTATTAAAATTCAGCAGTTAATCATGCTTAATAGGATTTCTTGATATTTAGGATTTTTTTTTTTTATCCTTTAGGCAATCTTTTATGATGATTATGAATTTACTATTGATTTTTGAAGATTCTATTGATATGCAAATTTGCCTCCTACAGTACATGCAGGATATTATTCACCTATTATGGTAAAGGGTGTAAAACTACTAAGAAATCCTGTATAAAGATGCAAACAAACAACATGTGCATTTACATTATGTATCTATGTACATTAATTGCATGGTATATTTGTGCATGTTTTCTGCTTTGTTTACTAAAGGAATTTGTTAATATCAGGTAACGGTGCAAACACGGCCAAAATTCAGTGCTGAATGGAATTTGCATTCCGCAATTCTCACTCTTCTGGGTCAGTTCTGAGCACTAGGATATGGAGGATGCAGCAAATTACCACTAGCTGGAACACAGTATCACTCCACCACTGCTCCAGGCATCTGAATTGTCTTTTTGAAATGCCAAAAGTGCACCTGTGTGCACCAATCATCTGGATATATGGCCGTTTACAGTTCTCCAACATTTGGTGATTTATTGCTGCCAAGATCAATAGAAAATGTACCGCCTACATTCCGCAGGTAATAGCATGACGTTAATCAATTACGGCAGGCAAAGAGCACTCAGTTTTGTGAATAAGGAGCAATCTATAATTAGACTTATGGCATGTTTGCGCAAAAAAAAAAAAAAAAAAAAAATTGTTTTTATAAAAAATAGCTTAGTTTACATATATCTGATTAAACTGGATTGTAGGTGCTTCATGAATAAAGGCTGATTTGTACTTCTACGTCAAACCTACTGCACACAACACAATTCAAATAATTATAAATTCATATTTTATTCATCTCCCTGCCGCTGCACTTGTTATTCCACTCACCCACAAATCAGGAATAGATGCTATATAGCTGATGTTCATTACAACAAGAGTGCAGTAGAGACGTGTTGTACCAAAATACTTTGTTTGAAACTCTCAGAGTGGGATCTGTCTTTTTTTCTTACTAGAAAAAACATGCCCCATTGTGGTTTGGTCCCATTCTTGTGTTTGAATTCATTGGTGCTGTAAGCTTGTTGTTTTTTATTTTATTTTATTTTTTATTCCATGCATAAAATGTCATTACTACCTGACAGATATTACTGACATATGCTCACTTCATGTCAATCGTTTTGTGTGTTCGGGGTTGCTGAAATTGAGTTTGATGAAATGTCTTTGGAGGTTGGGTTGTGGAGAGAGCAAATTAGCAAAATGGCGTAAGTTAGCAAAATGTCTGAAATCACTTAAAGCACCTTTAATTAAACCAGTAAAACACTGATA
The DNA here is from genome assembly GCF_019703515.2 of Myxocyprinus asiaticus. NCBI lineage: Eukaryota > Metazoa > Chordata > Actinopteri > Cypriniformes > Catostomidae > Myxocyprinus > Myxocyprinus asiaticus. The sequence continues at coordinate 24,995,745 of NC_059380.1, forward strand.
ATCTATATTCATGATAGATTATGCTGAGATGTATCGTAAAGGTGTCATAATATATTTTTTTATCATTATATTTTATCCCCTTCAGATCCACTTAATGTTACTCATGAGGTGCGTCCCAAATCACATAATTCTGTACTATTCTATGCCATTTTGTAAGTAATGCGAGTAGTATGTTTACACTAAAAATGCAACAAAAAGAAGAGTATTATGAGTGCCCGGATGATGTACTTCTTCAACCGAAATGACAACGTGTGGAATTTTGGACGTTTCATACACTCAACTCTTGCGGCTATTTAGTGGAAGGGGTGCCCTTTCAAAAAAATCTAGAGTTGCCACAAACTTTCTGCATACTTGCCGCAAATTCGCCACTCATCAATTTTCACATGCAAATAAGCTGTGCAGCAAACTCTTCATTGTTGTCAAAGGTTTGCTGCAGGTCCACCACTACCGGTGAAGAGCAGCAAACTTCTGGTAAACATTTGCAGCGCAAGCTCATTTGCATGTGAAAATAATTAGTGCCGAATTTGCGGCAAGTTTACCAGAACTCTAGATTTTTGGTATGGGAGGAGTTTCCTGGCCGCGATGCTGGCCTGACAAAACAATTGTAATTAATGATAAATGTGGCAACTAGTGAAGCTTCTGTGAAAACAATATTATGCAAAGTTAGTTGAATGCTTTACCATCACCCACGCTGTGTAAATATGAACATTATTTGAGATATACCTGTAAGTGTTGAACTGAGTATGGCTAACGAGTTAAACTAGCAGCAGTGCATTGTGTATAACTGAAATGTAACTTCCATCAGGTAAACAGCATGACTCTGAAATGTGTTACACAAACTGTAAAGGCTGGACTAAATCATTGAGCTTGTTAAAATTAAACTTAATTTCTAATGTTGGGATCCTTCAGAAGGATACTTTTATCATTAGTGCTGGATAATCATGTTCTTCTTTTGTTGTTTAGACATAATGGTATCTATCCTACTTCATCCTTTTTACTTCACCCTGAACGGGCGAATCAAGTTTCTGAACACCAAATAGGTGTCATTGATGTGTAAATGTGGGTGGTCATCTTGACTTCAAATGTATTCATCTGTATGAAGTCGGGGATATTTGGAACGAACCAGCAGTTTAGTTTCACCAAATGGTCTTTTTGGTGAGGGGAGGAAGTTGAGGAATTCCTCATGATATTACCCCTTTAAACCATTCTAATCTCTTTTAGACCCTTCTAAAGGTATTTACGTCAAGACTTATTTTTATGTACTAAAATCAATATAAATAAAACACAAAAACAAACATGTAAAGATATATGTGTTGGAAAGGTCTAAATTAAAAGTCAGAGGAGTGACAGTTTACAGTTTGCAATAATGAGACACATGGCCACTATTCTTGTACTGTCATGGGTGTTGTGGTATATATATATTGATGGTGAAATATTGAATACAGAAATATTGATGGTGGCTGCTTATACCTTCTGAAGGTTGATTGATGTTGAGGCTACGACTTTCTCAAATGTCCTGGAGACTATTTGGGGGTTCTGCCTATTTTCACTCTATTACGAAACTTTTTTTCCCCCCTTTCTCAATCTCTCAATTCTTTTGAGAAAAATATCTAGGGCACAGATTTGTACAACCAGACCGAACACATATACTGTACTACCTGAGGTGAGTTAAAATAGAAATGTCTTTCTTTGAACTCTTCCTGAACTTTCTATTCATTTTTTTAAATATAGGTTTTAAAGTAAAGAGATTGATTCAAGGTCAGACATTAACCAGTGCTCAGAGCAAAAATCTAGTTACTGTATAGGTTTAGTGACCTGTTGCTGTCAAATATTCATATTTACTGTCTGAAAGGAGATTTTCGAATGTGTAGGTAATATAAAGTGGATTTTTATAAAAACTAAAAACTAAAATCATCTCTGAAAATGAATGTGAAGAAAACACTCCCAAAAACTCTCCCAACAAAACTTGAAAAAGTGATTTCTAATGCAATCTCACAAGCAAGAATGCTGTTATCCTGATATCATGGCTGTGATTCGGTTGTAGAGTTTGTGTCGATATATTTATTTACAGCCACTTCTGATGTTGATTTTATTTTATTGATAACAACCAAAATTGTTTAGAGTGAGAATTTATTTCAGTTAAATGAATCATTTGAAGTATTTGAAATGAAATGGACAATGCATGTGTTTTTATACTGTATGGTTAGAAAAATGTTGCCTCAAAAAGGTAAAAATACCCCTGACAATCAATTACAGAAAGCAAATGTCGCCCCTTAAAGGGATAGTTCTCCCAAAAGCTATGAACTTTGAACTATGCCTTTCATTAAAAAACATACGTTTCTTACAATGGATCAAACCCAAAATCCAATCAAAATCTAGGATTACGATTTTTTTTTTTTTAAACGATTGGGGACAATTTGTCACCAGTTTTCAATTTATCAGTGTGGCAATAAGATAACATTGAAAATAAACATAGTTGAAGGTTATTGTAGTTTTCAGCCAATCGGCTATCACATTGCTGAGAGCGAATTACAAAAATTGTCATATTTAAAAACTGGACCTTGATCACTTGTGTGTTTGAAATCTCAGCTGGCCGATGTTATCAAGTCAGTCTAACCCAGTGATGGAACACACAACAAACTGACAACATGGTCCAGGTGCATTTTGGGGGCTAATGGCTTTTATTAGCGGTGGAGAGTTGATCTCTTATCTGCCTCTATGAAAAGACTGCCTGCTATTTTGGACCCTCTCTCTCTCTCCCGGATTCTTTGTGGTCAGCACTGTGAGGATATTGCTTTGTTGTTTGTGTGGCAGTCACTGGATCAGCATTTACAATGGCTCAGGTCAGAAAATCGGACGGGGTGTCAGGCCTTTAAGTGGTATGCCTTATTTAGTCCCATCCTTGCTTCCGCCCTCATCTCAAGTCTGCTTTCTGAGACCTTTTACATCTCACAATAAGGGTGTGTTACTTTCTGAAGTGACCAGCTATGACCTATTCCCTTCTAAGACTTTACCTTCACTGTGAAAGCATTGGAGGACTGAAAGGTGTGGGGCCTAAAAAAAAAAAAAAAAAAAAAAAAAAAAAAAAAAAAAAAACGGCAATCAGATCTCACTTTTTAAGTAAATTTTATTTGAATTTCTTTTTGGAACAACCCTGCAGCCTTGCTACCATGATTGCTCTCCCTTTTAAGTGCCCTGCGAAAGCAAAGTTTATGCAGTTTGGAACATGTTGTTAAAGGGATAGTTCACCCAATGAAATGAAAAATTATCTCATCATTTACTCACCCTCATGCCATCCCAGATGTGTATGACTTTCTTTCTTCTGCAGAACACAAATGAAGATTTTTAGAAGAATATCTCAGCTCTGTTGGTCCTCACAATGCAAGTGAATGGTGACCAGAACTCAGAAGGTCCAGAAATGACATAAAGGCAGACTAAAAGTGATCCATATGACTCCAGTGGTTAAATCTATATTTTCTGAAGTGAGATGAAATGTGGCTGAGAATCAGATCAATATATAAGTCTTTTTTTTTTTTTTTTTTTTTTTCAGTAAATCTACACTTTCACTTCCACATTCTGGTGTGCAATTGACTTTCCTGGTCGGTGCTGGTCAAAGGAGACTGTCCTCGCTGCGGTCTGTAGCGCGATGATGTAATGGATTTAATCAAGTCAATTTCCATGACGTACTGGATGTTTTTAATGTGCACGCCCACAGCTGCATATTATACTAGATTATCTTTACAATATTATGTTATTTAGTGTTGTCAGTAAGGCATATGGCCTATATGCAATTTTATTTGACAGGTTATATTACCCTAGTGGCTAACCAGTGTTGGGGAAGCTACTTTGAAACTGTAGTTTGACAAGCTACAAACTACTCATAATTTTAAGTAGTTAAGCTACAGTCAAGCTACTCTTTTGAAAAAAGTAGTTAGCTACACTACAAGTTACTATCAAAAAGTAGCTAGCTACATTGAAGCTACTTAATGAGGCAATATTTTTTTTTATGTTACTATCAAACCAATAATATTAATAACAAAATTTACACTAATGACATTTATTAATGTATTAATTAAATACATTTAATGTGTTTAATTAAATATATTAAATGTATTTAATAAATGTAATGAATAGTAACATTAATACAGTTAATAATGGCCATAAAATAAAATACAACAGTATAAAATAAAAACAAAAAAGATCAGATGCCATTAAAAAATCATTTTTATACTATACTTCAAACTTTTAAGTCCAGGTGTAGCCACTCTCCTTGGGCTGGCATTTTTTGTTCTTGTCACATAATATTTAGTGTGGATAATATGTGAATAAAGACTCAGGGCTTGTTTCTCCCCTCACTTGGGTTCATGCTCATTGTATTTTCTGACTTTTATGCAATTGACATGCAAGTGCCAGCTTTACAGGTCACATACAGAGGTTGCTCTACAAATATTTGTTCGCTTTGTTCAGGTCCAAAAAAAGTGGACGGATTGTCATCCTAGATCAGGGGTCGGGAACCTATGGGTCATGAGCCACAGGTGGCTCTTTGTTAAAAATCAAGTGGCTCACCGGGTGTCTCACCATTCACCAACAAATGATCGTTTAAAACTTTCCAGCAGAAAGTGTGGGTGCGATTGCAAAGCTTGAAGTCAATGACACTGTTTTGATTTCCTTTCTCCCGAATTTGTCGTACAGCCTACTCCTGGTGAACAAGGTTTGAAATGATCATCCGCCAAATGCGGATTTTTCATGCGGAGTATTTTACTGATGTACTGGCCACAGTGCAAGGCGACCTGTAAGACATCTCGGAGAGATATATTACAAGAAACTAGACACAAAGACGTGCATTTGATGAAACATGATTATATTTAGAAGAACAGATGAAAGAAAAGCCACCGATGTGTGTCTGTTTTTATATGTATGCGCAGTGAGCTCCGCTGTTCACGAGTGCAATGAAAGCACTTCTCCAAAACACGCACATGCACAGAGTTCTGGGCCTCATTTCCCAATAACTATTGATCTTAGCTGTTAAGAATATTTAATTTGAAATTGTGAAATTAGCACCCGCCACCCGCAAAATGCAACGAGGCTCAATCATGTTCAAGCTCCTGGTTCAAATGAATTTCATGCGCGAATAATTTTGTTCATCTACCCGCAACAGGTGGGTGACCAGTAAGACGTCTCGGAGTGACACATGACAAGAAATGCTGTTAGTCAAAAAGACATTGCTTTAAGAAACACACTTAATTATATTTTTAAGAACAGACGAAAGAAAAGCCGTCATTGCTCGTGTCTGATTCGCTGTTTGTTCAGAGGCGTGCAGCGGGACCCTGTCTCGTGGAACAAGCACATGTAAAGAGATATCACTCCTTTTTCTCTGTTTCATTCAACTGAAAACTGTTTGCAAGAATAATGTAATCTTTGAGAATGCTGCAAATGATCTCCGATCATCTCATGAGGTGCTGTGAGTTTAGTTTGCTTTATTTCCACGGAACAGTTCGCTCTTACACATTGTGAACGCAACTCTGCAGGTTCAGTAATATATTCATTTATCTTTGTATTAAAGAAACAAAGACGAAAGTGATTAAATCATAAAGTAATACAAGACACGTTCACCTTGAACCTAAAATTGAGTTCTGTTTTATTTTCTTTAGGCAGCATTAACTGTATTACCAAACTGCAATACAAACACATTCGGTAAGAACACACATTTGGCAGCATTTTTTGGGAACACGCAGGAATTTATTAGGCTTATTTATTATGATGATTATTATAATTATCTTTACATTTATAACTGTCTTTAGTTCTTAATTTGCACCTGTTGCCACATACTGATACTTGTGTGTTGGCAAATGGGGCCATTGGAGACGGTAAATGTTTGGATTTGGGGAGGTGGTTAAATATAAGATTTTTTAATCACTTTGTTATTTTAATTGCTTTTTTCGTTTAGTTTAAAGTGCAATTTGAACTTAGAAATGTCTTTTACGTTTTTCGTGTTTCAATAAATTAATGTAATTTTTAAAGCAAAATCAATAAAGCAAAAATATTCACCGACCTTGGGGGTTGACCATATAATCGGATATCACGATATTTTAAATGGGATTATCATTAAAATATTTGTTACATATCACTCAGCCCAAAAGCGAAGTTAAATTTTTCATGAACAATTGTAAAATGAAGTAATTTTATGGAGACCCGCACAAACGCGTGTACTCAATTCCATACTGCAACATGTTACCTATTAATTTTTGGCATATTTGTTTTTGAATAGTCTATGGGCAATATGAACATTTAATTTTATTGAAAAACATTTTTTGTTTTTTTAAATAGTAAATTATTCATTTGTGGTATGGCTCTTTCGAAAAAATGCTATCAACCAAAAATTAAAAAAATTGTCTCCTTAGTGAAAAAAGGATAATAATACATAACATAAATTATTTCTTTTACCAATCATTTTATTTATTTTACATGAAAATAATAGTTAAATAAATGCTAAGAAATTTAGAAATCAAATAGTTCTATATATATATATATATATACTGTATATTTATAAATATTATAATAATAATTCACTCGCTGCTCCCAATAACGCACAGATGATGAGAAGCTAAATACTAGTATAGTAGGCTATACTATACTACTATTTATATATATATATATATATATATATATATATATACTGTATATAGTTTAAGGAAATACAATCATTATTGCACTCTCTCACTTTTTATTTACACAGCTACATACTGTACATGCTGAATAATATGTTTGCATTAAAAACATCCAGAATATCACAGCTCCGAACGTTTTATATCCATTAAAACATGGATTTAATCCACTACATAATGGATGTCTGTGATGTAGTAGAAGAAATCCACTACGTCATCGCGCCACAGTCCGCAGCGAGGACCTCTTGGGTCAAAGGTGGAGATTTAAAGTAAAAACTGATATTTTTATCTGTTTCTCACCCTATGAGTAATATGTTCATCATATTACATGGTACAGTGATGGTACAATATGGTAAAACCTTGCCATTTTTATAATATGTTATTTATATGGTAGGCTACTCCAAGGAACATGTCCAATAAACATGGTATTTGCTTGGTATTTTTTGGTTCTTTAAAGTGCTTTCATTGTAATATTAGTATTTTGATACACTTTTATTTAGAAAAAGTCTTTACCTGCAGTAGACAATTGTTCACAGACTGCACACATACTCGCACCTGACCTTCTTTATCACTGGCAAACCACTGAATATAGTTGCAGGTTTTTTTCAATGAACTGTACAACCCCAATTCAGAAAAAGTTGGGACAGTATGAAAACTGGTAATAAAAACAAAAAGGTGTGATTTGTAAATTATATTCACCCTTTGCTAAATTGAAAGTACTAAATCTGCACATTATATGATCTTTTTCTTTGTGAATTCCAATATTTTTTGAAAATGTACAGTAATTTCAAATCAGATGATTGCAACACGCTCCAAAAAAGTTGGAACAGTCGAGTGTTTACCACTGTGAAACATCAACATTTCTTCTAATAACTCTTATTAAACATTTGGGCACTGAAGACACAAGTTTGTTAAGTTTGGAAAGTGGAATTTTCCCCCATTCGTTTAGCTGCACAATTGTACAGGGTCTTCGTTGCCGTATGGTGTGCTTCATAATGCGCCACACATTCTCAATTGGAGACAGTTCAGGACTGCAGGCAGGCCAATCTAGCAACCACACTCTCTGCTTACACTGCCATGCACTTGAAATCAAGGCAGTATGTGGTTTGAAGTTGTCCTGCTGGAAAATGCAGGGACGTCCCTGGAAAAGACGGTGGTGGATGGCAGTATATGCTGCTCCAAAATATGTACATATCTGTCTGCATTAATGGTGTTCTCACAGATGTGTGAGTTACCCATGCCATGGGTATTGACACATCCCTGGCCCATACAGACACTGGCTATTGGACCTGACGCTAATAACAGCTTGGATGGCCCTTTTACTCTTTGGCCCGGATAACACAACAGCTTTGTTTTTAAAAAAAAAATGAAATGTGGACTTCAGACCAAAAAACACAGTTCCACTGTTCTATTTTCCATCTAAGGTGAGACCGAGCCCAGAGAAGTCGGCAGCACTTCTGAACAGTGTTGATGTAGGGCTTCTGCTTTGCATAGGAAAGTGTTAACTTGCATCTGTGGATGCAGCATCGAGTGGTACTAACTAACAAAGGTTTACTGAAGTAATTCCAAACCCATGTTCATGATATCCATTACAAATGAATACCATTTTTTAAGACAGTGACGTCTGAGGGATCAGAGATCACGCGCATTCAGAAATGGTTTTCGTCTTGCCCTTTACGCACCGAGATTTGACCAGATTCCTTGAATCTTTTAACTATATTGTGCACTATAGAGGGTGAAATGCCCAAAATCCTTCCAATTTGTCTTTGGGGAAAATTGTTCTCAAAGTGCTGGATTATTTGCTGAAGCATCTGTTGGCAAATTGACAAGTCTCGAATGATCCTTGCTCTTGAAGGACTAGGCTGTTTTTGGAGGCTCCCTATATACTATGACACAACTGACTCACTTTTTCAATTGACTGTTTCACATCGCCTTGTTATTTCAACTCGTCAGATTGTAATGAGTCTTAAATTGCCACTGTCTCAACTTTTTTGGAGTGTGTTGCAATCAACTGATTTGAAATTTCTGTACATTTTCAAAAAGCAATGAAATTCACAAGGAAAAACATCATATAATATGTATTTGTAGTGCTTTCAATACAGTGAATATAATTTACAAATCACTCCTTTTTGTTTTTATTAGCATTTTTCATACTGTCACAACTTTTTCGGAATTGGGGTTGTAAGTAAATATCCACTTAATTCAGCATTGTTTTTGTCTTCTGTGTTCTAAAGCATCCCGTTACTGTTTTACTGCATGACAAAGTGCTTCAAATGATTCAGCAAATTAACTGAGAAGAACCAACTCAAAAGAGTGATTAATTCATGCATCGAGCATCACTCCGATTCACGAGCCCCATGCTCGTAAGTCTATGGCCACGTTCACAGTGGCATACTATCCATAATTCTCTCACTGTTTTTCCCAAACACAGATATAACAGAAACAGTAAAAGTAGTATGGTAGTAAGGCATTTAGTACATGGTCCATATGTTCTGTGGAGGGCACCATAACATGTTATTGGAACACACAAGGTGCATTTTGTTCAACACAGATTGGACACATATCCTACACATAGAGATTTGAAGAACCTTGACACAGCTCTATTTAATGAAACAAAGCTTCTGTTAAGTAAAAAAAAAAAAAAAAAAGCACTATTAAAGTACCATAAAAGTAGTTCATATGGCTCGTGTGCTATAATTCAAGTCCACTGAAACCAAATTATAAGGGTGCGAGGAATGCACAAAATGAAAGAACGAAGACTTCTTACAGAAAATATTTTCCTCCTCTGCAACTCTCAAATTGCATTCTCCATCTCACACATTCGTTCAGTCACAATACACACAAGAACCAATGGCGTTTTGGCATCAATGACATCAAAGCATTTGGCAAGACACATTTAATCTAAATGCGGCATTAAATTAGATTTGAGAGATTTGGCAGATGGGAAGATTACCAGAGAAAAATAACTGAAATTTAGTCTGTTTCTCACACAAAGTAAACATATGGCTTCAAAAGACCTGGAATATAGTACATGAGTTCAATGGGCTGCTTTTATTGTGTCTTTTAGTCCTTTTTGGAGAACAGATGTGACCACCATAAACTGTCGTTGTATGGAAAAGAGCTGCCTAAAGATTGTTCATAAATTACCCCCCTTTTTTCTATTCTTTTTTTTTTTTCATGAAAGAAGGAAAGTCATATGGTTTTAGAGCAACATGAGAGTCAGTAAATGATGGCAGTTTTTTTTTTTTTTTTTTTTGTTTTGTGGTGGACTATTCCTTTAAGTTAGTGTGTTCTTATTGTGATCTCTTTGTGATCTTGTCTTAATTCAAAATGATCGCTATGAATTTTAGCTATGAGTAAGAGCTGGAAAACAGAATAATCTAAACCACTGCACTGTACAGCACTGGAAGGCAAGAAGAAAGAAAAGTAAAAGGTTTTGAGATTCTTCTGAATTCTTAATAATACAACATTGTGGACAGTGCTTATTAACTTTGTCCTTTCACTCAGTTGAAAAGCTCATTGTTCCCACGACAGATTCTCATAATGTGCTGTTATTTATCTGAATGAACAGTGAGGGAACTCCAACAAAAAGACAATGGTGAAAAATGACATGCTGCCATGAAATGGCATTTATTAAATGAACAAATAAGTGTAATTATTTCACAGCAGTCAAATGACATTGAAGAAAAATGCAGCCTTTCATCCGGTAGTTTCTTTTACCCCTGCTGAGACATTAAAGCAAAAGTGAGAGCGCTCAAAAGATTTGTGCTTTGGGCAAGAACACACAAATCTCTGACTGGGAGAGGCCCTCAAGTGTCCTTGAGCCAGGAAGAGGAGAAACTGGGCATTGGTATAAAATATGCTTCTCTTATGAAACCTGTGAAAACAGAGAGCAAACCATAAAGAGATCATAGAGCATAATTGAAAACAATGTATGTCAAGAACATTTAGGCTGCATTTACATTATATTTTCATAGTTATCTGGCACATAATAGATCTTATTTTATGTGTGTAAACAGCAAAGACACTTATCAGCAGGCCATCATGGAATCTATGCACACAGAACTCTGCTGAGAGCTTTGCTTATTTCCACAGAATTGGACATATTTTGGCTAGTTTGATCATGCTTTCAGCTGCTAATTGGAGTGCATATTTTCCCATATTCAAATCCATTCCTCCTTAAATTAGTGCAGAAATTTGTTAAATAAGGGGGCTTTCACTCTGGCATTTTAGTTCGAAACAGAGCACAGTTCGCATGAGAAATTGTTAATATGAAAGCTGTTTTGCGGAATGGGGAGCGGACTGTGGTAGCGAACTTGGACTACCTGTAAGAGATGGTCTGAGCTCGGCTGCAATGGAACTGTGGCATGGTTGTTCACACTGGATGCATAATAACACTAAATTAATAATAATAATAAAAAAAAGTTTGTGGTGATCTTTGTTTGATCAACATCAGACAGAGGGTGTTCAAGAGGCTGTTTGAATTTTTATTTTTATTTTTGCAATTCTGTTTGTTATCACATAAATTAGATACTTAATGTATGTTGTTATTCCATTCAGTGTCGCTGTAGAAATGACACAGCCGTGTTGTAATTTTGGATTTGTCATAATTGTTCCTTGACAGAGAGGCTCATGTAAAGTTACTGAATCCAATGTGTAAAAAACACCAACGTAAAGGAAATAAACAATAAAAAAAAACTTTGACCAATGGAAATTTCAGAGAGGCGGGTCTAGTTGAGCTTTAGGCAATCCAATCCACTGTGTTCCCGCTTTAAACAAACCCAGCTCTTTCCACACTCTGAAAACACATCTTACGCATTTGTATCCGGCAAACGCTCCATCTGAGCTTTCTCTAGTGTGTTGGTGCCCTTAGGCCTTGCACTATAAATACAGCCTCAAATGCACTCATTGCTTGGTTTGATAAAGGCTTGGTACGAATTATGTTCCCATTTGGTATTGGACAAATGTTCCATAGCTAAGTTTAGATTGTGGAACGACTCTGAGGATTTGTTGACGTGAGCAAAGTGTGAAATTCTTATTCCGTCCACTGAGAAAATGCAGAAAGAGTTTCAAAGGACTTCATTCATCACTGCCAGGTTCAATTAGCACAGGATTCTAATCTTAACGCTATTCAGCTCGGCTTCCGGCTCTCACAGTTTTCCTCTGCTCTGCATATAATTGGACAGATTGGAGCAGGAGGTTAGGATGAGCTGACAGATCTGTCTTTTCTGGACAGTCACAAAACACTGCCATTTTTCCCACCATAATGATTCCGATCCTATTAGAAGTGTAGAATTTGTGCATGATTAGAGAGTGTCGTGAAGTTCGTGAGATGTGGTGCTTAAATGCAGATATTTTCATCTTGCTGCTGTAATCTTGTTCGTTAATGCTTGATGGTTCAAACAGCATATTTACTAATGGTTAATTAGGAAGGAAGCTGCATATTAGTAGTAGTGTATTCAGCCTGAAGGAATGTTTTAAGTGTGTCTGTCATCTGGACAGATCTAGAAGCCTCTTAAGGCAAAACACTTTTGTTTTATACAGATGCTAGGTGTAAATTCTTACATACAACATACACTATTTGTATTCTGTATTGTATTATTTACTATTATGTAATAAAATTACACATATACCGTGTAAAAGGTTTAGGCACATTAGATGCTTAAAAAAAATCTTAAAATGGTTTATTTTATACATCCTGCTTTAGTGTGTCGATAGGAAATATCAAGAAATTGAAATATGTTTGGAAATTTTAGATTTGGTATTCCATTTGCAAACAGAATATAAAAAGAAGTAGAACAAGGAGCTCTGCAACAGATATTATGCCCACAAAGAGCCCGGATCTCAGTATCATTGAGTCTGTTTATCTATTTATCTATCTATTTATTTATTTATTTATGCATTTATTTATTCATTCATTCATACATTAGTTAATTTATTTATTTATTTTTGTTTAATACACTTTGTATGAAGTTAATTGTTAAATAAAGATGAAATAAAGAATTATTCATGGCATTATTTTTGAAAATGTCCTCACTATACAATATTTATATATGTATACAATGCACAAAACCATAGGAAAGAAAACTCACAAAGAGATCTCTTTCATATCTCAATAGGTTCTGCTAGACAGCAATGAGAGATTAAATGGAAAATTTTTTTAGACTTTTCCTTAGTCTCATGCATCTCACATGTTTCTCCTGAGAAGAAGCCCCCAGTACTGTAACATTTGTCTCCTTTAGAGTCTTTAGAGTCAACATTGTCTCGAACTCTGCTCAGATTTACCAACTCGACCAATACCAATACCAACTGTATACCGATACAGGTGGTTGGCATATGCACACTATGACTATGAGAGACTGGACTATTTCTCTTCAGAAGTTTACTTTAGACCCCTAAATATGTCTTTATATTCCTTCAGACTCAAGTTTTACAAACGCAGGTATCTCCTGACCTCTGCACACACGCGTTCTTGACACGTTGTTCTTTCCAGCATCATCTCCTGTTGTTTAGTGGTGATTGCATCTTCTAGCAGTTCTTTGTGACAGCAACAGCTCAACTGTGAGTGTTGTCACCTTGTGGACCTACTAATTAGTGGAAATAATTCCAGGAACATGTGTATTCTACGCGTTCACAGTACCAGGGTTAGAAAAATCTGGCTGCACACGTTCAGTGCTGATGATGAAATTTGCGTCACGTGTCATGTACATCTGACCAAACTACACAAATGTTTTCCTTTCATAGATTTTGCTTAATTCTATTATAGTGTAATTCTTTTTTGAACAGAATAAATAAAACAGATATAATGTTCCTTAGAAAACTGCCAAGACGATTGTTTTTATCATACATAAGGTAGTTTCACTGTCATCACAGGTCATGCGAAATAAGATCAGGACATTTTATTCATTGCATTTCAGCGAGTGAGTCATATATTTTAAAGATGAATTCAGCATTAGTAACCAAGTGAATTGTCCTTGGACAAATTAATTTGCTCTGTTTTTTGTATTAACAATATAGCAGTTTAGCTGAATATATATACACTGGCAGCCAAAAGTTTGGAATAATTACAGATTTTGCTCTTATGGAAAGAAATTGGTACTTTTATTCACCAAAGTGGCATTCAACTGATCACAATATATAGTCAGGCCATTAATAATGTGAAAAATTACTGTTACAATTTGGAAAAAAAAAAAAAAAAATGTTCAGAACTTCTTAAACTATCTCAAAGAGTTCTCATCAAAAAATCCTCCATGTGCAGCAATGACAGCTTTGCAGATCCTTGGCATTCTAGCTGTCAAGTTTGTCCAGATACTCGGGTGACATTTCACCCCACGCTTCCTGTAGCACTTGCCATAGATGTCTTGTTGGGCATTTCTCACGCACCTTACAGTCTAGCTGATCCCACAAAAGTTCAATGGGGTTAAGATCCATAACACTCTTTTCCAATTATTTGTTGTCCAATGTCTGTTTCTTTGCCCACTCTAACATTTTCTTTTTGTTTTTCTGTTTCAAAAGTGGCTTTTTCTTTGCAATTCTTCCCATAAGGCCTGCACCCCTGATTCTTCTCTTTACTGTTGTACATGAAACTGGTGTTGAGCAGGTAGAATTCAATGAAGCTGTCAGCTGAGGACATGTGAGGTGTCTATTTCTCAAACTAGAGACTCTGATGTACTTATCCTCTTGTTTAGTTGTACATGTGGCCTTCCACATCTCTTTCTGTCCTTGTTAGAGCCAGTTGTTCTTTGCCTTTGAAGACTGTAGTGTACACCTTTGTATGAAATCTTCAGTTTTTTTTTTTTTTTTTGGCAATTTCAAGCATTGTATAGCTTTCATTCCTCAAAACAATGATTGACTGTTGAGTTTCTAGAGAAAGCCGTTTCTTTTTTTGCCATTTTTGACGTAATATTGACCTTATGACATGCCAGTCTATTGCATACTGTGGCAACACAAAAACAAACACAAAGACAATGTTAAGCTTCATTAAACAAACCAAATATCTTTCAGCAGTGTTTGATATAATGGCAAGTGATTTTCTAGCACCAAATTAGCAATTTAGCAAGATTACTCAAGGATAAGGTGTTGAAGTGATGGCTGCTGGAAATGGGACCTGTCTAGATTTGATCAAAAATGACTTTTTTTTCAAATAGTGATAAATAAATAAATTAATTAACATGTATACACATACATGCTTACATACCTACATACAAGCTTATAAATGTAATTAATACATACATATATTTGTTTTATATATATATATATATATTTGTTAATCTGCCCATTGAGGACAGCGAGGCAAAGCGGCAGCTAAAGAAAAAAAAACTCAAGACTGGAAGCTATGTTATTTGTTGTCGTGTTGTCAAGAATGAACTTTCCCGTTGCTGTTTTTTGTGAAGTGAATTTTGGGGTTGTAGCTTCAGTTGGGGAGGTAAATTATTTTATAATTTACACATGTAGTCTGTGATAAGTACAGTGCACACTAACATGACAGAAAACAAGAACCTGCAAGTCTTTAAATGTGCACAGAACGATGAGCTTCAGTTTTGTAATGTGTGCTTGGGATTATTTTTGTGCTGTACTATTTTGTGCGGTAAATGCTGCCTTCCAGTCTACCAAGGAATGTTCCTACTTAAAGGGATAGTTCACCAAAAAATGAAAATTCTCTCATTATTTACTCACCCTCATGATATCCCAGGTGTGTTTGACTTTCTTTCTTTACCAGAACACATTTAAAGAAATACAGAAAAAATTCTTAGCTCAGTAGGTCCTTAAAATGCAAGTAAATGGTGAAGCTCCAAAATTCACAGACAGTCCGCATAAACTTCATCCATTTAACACCAGCTGTTAAATTAATGTCTTCTAAAGTGAAACGATTGTTTTTGGTGTGAAAAAGATAAATATTTAAGTACTTTTTTAACTCTAAATCATGCTTCCGGTGAACAGCAGTACGCGAGTGTGACGTAATCACATTGGCATTTGAAACACATGAGAACTGACGCACGTGCATTACAGCCGGAAGAGCAGTGCTGTTTGCAGGTGAGAAGGAGGAACGCTGTACAGTATCTTGGTTGGTAAGAATAGATCTGTATCTATGGCAACGCGAATATGTCACACGAGAGACCACTTGGACTCCACCCTCTCGTGAAGCGTTGGATTATAGTTAAAAAGTACTTAAATATTAAACTTTTTTTGCACCAAAAGCGATCGTGTCGCTTTAGAAGTCATTAATTGAATCATTGGAGTCCTATCGATGATTTTTGCTGAATGTTCACTGGCATATTAAGGACCTAATGAGCTAAGATATTTTTCTATTTTTCTTCAAATGTGTTCTGGTGAAGAAAGAAATTCATACACACCTGATATATCATGAGGGTGAGTAAATAATGAGAGAATTTTCTTTTTTGGGTAAACTATCCCTTTAAAATCGTGAAAATCATTATTAGGATGTAATATGTTTTCAACTGATTTGTGTAATGCAACAAAATGAAGAGCAAACTATATGCATTAGGTGTGTAATTTATGCTTTATGTGTCTTCTATATATTCTTTTTAAAACTAAAATTTTTTTTGTAAAAAAATAACAAAATGTTATTAATGAGAGAGTGCAACAAAAATCCATCTTCCAAACCATGTATTTACTTTACCCAAATACACTTTGATAAACCTAAAATTATAATATTATATTATAAATATTTTAGAGCTGTCGGGACGGATTTCGCCTGAGCGCGTTGACGTCATAACCATACACAGAGAAAATAAGATCTGGCTACTGTAGCGTGTGTGTGGGAGTAGCTGAAGTTGAAAGTTTGTTGTCACAACGAATGAGAAAAATTGACCATGGATCATTCAAAACAGCAAACCTCCAGGGAATCACTTTGTAAAAACAAAGAAACCCCGAACAGAGCACAGTCTACAAGCAAAAAGGGAAAGCAAAAGAGTCCGTAATAAAACCCGAATCAACATCGGCTTGGCTTTTCAGAGGTGGCGACAACTCTGAGATCTGAAAGGATTTAAAAGCAACCTAGAGATGGCTTTTATCTTACTCAGCTGGTAAGATATTTTATTGATATAGTTTATTTATTGTTGTGTAATCACACACACACACACACACACACACACACACACGTCTGTGTGTGTGTAGTAAAATACAATAATTATACTGTAATCGGTGCAGAAATTTTCACTTGCTACCACATATGTGTATTTTTCTTTATAATGGCAATAATTTATATAAAGAAATCCTTTAGTCCTAGGCTTGCCAAGGACATGCGAGTCTTGGAATGATGTTGACCACTGGTTGGTAAAATGTCAATCTATAAATTAGTTACTACCGTGGTCTATTTGACCAGAATATCCTACAGTTATAAAAACTGTACAATGTTTGACCTTATCATACTAGCAATCGTTATGTCTAATGTTAACAAACTTTGTCTAACTTTTGAAACGTCATTTATTTCAAAACATCAGTGTTTCCAATAAGTCAAACAACAGCATAAGATATGGCAATTATCTGCTCAGTTGACATGTTTTCAGATATCCGTCTTTTCCTTTCTTTCGTTATTTATTTGTCTATTCGCTCTGATAAGATGTCCTGTATTCATGTGTACACCATTGCCTCGAATCACATTCATCCGCGCAGAGGAGCAGAGCCGAACCACAACCAAAACAATGTCCTTTCTCAAGACACATGCAGTTCCCTATCTGTCACTCACTCGACGTTGGTGTCGATGTAGTGACACTAGGGGTCACTCTTGGGAGCCCGAGACACCTCTGGTCTTTGATAAAAGGCCAATGAAAATTGGCGAGTGGTATTTGCATGCCACTCCCCCGAACATACGGGTATAAAAGGAGCTGGTATGCAACCACTCATTCAGATTTTCTCTTCAGAGCCGAACGGTCATGCTCATCGAGCTGAATAGCACTGTTCATTCACCTCTGCTGGATCTGACGGCGCATTTCAGCGGCTTCTCCCTCCTCTGCACTGGTGCACTGCAGAGAACGCCCCTGGGCGCTTCGGCAGAAAAACTAGGGAGTATATTTTCTGAAAGAGCATTTTTCCCCTCTAAAAGAGTATATATTTCTCTAAAAGAGCGCACACACGGAACGTCTTTTTAAAGATGCCTTTCCGTTCGTGTGTTATTCCTGGTTGCGGTCGATTTCTCTCAACTTCGGATGGTCATGATCGCTGTCTTTCGTGTCTGGGCGCGACCCACACGGAGGCAGCATTTATGAATGGCTCATGTTCTCACTGCGAGAACATGACCATGGCAACGTTGCGGTCGCGGCTTGCTTTTGTAAGAAAGCAAGCCACCCCAGCGGCTCCCCGCCTTGGTCCTCCTACCTACGGGTTTGAGGTCAGCGCGGCTGGCGCTGGGGGCGATTTGGGGACCTCAATGGGATCGCCTCCGCCGGGTATCCCCCCGCGGACCTCCCATTCCCCAGCACGCTCGTCTGCTCCAATCGGGCTTCCGGATGAGTTCGCCGGCTCGTCGCACGGCGAGTCTGGCTTCTCGTTCGAGGCCCGCGAAGATGATGAGCTTTTGAGCGCAGCGTCGGAGAGCGGGCTTGTCCAGTCGGACGCAGAAGCCTCAGCTGGGCTTCCCCCTTCGGGGACGGTCACCCAGTTACAGGCCGACGCCGAAATGACGGACATGCTTTCCCGGGCGGCCGCGAGCGTCGGGCTAGAGTGGAACCCTCCGCTCTCCCCTGAACCCTCGCGGCTTGATGATTGGTTTCTGGGCTCGCGGCGCCGCTCAGACCGGCCGCGCCCCGCTCCAGTGCCATTCTTCCCGGAGGTGCATGAGGAGCTGACGAAGTTGTGGGAGGCACCTTTTACTGCCCGAACCCGGCTCCGCAGTTCCCCCGCTCTCACTACCCTTGATGGCGGGGCGGCCAGGGGCTATACGGCGATTCCCCCGGTGGATAAGGCGCTCGCAGTGCACTTATGCCCGCAGAGCGCCGCCACCTGGCGTGGACGCCCTAAGCTCCCCTCCAAGCCCTGTAGGCTCACGTCGTCCCTGACGGCCAAGGCCTACAGCGCTGCTGGACAAGCCGCCTCTGCCCTGCACGCCATGGCTCTCCTGCAGGTCCACCAAGCCAAGGCACTGAAAGAACTGCACGAGGGAAGTTCCGCCCCAGATTTGATGCAGGAACTGCGCTCGGCGACCGACCTCGCCCTCCGGGCGACGAAGGTCACAGCGCGGTCTCTTGGGCGGACGATGGCCACACTAGTTGTCCAGGAGCCCACCTGTGGCTCAACCTGGTCGAGATGGGCGAGGCCGACAAGACACGGTTCATTGCTGCCCCCATTTCCCAGGCGGGCCTATTTGGCGACACCGTTGAGGACTTTGCCCAGCAGTTCTCGACGGTAAAGCAGCAGACGGAGGCAATCCGGCACATCCTGCCCCGGCGCGGCTCAAGACCCCGCACCCCGTCTGCTCATCGCCAAGGGCGTCCCCCTTCGGTGACAGCACCGGCTCCGCCGCAGCCCGCCCCTCCGGCCCGGTCCCGGCGTGGAGCCCACCGCAGGAAGCCGACGGCACCCGTCTCTCAGCCGGCACCGAAGAACCCACGGAGGTCTTCGAGGCGCCCCTGAGACGGACAACCCAGGGACGTGGGAACCCACTCACCTGGAGCTGGTAGAAAGACCACTCCATCCCCCGGTGGAGGGCCGGGTGGAAAATCTTTTGTTGCCTTTTCGTTTGATTTCGCCGTACGCCCAAGTGGCTGCGGTACCCAACAGTTCAACAAAAGAGCGGCTTCCTTCCTCCCTGGGTCACATACCCGCTGTGTACGGTCGTCACCACGACTACCGTCCACGGGCTTTATCTTGCAGGATTGGCGCTCCAGCGGTGCCCTTTTCGCCCCTGAGCGCCCAGCTGTGGCACAAATCCACCCCCGATGTGACAGCCTCCACGGGTCGCGAGGACAGGCCTCTTCCTCCCCCGTCCCAGGCTGTTCCGGGTGGTCACAAGGAGCCAGGTAAGTGCTTCGATGTCCCTAGACTCAGCACGGCCACGACGTGCTGTGGCACCTCGCGCTCCGCCCCGCCGCGAGGCCCCACCTGCCGGTACGTCCGACGACGTTGTCCCCTTGGTTCCCCTCGCACGGAATTTGGACGCATGGCTTGCACTTCCCAATCCGTCGCGGTGGTTGATCCGGACCGTCCGACTCGGCTACGCGATTCAGTTCGCCAGGCGCCCGCCCAGGTTCAGCGGTACTCACTTCACCTTCGTCAAGGGCGAAAACGCTGTTACTCTGCGCGCGGAAATCGCTACCCTCCTACGAAAGGGCGCGATAGAACCTGTCCCTCCAGCCGAGGTGAAGAAAGGGTTTTACAGCCCCTACTTCATCGTACCGAAGAAAGGCGGTGGGTTGCGGCCAATCTTGGACCTGCGAGTACTGAACCGGGCTTTACACAGACTCCCGTTCAAGATGCTGACGCAAAGACGCATTTTAGCGAGCGTCCGGCATCAGGATTGGTTCACGGCGGTAGACCTGAAGGACGCGTACTTTCACGTCTCGATCCTTCCTCGACACAGACCCTTCCTGCGGTTCGCGTTCGAGGGTCGGGCGTATCAGTACAAAGTCCTCCCTTTCGGCCTGTCCCTGTCTCCTCACGTCTTTACGAAGATCGCAGAGGCTGCCCTTGCCCCGTTAAGGGAGGTAGGCATTCGCATTCTCAATTATCTCGACGACTGGCTAATCTTAGCTCACTCTCGAGACGTGTTATGCGCACACAGGGACCTGGTGCTCTCGCACCTCAGCCGACTAGGGCTTCGGGTCAACTGGGAAAAGAGCAAGCTCCTCCCGGTTCAGAGCATCTCTTTTCTCGGTTTGGAGTTGGACTCAGTCTCTCTGACGGCGCGCCTTACGAACGAGCGCGCCCAGTCGGTGCTGGCCTGTTTGAAGGCGTTCAAACAGAAAACAGCGGTTCCACTGAAACTTTTTCAGAGGCTCCTGGGGCATATGGCATCCTCGGCGGTGGCCACCCCGCTCGGGTTGATGCATATGAGGCCGCTTCAGCACTGGCTCCAGACTCGAGTCCCGAGACGGGCATGGCACCACGGGACACACCGCGTGGCCATTACACCGGTCTGTCACCGTCTTTTCAGCCCTTGGACCGACCTCTCGTTTCTACGAGCAGGTGTTCCTCTAGAACTGGTCTCCAGGCGCATCGTGGTCACGACAGATGCCTCCAAGACGGGCTGGGGCGCTGTTTGCAACGGGCACGCAGCCACCGGCCTCTGGACGGGTCCGCGGCTGCGTTGGCACATCAACTGCCTCGAGTTACTGGCAATTCTGCTCGCCCTGCGGAGGTTCCGGCCGTTGATCCAGGGCAAGCACGTGCTAGTTCGGACAGACAGCACGGCAGCGGTAGCATATGTCAACCGCCAAGGCGGTCTGCGCTCCCGCTGTATGTCACAACTCGCCCGCCGTCTCCTCCTCCGGAGTCAGCAGCACCTCAAGTCGCTGCGAGCCACTCATATCCCGGGCAACCTCAACGTTACAGCGGACGCGCTGTCACGGCAGGTTCCCCGCAGGGGAGAGTGGAGACTCCACCCCCAGGTGGTCCAGCTGATTTGGAGTCGATTTGGTCGGGCTCAGGTGGACCTGTTCGCCTCCCAAGAATCCTCCCACTGCCCGCTCTGGTACGCCCTCACCGAGGCTCCTCTCGGCATAGACGCATTGGCACACAGCTGGCCCCCTGGCATTCGCAAATACGCATTTCCCCCAGTGAGCCTACTTGCACAGACACTGTGCAAGGTCAGGGAGGACGAGGAGCAGGTCATCCTGGTAGCGCCCTACTGGCCCACCCAGACATGGTTCTCGGACCTCACGCTCCTCGCGACAGCTCCCCCTGGCAAATTCCCCTGAGGAAGGACCTTCTTTCTCAGGGACGGGGCACCCTCTGGCACCCGCACCCAGACCTCTGGAATCTCCATGTCTGGCCCCTGGACGGGACGCGGAAGACCTAGGTGGCCTACCACCCGCGGTGGTAGACACGATCACTCAGGCTAGGGCCCCCTCTACGAGGCGCCTGTATGCCTTGAAGTGGTCTCTGTTCGCTAAGTGGTGTTCTTCTCGACACGAAGACCCCCAGAGATGCGCAGTCGGATCAGTGCTTTCCTTCCTGCAGGAGAGGTTGGAAGGGAGGCTGTCCCCTTCCACCTTGAAGGTGTACGTTGCTGCCATAGCAGCACACCACGACGCAGTTGAGGGTAAGTCCTTAGGGAAGCACGATCTGATCATCAGGTTCCTAAGAGGCGCTAGGAGGCTGAATCCCTCCAGACCGCTCTTCGTTCCCTCATGGGACCTCTCCGTAGTTCTTCAGGGCCTACAGAGAGCCCCCTTTGAGCCTTTGCAGTCAGTCGAGCTGAAGGCACTCTCCCTGAAGACTGCCCTCCTGACTGCGCTCACTTCCATCAAGAGGGTAGGTGACCTGCAAGCGTTCTCTATCAGCGAAACGTGCCTAGAGTTCGGTCCGGGTTATTCTCACGTGATCCTGAGACCCCGACCGGGCTATGTGCCCAAGGTTCCCACCACTCCTTTTAGGGACCAGGTGGTGAACCTGCAAGCGCTGCCCCAGGAGGAGGCAGACCCAGCCCTGGCGTTGCTGTGTCCAGTGCGTGCTTTGCGCATCTATTTGGATCGCACGCAGAGCTTTAGACTCTCTGAGCAGCTCTTTGTCTGCTTCGGTGCACAGCGGAAAGGAAGCGCTGTCTCCAAGCAGAGGATCGCCCACTGGCTTGTTGATGCCATATCTATGGCATATCTCGCCCAAGACATGCCGCCCCCGGTAGGGCTACGGGCCCATTCTACCAGGGGTGTAGCGGCTTCTTGGGCTCTGGCCAGAGGTGCCTCTCTAACAGACATTTGTAGAGCAGCGGGCTGGGCAACACCCAACACCTTTGCAAGGTTCTACAACCTCCGGGTGGAACCGGTTTCGTCCCAGGTAGTGGCACGCAACACAAGCAGATAAGCCCGGGATAGCCGGCCGGGTGTATCGCTTGCACATAGCGCCTCCCACCTCCTTTTGAGCTGAAGACGTGCGCTGTTAATTCCCAGTAGTGTTCACAAAAGTTGTTCCCTGGTTGATTTCCTCCGAGCCCTGTGGCAGTCGAGTCTTCGGAGAGACTCACTGCCGGCCCAGTACACGTGCTATCTAAGAGCCCGGTGCTGGGGTAGGTGCTCCGCATGTGGCGGTTCCCTGTAAGGCTAACCCCATGCGATCTATATCTTCCGCTAGCTCGTTTCCCTGCTGGCAAACGGCGTCTTCCTTGGGCAGAGCCCCTCTGCCCCAGTCTCCATGTTGTAGTACATCCTCCCCCATTGGGCAGGATCTACCTTGAAGGCTCTCCACATGGTTGGAAAGACCATGTGATGTATTCTTCCACTTAAATATCCCCCCCTCTTGGGGCGAGGTGTGGTCTCCGCAGTGTCCTCCCCTTGGGAGGGACACCCCCCGACTAGACCTGGTGGCCCAGTCGGATAATCCCCCTTCTTTTTTAGGGAGTGGAAAAAGAGAAGGGGAAAGAGGCCACGACTGGGTTAAGCCCGTCTCTATCTTTGGGTAGTCGACTTGTCCCCAAGTAGGGCCGTTCGACACTCATAACTGTGTTGGGGGAGGTTACGTGTCGACCTGGTGCGCTGGCTATGAGGCACACAGCAAGTCTGCCCACCACACACCGCCAGTTCACGTAACACAGTTCAGCCTTGTGGCGTTTTGTATAGGGACCCCTAGTGTCACTACATCGACACCAACGTCGAGTGAGTGACAGATAGGGAACGTCATGGTTACTGGTGTAACCTCCGTTCCCTGATGGAGGGAACGAGACGTTGGTCCCTCCTGCCACAACGCTGAACTACCCGCTGAAATGGCCGGACCTTATATCGGCTCCTCAGCGTAAAACCTGAATGAGTGGTTGCATACCAGCTCCTTTTATACCCGTATGTTCGGGGGAGTGGCATGCAAATACCACTCGCCAATTTTCATTGGCCTTTTATCAAAGACCAGAGGTGTCTCGGGCTCCCAAGAGTGACCCCTAGTGTCACTACATCGACACCAACGTCTCGTTCCCTCCATCAGGGAACGGAGGTTACACCAGTAACCATGACGTTTTATTTTTTTAACTGCTAGAGGGCCAAAAGTTACATAGTGTATCTTTTTCTGTATATGACAAGTACAAAATTTCAGCCATCTGGTATATTCTGTTTTTACTTTATGATGTTGTATTTTATTATATGGCCATTATTAAATGTATTAATGGTTTAGTTTATCTTTACTGTGGCTTTGTTTTGCCATCAGTACTTTTCTCATTTTGTTTGAGTGAGGCTTCAAATCCCGACACAGCAACATTAGCTCAACAAATGCCGTATGCAGGACTTTCTGTTTTTACAAACAATGGGTGGCAGAGGGGGTTTTCTGAAAACTCATTATTTTTGTGTCATTAGTTTTTTGCAATTAAAGCTGAAGTTTGTAACTTCTGCACCACTGAAAGGAATTACAAAAATAGACATTGTTTTCAAGCAGCGTGTCGAATATGCCACCCATCTGCTGTTGATTGAACAAACAGATAGTCCAAACCCAAACTCACGGCATTGGTTGAGTCAATATTTTTGTGTCGGACTGGGCCAGTCGGTAGAAACAAACAGAGAAATTTTTAAAGCACCAAAGAGGCACAGTGTTTACTGTGTTCGAGGAAATCAGCCTAAGAACGGCTTACTTATAGTTGTCTCTGCATTAGAAGCTGTGAAAGGATAAAGTATTTAAACATTGAAAAAGTTTTAACATTTCAGCTTAAAAGCAAATTTTTGTCCTTTTTGCACCACTAGCATAAAATTAATATGATTGTTTACAAATGTGTTTCCCAAACACCCCCAACCCATCTTTACAACAAATTGTCTCTCCCCAATTTCACGCCATTGGTTGAGCCAGTGTTGCTGGGTCAGGATCCTCAAAAAAAGCAGAGCAATATTTTGATCTTGCCACAAAGTCATGAATGGCTTACTTATAGTTGTCTCTGCAATTTAAGATGTGATAGGACAACATACAGTATTTTAGAAGAAAATGTAAACACATCACATTTAACTGGAACCTTAAACACTTCGACTTTAATTTTCAGTCTAGTTAATTGGTTTCAAAACGCTCTGAGGCTTTTTGAGTCCACAAAATGTACAAACTGTTGCATTTTAAACGCTCAGATCTCCTCTCTGGGTGAACATCAGTACACACTATCATCCATAATCGACTTGTTTGCTGACTTGTCTAAGCTCTCCAAACCAAAAAAGATTGTACTTAACCCCCACATCTTCCTGTGTTCTGCCCATCTGGCCTCATCTCCACCCTTGGGAAAGTGCAGACGCTGCACACCACTGGAGATAATGGGACACAGAGAGGATCTGTAATCACTAGTGTGGTCCCATAGAACAGGGGCGTTAAATCAAGCTCAGGTGGCTGATAAAGGGATTCTGATTGTTTGCTGCAGCCGTTTTGTGTTGCTGAATGTCCAGACAGCAGGATAGCAGCCACGAGATTGATGAGCAGGCGGATGCTGTTCCTGTGCCCCAAGATCTGACTTACAATGGTATTATCGTGGCCATGAGTTACATATCAGTGAAGAAGACACATACATATAGTATTTTAAATGAATGAAATCCCATTTATTATTATATTACATATTGCAACAATAATTATTACAAAATGTAAGGATTTCAAATATGACTTTGTATTAAAGGGATAGTTCACCCAAAAATGATTTTCTCATTATTTACTCACCTTCATGCCACCCCAGATGTGTATGACTTTCTTTATTCTGCAGAACACAAATGAAGATTTTTAGAAGAATATATTAGCGCTGTAGGTCCATTCAATGCAAGCGAATAGTGGCCTGAATTCTGAAGGTCCAAATATCATACAAGTAATCAATCCTCAAGTTGTTTAGTCAGTGTCTTCTGAAGCAATCCAAATGGTTGTGGGTGAGAACAGACCAAAAGGTCATTCCTTTTTCACTATAAATCTTAACAGCAGTCTCCTTGGCGATCATGATTTCAAGCTCAGTTACACTTCCTATAGCTCCATTCAGCGGTCTGCGCATGTGTCAAGCACAAGGAAGTGTAATCGAGCTTGAAATCATGATTTGAGACTGCAATTACAAGATGTACAGTGAGAAAGGAGTTATATTTTGGCTTGTTCTTACACAAAACCATTTGGATCGCTTCTGACAACATTAAACCACAAGAAGATTAAACCACTGGAGTATGGAGTTATTTATGTGCCACAATTCTGCATGCACAATATTATATTTTGAGCTTGCAAGATTTGCACACAAAAAGTTATTTTGCACATGTTTGAACTGAGTTTTGTAAAGCAATATATCTTCTTGCAAAGATTAATGAATTTTGAATGTGTGCTGATGTCAACATTTGCACAGAATTATGACATTTATGTCATCCTTTGTTTTTGCGTTTGCAAGATTTCAATCACTATCTCTCCCGTACGTGCTCTGCGTGTGCTTAGAACTTTAGACTGCTTGTTTGCATTTCCGACTGTATTCCAACAAGTCCCTCCTCCAACAAGTCCCTCCTCCAACATCAGGATTGGCTATTAGGAGCTCTTACAAGTGCTCTGCGATTGGACAGCTGAGGTAGCTACACCAACCATGACATCACAGTGTAAATGTAGTAGAAGAGTCATACGGCACAATGCTCCAAGTTCAGTATACAATTTATATACTGTATACTAGTTATTATTACAAGAGATATTTACGCTGTGGATAATATATATAACAGAATTACTGTAAGGCTTACCTTAATGTAATGTAAGTTATTTAAAATATAGTAGCCCTATAATGCAATGCTAAGGAATTCCTTTATTTTTATTTTTGTATTACTTTTTGCAGTCTCAAACAACTGAGGTTCAATGTACTGTATATTTAATTTACTGCTAAACTGTAATCTGGATACATTTATTTTAATAAACTGCTTTCCCAGAATATCATGTTGGATAGACAGAAGTCAAATTAAGTCCCCCCAAAACTACACTATTATGTTACTCTTAAAGAGTTTTAGATTAAATTACTATAATATAATACAATAAAAGAGCTACAGTACATACGAGTGGTCATAGTGTGACACATTTTCTTTCTTGAAAATAAACTATCCCCTTCTTCTCTTCCTCTTGTATTGATTAGCAGATCTAGCATTTATGCTGCTTTTAAGTGATATGATTTGGACCTTCAGACTTCTGGCCACCATTCACTTACATTGTGATGACATACAGAGCTGAAATACTCTTCTAAAAATCTTAATTTGTGTTCTTCAGAAAAAAAAAAAAAACATTCATGCACATCTGGGATGGCATGAGGGTGACTAAATGATGAGAGAATTTTCATTTTTGGGTGAACCCTCCCAATAATTGCAATACAAAACATATATATATATATATATATATATATATATATATATATACATACATATATATATATATATATACATATATATATATAAACTCAGCAAAAAAAAGAAACGTCCCTTTTTCAGGACACTGTATTTTCACGATAATTTTGTAAAAATCCAAATAACTTTACTGATCTTTACAGAACCATAAACAATTAATGAACATGCACCTGTGGAACGGTCATTAAGACACTAACAGCTTACAGACGGTAGGCAATTAAAGTCACAGTTATAAAAACTTAGGACACTAAAGAGACCTTTCTACTGACTCTGAAAAACACCAAAAGAAAGATGCCCAGGGTCCCTGCTCATCTGCGTGAACGTGCCTTAGGCATACTGCATGGAGGCATGAGGACTGCAGATGTGGCCAGGACAATAAATTGCAATGTCTGTACTGTGAGATGCCTTAGACAGCGCTACAGGGAGACAGGAAGGACAGCTGATCATCCTCGCAGTGGCAGACCACGTGTAACAACACCTGCACAGGATCGGTATATCCGAATATCACACCTGCGGGACAGGTACAGGATGGCAACAACAACTGCCCGAGTTACACCAGAAATGCACAATCCTTCCCTCAGTGCTCAGACTGTCCGCAATAGGCTGAGAGAGGCTGGACTGAGGGCTTGTAGGCCAGTTGTAAGGCAGCTCTGGCAAAAAGTGCTCTTCACTGACGAGTCGCGGTTTTGTCTCACCAGGGGTGATGGTCGGACTCGCGTTTATCGTTGAAGGAATGAGCATTACATCGAGGCCTGTACTCTGGAGCGGGATCGATTTGGAGGTGGAGGGTCCGTCATGGTCTGGGGCGGTGTGTCACAGCATTATCGGACTGAGCTTGTTGTCATTGCAGGCAATCTCAACACTGTGCGTTACAGGGAAGACATCCTTCTTCCTCATGTGGTACCATTCCTGCAGGCTCATTCTGACATGACCCTCCAACATGACAACCACACCGTCTTTTTCCAGAGCAGCCTGTATTTCTCCTGAGGTTACCTGTGGGTTTTTCTTTGTATCCCGAACAATTCTTCTGGCAGTTGTGGCTGAAATCTTTCTTGGTCTACCTGACCTTGGCTTGGTATCAAGAGTTCCCCAAATTTTCCACTTCTTAATAAGTGATTGAACAGTACTGACTGGCATTTTCAAGGCTTTGGATATCTGTTTATATCCTTTTCCATCTTTATAAAGTTCCATTACCTTGTTACGCAGGTCTTTTGACAGTTCTTTTCTGCTCCCCATGGCTCAATATCTAGCCTGCTCAGTGCATCCATGTGAGAGCTAACAAACTCATTGACTATTTATACACAGACACTAATTGCAATTTAAAAAAACCACAGGTGTGGGAAATTAAAATTTAATTGCCATTTAAACCTGTGTGTGTCACCTTGTGTGTCTGTAACAAGGCCAAACATTCAAGGGTATGTAAACTTTTGATCAGGGCCATTTGGGTGCCAAACAACTATGTGATAATAAATGGCTTCATATGATCACTATCATTAAGTAAAAGACAATTTTTTTTTGCATGATCAGTCATATTTTCAAAATCAATGCCAAAATTTCACAATTTCTGCCAGGGTATGCAAACTTTTGAGCACAACTTTATATACAGTTGAAGTCAAAAGTTTACATACACTTAGGTTGAAGTTATTCAAATTCATTTTTTAACAACTCCACAGATTTCATATTAGCAAACTATAGTTTTGGCAAGTTGTTTAGGACATCTACTTTGTGCATGACTCAAGTAATTTTTCCAACAATTATTTACAGACAGATTGTTTCACTTTTAATTGACTATATCACAATTCCAGTAGGTCAGAAGTTTACATTCACTAAGTTAACTGTGCCTTTAAGCAGCTTGGAAAATTCCAGAAAATTATGTCAAGCCTAATTTAGCTTCTGATAGGCTAACTGGAGTCAACTGGCGGTGAACCTGTGGTTGTATTTTAAGGCCTACCTTCAAACTCAGTGCCTCTTTGCTTGGCATCATGGTAAAATCAAAAGAAATCAGCCAAGATATCAGATACAAAAATTGTGGACCTTCACAAGTGTGGTTCATCTTTGGGAGCAATTTCCAAATGCCTGAAGGTACCACGTTCATCTGTACAAACAATAGTACGCAAGTATAAACACCATGGGACCACACAGCCATCGTACCACTCAGGAAGGAGATGCATTCTGTCTCCTAGAGATGAACGTAGTTTGATGCGAAAAGTGCAAACCAATCACAGAACAACAGCAAAGGACCTTGTGAAGATGCTGGAGGAAACAGGTAGAAAAGTCTCTAAATCCACAATAAAACGAGTCCTATATCGATATAACCTGAAAGGCTGCTCAGCAAGGAAGAAGCCACTTCTCCAAAACCGCCATAAAAAAGCCAGACTACAGTTTGCAAGTGCACATAGGGACAAAGATCGTCCTTTTTAGAGAAATTTCCTCTGGTCTGATAAAACAAAAATGGAACTTTTTGGCCATAATGACCATCGTTATATTTGCAGGAAAAAGGGTGAGGCTTGCAAGCCGAAGAACACCATCCCAACCGTGAAGCATGGGGGTGGCAGCATCATGTTGTGGGGGTGCTTTGCTGCAGGAGGGACTGGTGCACTTCACAAAATAGATGGCATCATGAGGAAAGAAAATTATGTGGATATATTGAAGCAACATCTCAAGACATCAGTCATGAAGTTAAAGCTCAGTCGCAAATGAGTCTTCCAAATAGAAGTTACCCCAAGCATACCTCCAAACTTGTGGCAAAATGGCTTAAGGACAACAAAGTCAAGGTATTGGAGTGGCCATCACAAAGCCCTGACCTCAGTCCGAAAGAAAATTTTAGGGCAGAACTGAAAAAGCATGTGTGAGCAAGGAGGCCTACAAACCTCAATTAAACCAGTTCTGTCTGGAGGAATGGGCCAAAATTCCAGCAACTTATTGTGAGAAGCTTGTGGTAGGCTACCCAAAAAGTTTGACCCAAGCTAAACAATTTAAAGGCAATGCTACCAAATACTATCAATGTGTATGTAAACTTCTTACCCACTGGGAATGTGATAAAAGTAATAAAAGCTGAAATAATAATTCTCTCTACTATTATCCTGACATTTTGATTATTTAACATAAGCCTATACTTTTTTATTATTAATCATTTTTATTGATTCCATTCAACAAATTAAATCAAATTATATCAAATTAAACCCTTCCACCCAAACATTCCCCATAATCTCCCATAATCTCTTGAGAGAAGCCGAAGCTCCGTCCCCCGGACACTGAATTAGCAGGGAGTAATACACTGATGCCTCATGACCTTTTACAAAAGCAGTAATCACCACTCCCAGAGTATCTGCCACTTTAGGGGGGTGTATGCTACTCCCAAAAATAGTACAGAAGAGGTGGTGCAGCTGTAAGTACCTGAAGAACTGAGACCTGGGAATCCCAAAATGCTGAACCATATTTTCAAAGGATCTCAACACTCCACTCTCATATAAGTCACCAAGCATATTAACCTCCCTCACAATCCACTCTGACCAGCAGAAACGGGATTTATTAATACATAATTTTGGGTTCAGCCATATGCTTGAGGCAGCATTTAAATAAATGTCCAAATTAAACACTCTGGACACTTTTGGCCATACCGAGTGCAAATGCGAGATAATGGGGTGTAACTTAACTTCTCCGGTTAGTTTAATAGAAAGGCTTTGCAATGGCGAAATGGAGACAAGAACTTCCTGTTCAATACAAAACCAGGGAGGGGCTCTCTCAGGTGGAAGCAACCAATGAGCCAAATGTCTGAGACCAAATGCATAATATTAAAACAAAATCTTGGGTAGGCCTAGCCCACCTTTGTCAATTGGCCAATGTAACTTATTGAAATGTAATCTGGGACGTTTACCATTCCAAATGAAGGACTTCCCTATGCTATCAAATTGCTTGAAATAAGAGAGAGGGACATCTATAGGGAGAGATTGTAGCAGGTAATTGAATTTTGGAATACAATTAATTTTAATAACATTAACCTTCACAATCATAGATAAATGTAATGAAGCCTGCCCACCCACCTGCATCGCTTGAAAATCTTTTTATTAAAGGGTCAAAATTAACTCTAACTAAATCACAAAAATTTTCTGGGAATAAAATGCCCAAATATTTAATGCGCTGTTTTGGCCACTGGAAAGCGCCCGGCTGAAAAGCCGTTACTGGGCAGTATGCTGTCAGAGCCAAAGCTTCGGATTTAGACCAATTCACTCTGTATCCTGAGAACTTAGAAAAGGAATTAATAGTTCTGTGGAGGCAAGTCATAGATCTAGTAGGGTCGGAGACAAATAATAAAATATCATCTGCGTAAAGCAAAAGCTTATGTGCCACGCCACCCACCACCACCCCTGGAAAATCATCCTCCTTTCTTATCGTGGCTGCTAATGGTTCCAGGCAAGACAGAACAATAAGGGGGAAAGAGGGCAACCCTGCCAGGTACCCCTATCCAGAGTAAAATAATCTGAAATTAATACATTCGTTTGAACCACCACTACCGGGTGTCTATAAAGTAACTTAATCCACCCAATAAAAGTATTACCAAAACCGTAAATTTCCAAATCTTAAAAAGATAATCCTATTCTACCATATCAAATGCCTTTTCGGCATCAAGAGAGATGGCAGTGACTGGAGTCTGATCATTCGCAACTGCCCACATGATATTGATGAAACGCCTAATGTTATCAGAAGAGCTACTGCCCGAATAAACCCCGAATAAACCCCACCTGATCTATGTGCATAAGAGATTTCATAACTTTACTTAATCGGTTAGCCAAGATTTTTGACAATATTTTAACGTCTAGCTGGATCAGGGAAATTGGACGGTAACTCTTACACTCACTTGGATCTTTGTCCTTTTTAAGAATCAGACTGATCCGGGCTTGCATCATGATTGGCGGAATCTTTCCATTCTTTAATGATTCTGTATAAACTTCTAGCAAAAGTGGAGTCAGTTCTGTAGCATAAGATCTAAAAAACTCAGCGGGAAAGCCATCTGGCCCCAGAGCTTTGGCTGTAGGCAAGGCCTTAATTATCTCGCCAAGATCCTCCAGGGTTATCTCGGAATCAAGAGAATTTCTTTGCTCAGTCGTCAGTTTAGGAAGTTCTAATGGTTCCACAAAGTTTCTAGTATCCTCTTCAGTAGATGAAGATGTGGAACTATAGATATCAAAATAGAATTCTTTAAAAGCATTATTAATATCAATGGCTGAGATAAATATTTCACCACCAGCAGATTTCACTGAGGGAATGGTAGAAAAAGACTCTCTCTGTTTTATATATCTAGCCAGAAGTTTTCCTGCCTTGTCCCCTGACTCAAAGTATGACTGTCTTGCCCTGAATAGACAAAACTCCACCTTCCACAACAAAATAGTATTATATCTGTACTTCAATCAGGTCAATTCTCCGAGGCCATTAGACGACATTCGGCGCTTCAGCTCTGCCTCGGCACTTTTAATATTCCCTTCCAATTCCACGAGTTCTTGTGCTTTGGATTCTTTGGTGAATGAGGCATACTGTATGATCCGGCCCCTAAAAACCACCTTAAGTGCCTCCCAAGCCTGGCCCACAGAGGATACTGAGGACCAGTTGGTCTCCATATAGACACTGATTTCAGTCTTTAGCATTTGTTGGAATTCAGGATTTTGCAAAAGGGATACATTAAAGCACCAGCTATATGATTTATTTTTCTCCGTATGTGGCAACACCTCTAAACACACCAGGGCATGATCTGAGACTAAAATGTTTCCAATTGAGCAATCAACAACAGATGAAATGAGGGACTTAGATATATTAAAAAAAAAATCTATTCTAGAGTGTATCTTATGGACTGATGAAAAAAATGTATAGACCCTAACAGAGGTGTTCAAAAGTCTCCAAATATCTGTAAGTCCAAGATTTTTACACATCCTGTGGAGCCTCACTGTTGCTCTAGGGGGCTTGTACACTTTTGCTTCACTATGAGTCCATCAAAAGATTAAAGTCTCCTCCCAACATTATATCATGAGGGGTGCCAGTGGCTTGCAACATCCCTTCAAGATTTATAAAAAAGCCCTGATCATCCACGTTAGGTGCATAAATATTAGCCAAAATAAGATTTTGCCCCTGAATTTCAGCTAAAAGAATAATGATTCTTCCTAATTTATCTTTACTCTGTTTGAGACATTTGAATTGTAGATGTTTACTTATCAATATAATGACTCCCCTGCTCTTACTTGAGCCAGCACTATAAAAAAAATGCCCACCTCATATCTTTCCAAATTTTCAGCTTCCTGCGCAGAAAGGTGTGTTTCTTGAAGAAACACTGTATCATATTTCTTACGCTTTCATGGGGTGCCCCAACCCATTCACATTCCATGTGGAGAGAGACAGTCCACTCATATTAACATTTGACATTTTGACATATAAGAAAAAATTGATTGTGTGTCAAAAACAAGATTGTAAAAACCACATTCCAGCATTGGTGCGACCATTAAAACCCGAACATCCCCCGGAACAAAACAAACAGAAAAATGAAAACTGTGCGCATTAACCCCACGCATGGCAGTGCCAACTGACGTCCATCCCTCCAAACTCAAACAGTCCATGTACACCTACGAGGACCCCTGTGACAACTTTGCCATCAGATTTCTCAAGTCCAGTGTTTCTATACAAATTTTGTGAGACAATTCTGTCAGCAAAAGGTAATCTATAAAACAAACTCCAGCCACTAGGTGGAACAAACTCAAACAGCATGTAGATTCATCCACAAAACTGTACAGAAGGTGTGTCACTCTGCAAAATAAACTCCAGCTGCTAGGCCGACCCAGCACAAAAAAAAAAAAAAAAAAACACACAGTTTCCTCAAACAGTCAAGTGGATAATCAGTGAGCCGGTCCACTTGGCTGCAACGTGAGTACAAAAAAAATAACTTACTCACTCCATTGACTTTATGAAGGACATTGCTTGCTGTGGGCATGTGAGTGTTTTATGGCCCTCCTTAGCATATTTTCTCAATTTGGACAGGAATATCAGTGCAAAAGCGAACTTCCATTGATGTAAAAGTTTCTTGCATTCCTGGAATCGATCACATTTCTCCTGTCGAATTTGCAAAGTCTGGGAATAAGAAAATGCTGTGGTTTTTCCAAGAAAGCCATCCTTTACTCCTCACCTCACGTAACACAAGATCTTTATCAGATGATCTCAGAAATTTGGCCAGAATTGATCGGGGCCTGTCTCCCTCCACGGATCTCCGCACCAAAACCCTGTGAGCTTGCTCAATTTCCAGCTTATGGCCTGTTATGTCGAGCAGATTCAGAAGGAGCCCATCCAGGAATTTCACCATATCCCAACCCTCTTCGTCTTCAGGAATTCCAACAATACGGATGTTATTCCCCCGGCTACGATTCTCTATGTCCTCCAACTTCTCCCAGACACGCTCTAAATCCACCTTGGTTGCTAGCGGATTAGCAGATAATTCCCTAACCGATGACTCCATATAATCGATCCATTTCTCGACATCCCCCACTCTTGTAACCATCTCAGAGAACTTCGTCTCCATGGCAATGATTGATTGACGTATCACAACATCCTCCAAGTCAGCAATGACCTTCATCAGCATTGCCGACACGTTAAACATCTCTCGCCGCATTTCTCGCACTTCCCCGACTAAATCGACTCCCTGGCTTGCGGCCCTCTCGGGGGTATCAGCTTGAGAACATAAGTGTCTTTTAATGTCTCCAGAGCCTGAGGATTTTGAGTTCTTTGACATATTGGGCTCCAAGTACAGTTATGAAACAGAGTGTATCGAATCTCACTGGTTTATATCATTAAAAGTGTTAAAACTAGCAAAGTGCGCAGAGCTCACCATTCACATGTCCGATCCTCGCATGCCGTCACGTGACTCCCCGATATTTCACATTCTTAAAATAAAGTAGTGATCCTAACTGAACTAAGACAGGCAATGTTTTTTACAATTAAATGTCAGGACTTGTGAAAAACTGAATTTAAATGTATTTGGCTTACGTGTAGGTAAACTTCTGACTTCAACTGTATATGCACTGGTGGCCAAAAGTTTGGAATAATGGACATATTTTGCTGTTTTGTAAGGAAATTGGTACTTTAATTAACCAAAAGTGGCATTCAATTGATCACAAAGTATAGTCAGGACATTACTGATGTAAAAAACAGCACCATCACTATTTCAAAAAAAGTCATTTTTGATCAAATCTAGACAGGACTATTTGGTTCATTAAATGAAGCTCTTCAAAGACAAAGGATTTGCATGGGGTGAAATGTCACCTGAGTATCTGGACAAACTGACAGCTAGAATGCCAAGGATCTGCAAAGCTGTCAATGTTGCACTTGGAGGATTTGTTGATGAGAACTCTTTGAAGTAGTTTAAAAAGTTCTGAACATTTTTTTTTCAAATTGTAATAGTAATTTTTCACATTGTTAATGTCCTGACTAGGGCTGGGTTTCGTTCAAAATTTTTTGATATCGATACCGATTTCTTGACTTCGATACCGGTTCCTAAACGATACTTTTTTCGATACTAATTTTATGAAATCCACTTTAACAAGATTACAATCATTACACATTACCTCAAAAAAAATCCTGGTTACTTTCATAACCTCCATTCCCTGATGGAGGGAATGAGACGTTGTGTCGATGTAGTGACACTAGGGGTCACTCTTGGGAGCCCCAAACACCTCTGCTTTTTTGAAAAAAGGCCAATGGGAATTGGCGAGTGGAATTTGTATGCCACTCCCCCGGTAATACGGGTATAAAAGGAGCTGGAATGCAACCACTCATTCAGGTTTTGTGCTGAGGAGCCGAGACCAGGTCCCGGCCATTTCAGCGGGTAGTTCAGCATTGTGGCAAGAGGGACACAACGTCTCGTTCCCTCCATCAGGGAATGGAGGTTACAAAAATAACCAGGATGTTCCCTATCTGTCACTAACTCAACGTTGTGTCGATGTAGTGACACTAGGGGTCCCTATACAAAACGCCACAACTATCTGGACTGTGTTATGTGATCTGGCGGTGCGTGACGGGCAGACCGCTGTGTGCCTCGTAGTCAGTGC
Source organism: Myxocyprinus asiaticus (assembly GCF_019703515.2). Taxonomy (NCBI): domain Eukaryota; kingdom Metazoa; phylum Chordata; class Actinopteri; order Cypriniformes; family Catostomidae; genus Myxocyprinus; species Myxocyprinus asiaticus. Next base: position 25,031,943 of record NC_059380.1, read on the forward strand.
ACCAGGCAATCACGTAACCTCCCCAATGCTCTTATGAGCGTCAAACGGTACTTCAGGAACAAGTCGACTGCCCGACAACAAGGACAGGCTAGCCCAGCCGAGGCCTCTTTTCCTCTTTTTTCTCCCCAAAAAGAGTGGAATTTATTAACCAACTGGGAGCCATAAGTGTCTACGTCAGGGGGTGTCCCTCCCAAGGGGGAGACACCGCGGAGACCACACCCTGCCCAAAAAGAGGGGTATTTTGAGTGGAATACATTACATGGTTTTACCGAGTTTTGTCGGAAGTATGTCATGTGGAGAGGTCCCATGGTAGGTCCTACCCAAAGGGGGAGGAGTTTCTACAAAGCATGGCGACCGGGGGCAGAGGGGCCCCTGCCCAAGGAAGATGCAGTTTACCGACAGGGAAACGGTTTTGCGGAAAATATCACATGGGGTTGCCTTCGGGGGAACCAGCACATGCGGAGCACCTACCTTAGTACAGGGCCTCATTAGCGCACTTACTGAGCTGGCAGCGAGTTTCTCTGCAAACTCAACTGCCACAGGGCTAAGATCACAGTCTGTGAACACTACTGGGAGTCAAGAGCACACATCTTCACCTCAAGGGAGGGGAAAGGTGGTATACGCAAGCGGTATACAGCCAGCTGTCCCGGAACTTACCTGCTTGTGCCTGCCAATACATGGGACGAGACCGGCTCAACCCAGAGATTGTCGAACCTTGCAAAGGTGTTAGGTGCTGCCCAACCCGCTGCTCTGCAGATGGCTGCCAAAGAGGTGCCACTGGCCAGGGCCCAGGGGGACACCACATTCCTGTAGAGTGGGCTCGTAACCCCACAGGGGGTGGCATGTCCTGAGCCTGATATGCCATCGCAATGGCATCAATGACCCAGTGGGCGATCCTCTATTTGGGGACGGCGCTTCCTTTCCACTTATAAGGCTCTGCGTGCGATCCAAATAGATGCGTAAAGCTCGCACCGGACACAGCAATGCCAAGGCTGGGTCTGCCTCCTCCTGGGGCAGTGCTTGCAGGTTCACCACCTGATCCCTAAAAGGGGTCGTGGGAACCTTGGGCACATAGCCCGGTCGGGGTCTCAGGATCATGTGAGAGTAACCCGGACTGAACTCCAGACACGATTCGCTGACAGAGAACGCCTGCAGTTCCCCTACCCTCTTGATGGAAGTGAGCGCAGTCAGGAGGGTAGTCTTCAAAGAGAGTACCTTAAGCTCAGCTGACTCCAAGGGCTCAAAGAGAGCTCTCTGTAGACCCCAAAGGATGAGGCGCAGTCTGGAGGGATTCAACCCCCTAGTGCCTCTCAGGAACCTGATGATCAAGTCATGCTTCCCCAAGTACTAACCATCTACTGCATCGTGATGAGATGAAATAGCGGCTACATACACCTTCAAGGTGGAGGGGGACAGCTGCCCCTCCAGCCTCTCCTGCAGGAAGGAAAGCACTGATCCAGCTGCGCATCTCTGGGGGTCTTCGTGTCAGGAAGAACACCACTTAGCGAACAGATGCCACTTCAAGGCATACAGGCACCTCATAGAGGGAGCCCTAGCCTGAGTGATCGTGTCTACCACCGTGGGTGGTAGGCCACTTAGGTCTTTCACGTCCCATCCAGGGGCCAGACGTGGAGATTCCAGAGGTCTGGTCATGGGTGCCAGATGGTGCCCCGTACCTGAAAAAGGTCCTAACTCAGGAGAATTCGCCGGGGGGGCTGTTGCGAGGAGCGTGAGATCCGAGAACCACGTCTGGGTGGGTCAGTAGGGTGCTACTAGGATGATCTGCTCCTCGTCCTCCCTGCCCTTGCACAGGGTCTGTGCAAGTAGACTCACTGGGGGAAACCCGTATTTGCATAGTCCAGGGGGCCAGCTGTGTGCCAGCGCATCTATACTGAGGGATGCCTCGGTGAGGGCGTACCAAAGCGGGCAGTGGGAGGATTCCCGGGAAACAAACAGGTCTACCTGTGCTCGACCGAATCGACTCCAAATCAGCTGGACCACCTGAGGGTGGAGTCTCCACTGAGGGGAACCTGACATGACAGCGCGTCCGCTACGGTGTTGAGGTCGCCTGGGATGTGAGTGGCTCGTAGCGACTTGAGACGCTGCTGACTCCAGAGGAGGAGACGGCGGGCGAGTTGTGACATGCAACCCTCTTTCCCTGAAGAGAAAATCTGAATGAGTGGTTGCATACCCGCTCCTTTTATACCCGTATGTCTGGGGGAGTGGCATGCAAATTCCACTCGCCAATTCCCATTGGCCTTTTTTCAAAAAAGCAGAGCTGTTTGGGGCTCCCAAGAGTGACCCCTAGTGTCACTAAATCAACACAACATCAAGTGAGTGACAGATAGGGAACTTTGGTTTTATTTTTTCGGTTTTGTTTTTTTTTTACAGACTCAAAGACTCATCTCCTGAGCCACTACAGCTCCAACAAAGGAACAGAAAAGCACAAAGGAACAAAATGTAACCAACAACAAAAATCAGTGCAAATAGTTTTAATGCAGTTCAAATAGTTTTCAGTGCAAAATGAACAGTTTCAAGTCAGAATGTGAGGCTCACTTCTGCACACATAAGATCTTTAAATCACTCAGCAGTTCTTCTTCAAAAAATTTGCATGTCTGCTTTTTCAGGAGACAGACAAGCCCGCTCCTGACTGATAATGTCCCCGGCAGTAGAAAATGTACGCTCTGAGAGTGTGGATGTTGCTTGCACACACAGACACCTTGTTGCCAAATCAGAAAGCATTGGCAGAGTGTCCTTCATGTCCCACCACCAGGTTACTGGACTCACTGAGGACAGCGTAGATGGAAGTAATCTGTAGTGCTGTATCTCTGCCTGAATCTTCTATGTAGTGCTGCTGACAGGGGTCTCTGTTCTTACTTCAATTGCCATGTCCTCCACAGCAAACAGCATCCCTAGGGCAGACAGCTTTGGTCTCTTCTGTGAACAAATAAGTAAAGAAATAAAGAAAAATATAAAACACTATCAAGGTAAATGCAAAGAAGTTTATTTTCTTCTGAAAATTAAATGGGAAAAAATAGGATGTCTTTATATTTTCTTACCAGTGTTGCTACTGCAGATGCACTGTCTTCATCAGATGAGCTGTCATCTTGGTCACCTGCTTTCTCTTTGAGCCCCTGTTCCATTTGCTGGGCCTGAGTCTGTATTCAGTAGAATATGAGGGTCATATATATTGATCTAAAATTGAAGAGAAGTAGAAGATTACCAATAACAATTAACACCTATTCTTCTGAGGTCCTTCTCATCAGCTCCTCCAGTCTGGTCCACACTTTATCTGCCACTTTTGACTTGAATCTGGGATCCAAGGCTGTGCCCTCCTCCAAGAGCTGTCTGATGCTGTCAACCTGCAAGACAAAAACATAGTATGAGTCCCTGAATAATCCTAATGAAAACAAGTGAGAAATCAATAGGATTACACTACACACCTGGTATCTTTTTGAGAGGTCATTCCAGATAGTGTCCTTGATGGTCTTTGTGAACATTAACTGTGAATTGGTGCTGGAGTTTATCCAAGATCGGCAGAATCTGACCCAGGGTTGGGCTCCTTTCAGCAGAGACGCAGATGGTTGAAGTGAAAAGTATCTTTGTAACTTTGACAAACTTTTCTGCTTTTCTGAAATCCTCATCAGAAACTCTCTGCAGTCTGAAAAATATAATCAGTTTTATTAGCTGGACTATAGTTTTGAGCACAATGTTTTACACTGAAAATGGTATGAGCTAATGACAAAGTTCTTTACCTGTCCAATGATTTCTTAAGCCGAGGGTCCATGGAGGCAGCCTGGATGGCAGGGAACTGCTCCAAGAATCACTCCACCATCAGAAACAGGCTATTCCACCTCGTCCTCACATCAAAGATGACAGCATGTTCTGGAAGGCCTAGAGTGAGAGAGATATAGAAAGAAAGAGAGGGAGGAAATTGGTGTGTGTGTGTGGTTATGAAAGTGGTTGTTCATTTGCAGAGATATTTTACTAAATGCTTTAGCAAAGGATTTTTCTAAACTATTTGGCCAAAGAGTTTTGCACTAAGGTTGATCTATATTGATTTCTATTTACCGAGAAGACGCTGCTTCACTTTAAGGACAGGTTTAGCCAGGCTGGACCTTTTCAGCCACACCACCATTGCTCTGATCCTTCCTGCCCACTGTGAGACTGAGGGTATAGTGTAAAGCTTTTGAGCAGCAATATTAAGAGTGTGAGCAAAGCAGCCAATTTGTTTAGTACCCGTCATCTTTTTTATTGCTACATCAATGTTTGATGCATTATCCACTGTGACCGCACCTACTCTATCCTTTATACTGAATTCATCAACAATATCTCCTATCTCTTCTGCTACAATGTCCCCCTGTCTGGGACAATGCTGGTCCAGCCATCAGCAGTCACAGCCACATCCCTCACATATTGTAACTCTTTCTTGACGTTTTCTTTTTCTACTGCATACCATGCAGGTATGAGGGTATTTGAGAGCATGTCTCGGCTGGGAGACTGATATCTGGGGTTTAAGGCCCTTATCATGCCCCTATAGTTGATAACAGAACACAAAACATAAAAATAGCATTGTTTTATCATTGTTGCTTACTATAAAAAGGTAAAAAAAAAACAAAAGAAAACATTATCTAGGTTAAGAGATTACCTAGACACCTGGCCAACAACCTTAACGGTAAAGTTACAACAACACCACACAGCTTACTCACCTCCACCATGGAGCCTCCACTGTAGAAAAAGGCAACAAACCTTTAACAATGAAGTTTGTGACTGCCCTGTGGCACTCATCTTGCCTTTCCTTCATCATTTTTCCTTTTTCTGCCAGTGTGAATGGATTGACACTTGATGGTCTCCTCATGCCAGGGTCAGCAGGGGCAGAGGCTATAACATTAATGTGAAGAGGAAAAAAAAAACAAGAAAGCTAAACTGTTAATTCAGCCAACCCTAAGGATAAGCATGGTTTAACAAGATAACTAGTTTAATAGTAGTTTAACTTGATCAGTTACTGTCAACCTTAAAGCATTTTTAGCATCGATTTAGCTATCTATCTATAGCCATACATCCAAACAATATCTAATGTTACGTAGGTCCCAGTTTATAGGACTATGTCACCGCACACACAAAAGTTAATTTAACAAGTACACAAGCATGTACCACTACAAGTTAGCTGATTTTGTATGTTGGTTTGTTTGCTAAACGTTAACCTTACCTGTCGGAGTCCCAGTCATAGCCCCGCTGCATTCATCAGTAGTTTTGGAGGAGGACTCGTGTGGTGGGCATGTTGAAGGAGGATCTGTGGCAGGAGGACACTGAGAGGATGACTGCACCGGCTTGGTCTTCTTGCAGTCGAAGATGGAGCAACTTTCTGCTCTTAAGTTTATTCCATGCACTGTCAAGTGCTTCATCAGATTTGTCGTGTTGCCGGTCTTGGCAGCAATTATCTTGTCGCAAATATTGCATCGCGCACTGTTGGCATCGAGTCTGGTGAAATGTAACCACACTTTTGATCTTTTCCACATCTTTTACATATATGGGGGTTGGGACGCATACACACTACAGCCTCAAGTGTGAGCCGCGTCTCTGGGCGTAACCGACATAAACTAGTGTTTTTCCTTGATGCCTAACCACAGCCAATCACCAGCATTTTAGATTTTGGCACATCTAGCATGCTACATGCTTATCACTGACGTTGACGAGATAAACCCCTTAGGTATCGAAATTTGGTACCGAACGACAAGACATTTTTTGATACTCAATTGTTTAGAGGCAATTTGGTCGGTGCCTAAAATGTATCGAACTCGATACCCAGCCCTAGTCCTGACTATACATTGTGATCAGTTGAATGCCACTTTGGTGAATAAAAGTACCAATTTATTTCCCTAAGAGCAAAATCTGTACATTATTCCAAACTTTTGGCCACCAGTGTATATATACAGTTGCAATCGAAATTATGCAACCCCCCTAAGACAGTAAGGATTTACAAAGGTAAGCTTTTCTGATGACCCAGAATTTTTTAAACTTTACATCTATATCAGTTGAGTGACACATTCAAAGTCATAGTGTGAATATATAACCTAATATTTGTAAATAGAAGGATTTTTTTTTTTTTTTTAAATACAGCCATGTCATAATCATTCAACCCCTACTGCATGTAGCTGTTTGTTAAATATGTAAGGCTACACAAGTAATTGTTTTAAAACAAAATTAAGTCATCAATCTGCAATGGCACTTATTTAAGTAAGGGTGTTTTGCAGCTGCAGGAAATGGCTATCCTGACTATGTGACTGACACCATGGATTCTTTCAGGTATCAGGCCATTTTGGCATGAAAAATGTGATGCCTTCAGTGTGTAAATTGAAGCTCGATGATCACTAGACTTTCCAGCAAGACATCCAAGTTGTCCAAAATCTGGTTCAGGGTTAGGTCGTGGAATGTCCTTAAATTGCCCTTTCAGTCCATCATTAAAATCCCATTGCAAACCTTTGTTGAGATTTCAAGGAAGCAGTGGCAGCACAGTACCAAAGAATGTCAATGAGCTGGAAGCTTTTGCTCATGAGAAATGTGTAAAAATTCTAATAGAGAGGTGTCCGAAGCCTGAGAACACTTACATGAAACATTTATTTGCTGTTAAAGGATAAATGATGCTCCACAAATGATTGACTTTGGGGGTTGAATATTTTTGACATGACATTTGTGGAGAGAATTAGTTATTTTTTATTTTAAAATTTGGGAAAACTGAACTCTTTGTTCTCAAAATCACTCAAATGTGTATTAAAAACTTACTTTGTTTACTGAGGTTTTAGTTGATGTGTTTTAATTCACATCACCAGAATGTTTTTGATTGCAACTGTGTGTGTGTGTGTGTGTGTGTGTGTGTATGTGTATATATATATATATAAAACAAATATATGTATGTATTAATTACATTTATAAGCTTGTATGTAGGTATGTATGCATGTATGTGTATACATGTTAATTAATTTATTTATTTATATGATGTCATCATACTCAAAACTCCTGATCTGTTTGACTCAAGCATTGTCTGTGTTTGATAATATTTGAGGGCATTCCAAATGAACATAAAGTAAAGTTAAATTTAAAGATATCCCATGCTTAGCGTTCTTAGGCACCAAGGAACACTGCATAGGGATCTTTTTATGTAGGGAGCAGTGTGAATCAGAACATGACTATGGGGTTCTTGTATCACCCTGAAAGGGTTTATTTTGTAATAACAATCAGCTGGCTGTACATTATCCCGCTTATTACACAGCTTCTAGCCAAATAAATAAATGGACATAAAATGTTGATTTGCGTTAAAATTACATTATTATGTGATAAGTTCTGTTGGTGTATATTTTATGAAAAAGACCATCTGACTCTGACATCTGATTATTTAGCTTATTACAAGACTACTTGCAAAATATATAATTAAATGGACATGAAACATTGATTTGTGTTAAATTTGTTTTTATTAGCTTACATGTAGGGATTGCACAGTGATCCGAGAAGAAGAAAAGGTGACTCGCAATGCCCGGTTAACCAGTCTGATATGACTTAATCCCCGGTTGCGCAGTTGTTATTCAGAAATATCAGACTGCTAGATGGCACCATTGACCAATCAGAATTGAGTATTCTAGGGACCTGTGTAATAATATTATTTATTTATTTATTTATTTATTTGGTCAGATAAGTTTTATTGGAAATCAAAAATTATTAATTTATTTATTTGGTCAGATAAGTTTTATTGGAAATCAAAAATTATTAAGAAAGGTTTGCAATCTTACAAATTCCATTTCTTTTGTGTATACATATAAAAATACAAAGAAAAGCACAGAAATTGTGAAATTTTGGCATTGATTTTGAAAATATGACTGATCATGCAAAAAAAACTGTCTTTTATTTAAGGATAGTGATCATATGAAGCCATTTATTATCACATAGTTGTTTGGCTCCTTTTTAAATCATAATGGTAACAGAAATCACCCAAATAGCCCTGATCAAAAGTTTACATACCCTTGAATGTTTGGCCTTGTTACAGACACACAAGGTGACACACACAGGTTTAAATGGCAATTAAAGGTTAATTTCCCACACCTGTGGCTTTTTAAATTGCAATTAGTGTCTGTGTATAAATAGTCAATGGGTTTGTTATCTCTCACGTGGATGCACTGAGCAGGCTAGATACTGAGCCATGGGGAGCAGAAAAGAACTGTCAAAAGACCTGCGTAATAAGGTAATGGAACTTTATAAAGATGGAAAAGGATATAAAAAGATATCCAAAGCCTTGAAAATGCCAGTCAGTACTGTTCAGTCACTTATTATGAAGTGGAAAATTCAGGGATCTCTTGATACCAAGCCAAGGTCAGGTAGACCAAGAAAGATTTCAGCCACAACTGCCAGAAGAATTTTTCAGGATTCAAAGAAAAACCCACAGGTAACCTCAGGAGAAATACAGCTTCTGGCACACTGTAATTTGGAGTGACGAGACCAAAATAGAGCTTTATGGTCACAACCATAAGCGCTATATTTGGAGAGGGGCAAACCAGTATTGTGCTACTTGAAACAACCACACCGTATTTTTCCAGAGCAGCCTGTATATCTAAGTTGTTCCAAGTGTAAAGTAGAAATCAACTCTCCAAGCCATAACTTGACTGTAGGAGCCTCCTTTTACTTCCAGAACAGCAGTAGTAACTTCTTGGCCATAATTAAACTGTATGCAAGCAATTTATGTTGCGCCCTAGATAGTGGGTGTGTAATAACGGAAAGTCCCAGAATGATGAGTGCAGGGTCCGGTTTAATTTGCACACTGAGTATTTCTGAAAGCACATCAAAAATGTCATGCCAATAACTCTGTATCTTGGAGCAGAAAATAAAACTATGGGACAAGTCAGCATCAACAGAGTTACATTTATCACAGAGAGGTGAGATACTCTGAAAAATTCTATGCAGTTTCTTTTTCAATAATGTAATCTATGAATAACCTTAAACTGAATGAAGCAGTGTCTAGAATTGATGGAGTGTTCATTAAATATCCGTTAAACTATTCTGCCAAGTTTCCTTAGGAATTTCCACTCCTAGCTCTTTCTCCCATTCCTCTTTAAGTAATTTTGTAGAGGGAGAGTTAATGGATTGCAACAGGTCATAAATTAATGATAACGCATTTTACTTCCTTTACACTGATCAAAAAAACTTGTCAATAACTGAGGGTGATGTATTATCCAAGGAAGGTGTATGAGCACATATATAATTCCTAATCTGCAGAAATCTAAAAAAATGACTCTGGGGAAGTTTACATTTTTGTTGCAATTGAGTAAAGGATGCCAGAGCCCCATCAATGAAAATGTCCCCTGTAGTATTCACCCCCATGTCTTACCACTGAGTAAAAGTCCCATCCAAACTAGAAGGTATAAATGATGGATTCCTAGCAATAGGAGTTAGAAATGAAAGGGACTTTATCTTAAAATGTTCTTTTATCTGTTTCCAGATACAAAGTATATTCCTGATTACAATACTGCTATTGAAAGTAGAATGGTCCAGAGTCACAGGGGAAAGAATCACCGCTCCAGGATTGTAGGGATAACACTGATCGCGATCTATCTGCAGCCAATTTGGAGGATCGATAGGATCATCCAACCACATTGAGACATGTGAGATTCAATAAGAAAGATGAAAGTCTGGAAGTGCCAAACCTCCCTCTCATTTGGGTTTACAGAGATGTGCCTTCTTGACTCTATGATTTTAATAGCCTCACAAGAACGGAAGAATAATCGAATCTAGATGTGTAAAGAAGGATTTAGGTAAAAAGATTGGGATATTCTGAAATAGATACAATATCTGTGGCAGGAATATCATTTTAATTGCATTTATTCTGCAAAACAGAGAAATTGGAAGAGTTCTCCAAAATTGTATATTAGCTTGCAATTTGGACATTAAAGGGGTAAAATTTGCCTTTAAGAGCGAAGAATATTTATTAGTAACTACAATTCTAAGATATGTACATTTTTCCATTGATATTTTAAATGGGGAAGACTGTATCGAAGACAGATCTTTCAGTCCAATAGTTCACTTTTATTCAAATTAATTTTAAACCCAGAAAAAATCCCAAAAGTATTAATAGTGTCCCAAATAACAGGCAAACTCATATGAGGTTTGGTGATATAAAGCAGGATATCATCTGCATATAAAGATATTTTATTAACTGTACTTAAGGTATTAAAACCATGAATAGCTAGGTCAGAACAGATGGTTTGAGCAAGTGATACTACGGTCAACGCAAATAAGAGAGGCAAAAGGGGGCAGCCTTGCCTAGTCCCTCTTGGAAGATTAAAGTGATTGGACATTATTTTATTGGTTAATACCTGAGTTGTAGGATTTTTATATAGAATCTTAATCCAACATATAAATGTATCGCCCACGTCAAATTTTTCTAGCACTGCAAATAGATAGTGCCACTCCACTCGATCAAAAGCTTTTTCAGCATTGAGGGAAATTATTACCAAATTATCTTGAATAGCTCTGGAGTGATGCATTATGTTAAACAGGCGCCTAGTATTTTGTGAGGCATTCCTGCCTGGAATAAATTCATTTTGATCAGAATGAATTAATCCACTAATTAATCTGCTAAAACTATTTGCGAATGTCTTATACAATATCTTCTGATCAACATTGAGAAGAGAAATCAGTCTGTATCCTTCAACCTCCTCTGGATTTTTACCTTTTTTGGGAATAACAGTTATAAATGCTTCATTGAATGTTGATGGTAGTCCATTCACTAGTGCCTGTGAGAATGTTTTTAGCAAGTAGGGAGAGAGAGTGTCACTAAAATTTTTATATAATTCAGAGGGTAAGCCATCTGCGCCTGGAATTTTACCACTCTTTAAGGAATTTATAGTGCCTTTTAACTCTTCTAAAGATATATCCATATTAAGGGAAGAACGCTCTTCTTGGGAAAGAGAGGGGAGGTTGCATTTATTTAGAAATGTATCCATAGCTTGTAAATCAATGCAGGGGTCCGAAGAGTATAACGTTGTGTAAAATTCCTTGAAACATTCGTTTATATCCTTAGACGAGGTACATTGTTCTCCAAGATTTGTCTTGATTTTATGAATTGTCTTGTCATTTTCTAATTTACGCAACTGCCTCGCAAGTAATTTGTGGCTTTTCCCCGAATTCAAAATATTTTTGTTTAACGAAAAGGAATGATTTGCTTAATTTAGCGGAAACAGTTTTATTATACTCAAATCTTAACTGTAGAATTTATTTTATGTTTCTAATTAAGGGTTTTGTGCGTTTTCATTATCTAATTGATGAATTTGTTTCCATAGCTCCAGAAGTTTTGCTTTATACAATTTATTTCTGGACCCCTGATAACAGATAACACATCCTCTTAAAAAGGCTTTCAGTGTTTCCCAGAGTAGTCCTGGTGAGACTTCGGGGGTGTCATTATTCTCAAAAAATATTCCCAATTGCGTAAGCATGAAATCGTAAAATTTAGGATCGTTAACAAGTTGGGGATCCATTCTCCACACAGGACATGAGGATGACATATTATTTGAAGACAAGTTCAAGTGTGACAGGAGCATGATCTGAAATTAGTTCAAGACATAAGAAATAAACTAGTTTTCTACCAGAAAATAATCAATGTGTGTATATACATTATAAATATGTGAGTGAAAAGTTTAATCTCTCTCAGTTAGATAAAAAAGTCTCCATATGTCCGCTAAATTGGAATTGTTAATAAATGCATTTAAAATATTCTTTGCATTAGACTGTGGGGGTCTCTTGTGAGATGATCTGTCCAGGTACGAATCCAGAACGCAGTTAAAATCCCCCCAATAATGATATTAGTCTGAGAAATATTTGGAATTAGAGAGAAAACTTTCTTGAAGAAATCCGGGTCATCATAGTTCGGGGCATAGACGTTCACTGAAGTAATGGGAAAAGAATGTATCTCGCCAGACAAAATAAGATACTGACACTCTTTGTCTGATTTCAGGGTTTTAAATTTAAATGGCACACCTTTTTGTACAAGGATAGTGACCCCTCGAGCTTTAACAGAGAAATTAGATTGATATATATATGCCCTATCCACCTGCATTTCAACTTGTCTTTAGAATCAGATTTCAGGTGTGTTTCCTGCAGAAAAATTATATCGGCAGAGAACGATTTCAAATGAGATAGTACCTTACTTCTTTTAACGGGGTGGTTTAATCCTTTCACATTCCACGAAGCAAAAACAAGCCCTTGTCTTACTTGAAATGACAGTATTGCTTTGCATCATTAAGGACCTAATATATTGTTATAGCCATGCATTTTACCCTCTTGAAGCGTTATAAACAGGCCCCAACCCCTCCCACCCACAAACTTAAATAACAACCCCATCATCTGACCGACAAACTAGAACCTGCGGCGCGAGACGAAGTAATTACAGAATAACAAAAATAGTGACAGAACAGTAATAATAAAAATAATAAAAATGAAGTTAAATAGTCTAGAAAACACCTAGTATAAGTATCCTATACGTTAACCTTCGAACATCAGATCAACACAGATCAACACAGCTCCACAATAGAGAATTTCAGAAGAACATCTCAAAACAAATTATAAGAAAGGAAAAGAACAGTTACAGAATGGGTCAATGTTCAAAGAATTTCCCACTCAGCATTACCAAAATAGTTTCCACCCAACGAATGATATGTTATTCGTACTTATCTTAGTTGCATGGCATCTTTGTGAACAGTCACCCAGCTCCGAAACAGTTTTCTGTGAACTTAATGACCTTGTCAGGGTCCGTGAAGTAGTGTTTCTTGCTGTTGTATGAGATCCTTAATTTTGCTGGGTATTGTAGACCGTACTTGATGCCAGGTTTGTCCCTCAGCAATTCCCTTGCTCGTTTAAAAAGCGCACACCGTTTAACAACTGCTGGAGGATAATCCGGGAAGATGTTAATAGTGTAGCCAAAGAACAAAAGCCCGTGGTGGTTCATCATCCCTGGGACGATTTCGCAATGCCCGGTGAGCACAATCCACAAGCGGAAGATTATTTAACGACAATGCCTCCATCAGAATTTGCGCGACAAAGTCCCATGGTTTCATTCCGGCTTCGGCCCCTTCCTTGATGTGTAGTATGTGGATGTTCTGTCTCCTACTACTTCCTTCAAGGTCCATGCATTTGTCCGTGAGCTGTTCTACCTCCTGTTTTAGGTCCCCCACTTCTTGTTCAAGCTTGACAACCATATCCGAAGAATAGCATGCTCATCCTCTGATAGAGACATCAAGCTGTTCGATCTTGGAGTCTATTATTTCCCCAATATCAGATTTAATTGAGCGTATTTCAGAACGGAGAGAAGAGATTGCACTGAGAATCGCTGTATTGCCCGTATCTTGAATATTTCCCGGGGGCACGTCCTCCATAGCCTGATCCGCTGCCTTACGAGGTTTGCCTGGCATGTTTATCCGTGAGTGTACTAAGTCACCAATGCTGATAGGTCAAATGTAGGTTGAATTTCTATTCTTTCCCAACAACAGAATGTATTTAAAAAGATGTTCTGACTGAATTATATTGGATTTAGTGCGGAGCTGTTGTAGAACGTGTGCTACCCGCTCATCTTGAAACCGGAAGTCCATAATTACTTTTAACTACAATTAAACAGTGTAGTTAGTTTTGGTATATCTACACCGGTTGCTATAATAATGACTTATGTGCCAGTAAAGAGACAGACAAAAGGAGTAGGAGAATAGATGTCATTGTCGAAAGAGAGGATGGAAAATTGTCATTTTGTCTCTGCTCATGTCCATGATTACATCACGATGTAGTGCATGCTGTGTCTTAAACTGCTCGCTCCTTTGCTCATTCATCATTCAATACAGACCACATGTGACCGTAAATGAGTGCATAGAGACAGTTGTAGACACTACCACAGTTTGTATTTGATGGTAGAGTCATGTCATGTCCAGAATGACAAAAGAAAAATAATTTAAAAAAAATAAACACACTTGAAATTTGAGAGTTCAGACTGAAAAGCTATAAAATCGGATTTCATGTTGTTTGTGCTCTTCATACCACTGTACAAACAACTAAACAGATTTGAGCTGGTTATGCTAAATGATTACATTTTTTGCTTCCTCCTGTCTGAACAAAGTCTTAATTGAATTTTGGCTACAATTATATATATATATATATATATATATATATATATATATATATATATATATATTATAATTTACTCACCCTCATGCCATTACAACCTTGGAGGTGTTAGGCAGAAGATGTCTAATCAGCTCTTTCTATACAAGGAAAGAGGATAATGACATATTGTATAATGCCAAGCTCCAAAATGAAAAAAAAACTTGTGCACTATATTCCAAGTCTTTTGAAGCCATACAATACCTTTGTGTGATAAACAGACCAAAATTTATGTCATTATTCATAAAAAAAAAAATATATATATATATATATATATATATATATATATATATATATATATATATTAATCTCTGCTTTAGCTCAAAAAATAAATATATTGCAGGATCGATGTGATGACATTTGGTCAAAAGACATGCGAGAATGAATTGTGTTTCCAGTCAATACTGTAAAATGGCATTGACATGGCATGTTTGTTGTCCATGCAACTTCTGTTGCCCATTTCAGAGCTTTGGCAGAGAGGAATATTACCATTTAATAACAACCTAAACACAAAGCTATGGTATGGCTTCAGAAGAATATATACAGGTGCATCTCAATAAATTAGAATGTCGTGGAAAAGTTCATTTATTTCAGTAATTCAACTCAAATTGTGAAACTCGTGTATTAAATAAATTCAATGCACACAGACTGAAGTAGTTTAAGTCTTTGGTTCTTTTAACTGTGATGATTTTGGCTCACATTTAACAAAAACCCACCAATTCACTATCTCAAAAAATTAGAATATGGTGACACGCCAATCAGCTAATCAACTCAAAACACCTGCAAAGGTTTCCTGAGCCTTCAAAATGGTCTCTCAGTTTGGTTCACTAGGCTACACAATCATGGGGAAGACTGCTGATCTGACAGTTGTCCAGAAGACAATCATTGACACCCTTCACAAGGAGGGTAAGCCACAAACATTCATTGCCAAAGAAGCTGGCTGTTCACAGAGTGCTGTGTCCAAGCATGTTAACAGAAAGTTGAGTGGAAGGAAAAAGTGTGGAAGAAAAAGATGCACAACCAACCGAGAGAACCGCAGTCTTATGAGGATTGTCAAGCAAAATCGATTCAAGAATTTGGGTGAACTTCACAAAGAATGGACTGAGGCTGGGGTCAAGGCATCAAGAGCCACCACACACAGACATGTCAAGGAATTTGGCTACAGTTTCCTCTTGTTAAGCCACTCCTGAACCACAGACAACGTCAGAGGCGTCTTACCTGGGCTAAGGAGAAGAAGAACTGGACTGTTGCCCAGTGTTCCAAAGTCCTCTTTTCAGATGAGAGCAAGTTTTGTATTTCATTTGGAAACCAAGGTCCTAGAGTCTGGAGGAAGGGTGGAGAAGCTCATAGCCCAAGTTGCTTGAAGTCCAGTGTTAAGTTTCCACAGTCTGTGATGATTTGGGGTGCAATGTTATCTGCTGGTGTTGGTCCATTGTGTTTTTTGAAAACCAAAGTCACTGCACTCGTTTACCAAGAAATTTTGGAGCACTTCATGCTTCCTTCTGCTGACCAGCTTTTTAAAGATGCTGATTTCATTTTCCAGCAGGATTTGGCACCTGCCCACACTGCCAAAAGCACCAAAAGTTGGTTAAATGACCATGGTGTTGGTGTGCTTGACTGGCCAGCAAACTCACCAGACCTGAACCCCATAGAGAATCTATGGGGTATTGTCAAGAGGAAAATGAGAAACAAGAGACCAAAAAATGCAGATGAGCTGAAGGCCACTGTCAAAGAAACCTGGGCTTCCATACCACCTCAGCAGTGCCACAAACTGATCGCCTCCATGCCACGCCGAATTGAGGCAGTAATTAAAGCAAAAGGAGCCCCTACCAAGTATTGAGTACATATACAGTAAATGAACATACTTTCCAGAAGGCCAACAATTCACTAAAAATGTTTTTTTTTGAGATAGTGAATTGGTGGGTTTTTGTTAAATGTGAGCCAAAATCATCACAATTAAAAGAACCAAAGACTTAAACTACTTCAGTCTGTGTGCATTGAATTTATTTAATACACGAGTTTCACAATTTGAGTTGAATTACTGAAATAAATGAACTTTTCCACGACATTCTAATTTATTGAGATGCACCTGTATATATATATATATAGCACAAGTTAAATGGACTGTTTTATGAAGCTTTTTTGTCCTTTTTGGAACTTGGCATTATTACTCATCATCCACATTCTGCCTTGCAGCATTCTGCTTCCTTTTGTGTGTCATGTAAGACAGAAAATAATACTATGTTGGAACAACATGGAGATGAGTGTTAACAAAATGTTGTATTTGTGTGAAATATTCCTTTAAATGTCCATTCTTGCCTACAGATGCCACAAATCATCCTGCTAGTAATAAGAAAAGCCTTACCGCTCTTTCCGTGCAAATAAGTATGACATTGCATTCTAATTAGAGCAATTTTCCCAGCTGTAAAGCCCTGAATATATTCTGTAGCAGACCATAATGCCAGAGAAGTGGTATGCATGTGGGTCATGTACTTGTCTGCTTTAATCAGTGGCTATATATAATCTGCTTCAAAGCACCATTTAGCACTCTCTCCTGTGTGCTAATCATTTATTTGGAGACGTGAGAGATATTCAGAAGCCGTTTCTGTTGTGTAAATGTAGGCCTGCGCTGTTAGCAGGGGTCAGGTAATTATATTATCAGGAACATGAACTGACAGAAATACGTTTGTGCTAAATGGGGGTCCAGAGGTTTGTGTCTGCTCAAAAGATGTCTTCCTTTGTACACATATAGACACATACAGTATGCATGCATACAGAGTGTGTATTTTACAGAGATTCATAAAGTGTTTTGTTGAGTAGTATCACCTCAAATGACCTCTCAAAACACAAATATGCACTTATTTGTTCTGAGGATGTAGAAAACATGTTTTCAAAGTCGACTAGTCAGCATGTTGCCTAAAGGATTAATCGGTTTTAAGGAAGCCCTGTATAATTCGGCTGGTTTTGGGTTCACCTGACCTGATCAGACATATTTCTTTCATGTATTTCTATGCATAACCCCGGGTGGGAATCATTGGACTTGTCAACCACCGTGTACCATTGTGTACTCTCTCACATGCCGCACCATCCCCTACACCACTGACACAATAATATCAAGGTCATGTTCCCCATCAGCCACCGTGAGTGCCAGGTCGCATGGTGGATTGGCATACTCTTTCTGTCTGGCAGGGTCGTCGCTGGAGGGGGGGTGATGGGGAGGGGGGGCGGTGATTTCCGGGGCCCACAGCCATGGGGGGGTGGGGGTGGGGCACAAAGATTTTGGTCACATTGCTGTGACTTGATTATAAAATGCATAATATGCCAAATCATTATTATTACAGACAAGCTTAAAGCTACACTATGTAACTTTTGGCCCTCTAGCGGTTAAAAAATAAAACTGCATGTGTCTTGCGGAAGGACATTGTTTTGGATGTGGTTCGGCTCTGCTCCTGTGCTGTAATGATGCTGGCAACAGGCAGATGAAGAGACGATGATGTGTGATGAACCCAAGTGCAGTTTTACTTCCAAACGTGAAATCCAAAAACACGAACTATAAATGTGAACAAATACAAAACATGGACTTGACTATAACTTGACTATAAACTTGGCATAAACATGACTTGACTTGACTTGACTTGAACCAACATACACAAACAAACAATACCTGACAATGGACAATGGCAAACATGAGGCTTAAATACATGGACAAGGGTACAAGACAACAAGTTAACCAATGACAAGACAGAACTGATAACAAGGTAACTAGACAATAAACCAATGAAAACAAGACACATGAACATGGAGGGAAACATGAAATCACATGACCAGGGGACCAAATGACAAGATCACATGACAGGAACAAAAATGGCATGGAACAAAACACATACAGCCCTGACATCTGCGTGGATGAATGTGTTTCGAGGCATCAGTGTACACTGGATACAGGACATCTTATCAGAGCGAATAGACAAATAAATAACGAAAGAAAGGAAAAGACGGATATCTGAAAACATGGCATCTGAGCAGATAAGTTCCATATCTTATGCTGTTGTTTGACTTATCGGAAACATTGATGTTTTGAAATAATGACGTTACAAAAATTAGGCAACATTCGTTAACATTAGACATAACGATTGCTAGTCCGATAAGGTCAACTGTTGTAAAGTTTTTATAACTGCAGGATATTCTGTTCAAATAGTTAATTTATACTAATTTATAGATTGTCATTGTTACCAACCAGCGGTCAACATCATTTCAAGACTCGCATGTCCTTGGCAAGCCTAGGACTAAAGGATTTATTTATATAAATTATTGCCATTATAAAGAAAAATACACACGTGTGCTAGCAAGTGAAAATTTCTGCACCGATTACAGTATAATTATTGTATTTCACTACGTGTGTGTGGGTGTGTGATTACACAACTATACATAAGCCATATCAGTAAAATATCTTACATGTTGAGTAAGAAAAAAGCCATCTCTAGGTCACTCTTAAATCCTTTTAGATCTCGGAGTTGTCACCACCTCTGAAAAGCCATGCTGATGTTGATTCGGGTTTTATTACGAACTCTGTTGCTTTCCCTTTTTGCTTGTAGACTGTGCTCTGTTTGGGGTTTCTTTGTTTTTACAAAGTGATTCCCTGGAAGTTTGCTATTTTGAATGATCCATGGTAAAATTTTCTCGCTCATTGTGACAACAAATTTTCAGCTTCAGCTATTCCCACACACGTGCAACAGTAGCCAGATATTATTTTCTTTGTGTATGGATATGACGTCAACACGCACGGGTGAATGACGTATGTATGCAATTTCCCACGAAATCTGTCGCGGCAGCTCTAAAATATTTCTGATGTAATATCATTATTATAGGTTTATCAAAGTGTATTTGGGTAAAGTAAATACATGGTATTTTATTAATACATTAATAAAATGTTTTCATTTTTTAATAAAAAAAAAAAAAAATTACATAGTGTAGCTTTAAATAATAATAAAAAATGCAATATTATTTTTAAATATGATTGAAAAATACCCCCAACACACCACCCAAAAAAGGATGTCAAAGTGGTTTAGCCCTCTGTCTGTAGTTCCAGCTGTCTCCTGCAGGAGCGCTGCTACCGGAGCGGTAACCTAACTTGTGCGTGACAGCGTCACTTGGATGGAGTCAAAGAAGATTATCATCATATATAATATGCATAGCATAGGAGAAAATTTCAGGTAAAAAAAAAAGAAAAGAAAAAAAAAATATTTTTTTAATTGGCTTGCATGAGCTAAGCCATCTGTTAGATTTGCCGCTGTGGGCAATAAACACTCAAATGCAACGTTTTAACCGTTAGCCGTTTTAAGTTAAACTTTTAACCGTTGAGCAGTCTCGGTTATATTTGGTTATCAGCTTACATCCACTGTCTGACATCATCACTGTGTTTTTAAAATATTCAAACAGAGTTCAGATTGAAGCCTTTTGCTGTCCTCCGGCACAGTTTTAAAACAACATGCATGTTGAGAACAATCGCTGTTCTTACGGTGAGCCTTTGAACAGAACGATGGGTAAAGTAGAAAAAAAAAAAAAAACAGAATTCTTACAAAATGTAAAGCTAGCGGAGCTTTCTTTGGTCAGCTAGGCAATATTTGATCACACAACTTTCTAAAGCTAATAATGAAAAACTATTGAGTTTATTTGATTTAACTCTTTAGATGAGTGTAAATCGCTTGGGAAATATAATATCAATGTAATGCAATCAATATCTTGGGGATGTTAGCATGCATGACCATGTCTTACATCACCATTTAGATTTATCAAAATTTCCATCATAGATAAGGTAATACACATACCAATGGTGACATTATTTTAATGTCAACACAAACAAGATGAGCTTATTCTTTATCTGTTGTTTCAACTGCAATATTGCAAGCATTATGCAAGCATTATAAAATTGAAATAAACCTGTTTTTAATGCAGATTCATCTGTGGCCTTCCCTGGTCCCCATGGCCAGTCCTCCAGTCCAGAAAATCAGCTGTAATGCCTGTAACATCTCAAAAACATGTATAACCAATACTCCCTAAAGCGTAATAAACAATTTGATCAACAACAAAAAATCGGACTTTCTATAGCTTTCTAAAATTTCACAGCTAAGTCCCGCTGTCCCCACAAGAGGACATCAATTTTTAGCTTTTTTTCTCAATGAATAAATAAATAAATAAAATGCATGTTTATCAGGGGCTACTAGTTACAAATCAAAAAGGGAAATGACACATGCACACAGCACTCAGGTCTCAGTAGGTTAATGTAATTAACCATAGTGTTACTTACTACAGTATTATGGTGTCAATATAATAACCATGTTTTTATTTTGTGGTTACTTTGATTTCACTATAAAATACTATGGTGATACTATGGTTACTGTCATAAAACTATGGTTATTTTTTGTAAGGGAAGGTAAGGGTTAGGTTTAGGTTTAGGGGTAGGGGTTGGTGTAGGTTTACTGTGGGATTCTAAATAAACACAATAAACACGCTAGTGCAAATAGCCTCTGCCAAATTAAATTAGTTTGACTTTATCTGATCATTATATAATAGTGTCACTTTGCCAGTAACAAGCTACTTTGTCCAAAATGTAGCGGTGTACCGAAACACAATGCTACATTGCTGCATTTTATGTCACGATGTATTGTGCATGAAACTTTGCAACTAAGCTAACTGAGGCAATAACCAAACGTGCTCTCCTAAATGGCTCTCTCTCATATGTAGCACTGGAAAGTAAGATTCATTTTAGTGAAATGGTTCATTCAGACGGTTCATGTAAATGAACTAATTAAAAAAAGATGATTCACCAAAGTTTAGGTCTTCTTTATTAAAGCTAAATATTTAGTCATATGCTAGTTGTATTGACTGTAAATCTTTTTAAGTTTAACGCTGTCACCCTATTTGAGATTATTCACTAATTCAAAAACATTTATTGTTCCCTATCTGTCACTCACTCGACGTTGTGTTGATGTAGTGACACTAGGGGTCACTCTTGGGAGCCCGAGACACCTCTGGTCTTTGATAAAAGGCCAATGAAAATTGGCGAGTGGTATTTGCATGCCACTCCCCCAGACATATGGGTATAAAAGGAGCTGGAATGCAACCACTCATTAAGATTTTCTCTTCGGAGCCGAACGGTCATGCTCACTGAGCTGAATTCCCACGACTGTTCATTCACCTCTGCTGGATCTGACGGCACATTTCAGCGGCTTCTCCCTCCTCTGCGCTGGTGCACTGCAGAGAATGCCCCTGGGCGCTTTGGCAGAAATAAAAGAGTATATTTCTCTAAAAGAGTATATTTCTCTAAAACAGCAGCACACACGGAACGTCTTTTTAAAGACGCGTCTTTTTAAAGATGCCTTTCCTTTGTGTATTATTCCTGGTTTCACTCGTTATCTCTCGCCTTCTGACGGTCACGATCACTGTCTTTCGTGTCTGGGCACTGCTCACGCAGAGACAGCGTTTGTGGTTGGTCATGTACTCATTGCAAGGACATGTCCATGGCAACGATGCGGTCGCGGCTCGCCTTTGTAAGAAAGCAAGCCACCCCAGAGGCACCCCGCCTCGGTCCTTTTACCCACGGGTATGAGGCTAGCGCAGCTAGCACTGGGGGCGATTTGGGGACCCCAATGGGACCGCCTTCCCCAGGTATCCCCCCACAGACTTCCCATTCCCCAGCACGCTCATCTGCCCCGATTGGGCTTCAGGATAAGTCCGCCGGCTCGTCTCACGGTGAGTTCGACCTCTTATTCGGAGCCCGCAAAAGTGATGAGCTCTCGAGGGCAGCATCGAAGAGCGGGCTCGTCCAGTCGGACACGGAAGCCTCAGCTGGGCTCCTCCCTTCGGGGATGATTGCCCAGTCACAGGTTGACGCGGAGATGACAACATGCTTTCCCGGGAAGCCACGAACATCGGCTAGAGTGGAACCCTCCGCTCTTCCCTGATTGGTTCCTGGGCTCGCGGCACCGCTCAAAGCCACGCCATGCCCCGCCCCCGTTCCTTTCTTCCTGGAAGTGCATGAAGAGCTGACAAGGTCGTGGGAGGCACTTTTTACTGCCTGGTCCCGATCTTTTCAGCTTCCCCACCCTCACTACCCTTGACGGTGGGGCAGCCAAGGGCTATTCGGCAATCCCCCGGTGG
Organism: Myxocyprinus asiaticus; assembly: GCF_019703515.2. Classification (NCBI taxonomy): domain Eukaryota; kingdom Metazoa; phylum Chordata; class Actinopteri; order Cypriniformes; family Catostomidae; genus Myxocyprinus; species Myxocyprinus asiaticus. The sequence goes on from NC_059380.1 coordinate 25,054,287, forward strand.
ATAAAGGTGCTTGCGGTGCACCTATGCCCGCAGAGCGCCGCCACCTGGCACGGGTGCCCAAAGCGCCCGTCCAAGGCCTGTAGGTTTACGTCATCTCTGACGGCCAAGGCCTACGGTGCCGCTGGACAAGCCGCCTCCGCCCTGCATGCCATGGCTCTCCTGCAAGTCCACCAAGGCACTAAAGGAACTGCACGAGGGTGATGGAGGTCACGGCGCGGTCTCTCGCCGCATTAGTGGCACGGTCTCTGTCCACATTAGTGGTCCAGGAGCGCCACCTTTGGCTCAACCTGGTCGAGATGGGTGAGGCTGAAAGGACACGGTTCCTTGCTGCCCTCATCTCCCAGGCTGGCCTATTCGGCGACACCGTCAAGGACTTTGCCCAGCAGTTCTCGATGGTGGAGCAGCAGACGGAAGCTATCCGGCATATCCTGCCCTGGCACGGCTCAAGATCCCGCACCCCGTCTGCTTGTCGCCAAGTGCTCAGCTGTGGCACAAATCCGCCCCCGATGCAACGGTCTCAATGGGTCACGAGGACAGGCCTCTTCCTCCCCTATCCCAGGCTGTTCCGGGGGTGGTCACAAGGAGCCAGGTAAGTGCTTCGATGTCCCTAGACTCAGCACGGCCACGACATGGCGTGGCATCTCGAGCTCCGCCCCGCCGCGAGGCCCCACCTGCCGGTACGTCTGACAACGTTGTCCCTGTGGTCCCCCTTGTGTGGAACTTGGACGCGTGGCTTGCGCTTTCCAATACATCGGGATGGCTGGTCCGGACCGTCTGACTCGGCTACACGATTCAGTTCGCCAGGCATCCGCCCAGGTTCAGCGGTATCCACTTCACCTTGTTGAAGGACGAAAACGCTGCGACCTTGCACGCGGAGATCGCTACCCTCCTATGGAAGGGTGCGATAGAACCTGTCCCTCCGGCCGAGATGAAGAAGGGGTTTTACAGCCCTTACTTCATCGTACCGAAAAAAGGCTGTGGGTTGCGGCCAATCTTGGACCTGCGAGTACTGAACCGGGCTTTACACAGACTCCCGTTCAAGATGCTGACGCAAAAACACATTCTGGCGATCGTCCAGCATCAAGATTGGTTCGCGGCAGTAGACCTGAAGGACGCTTACTTCTACGTCTCGATTCTACCTCGACATAGACCCTTCCTGCGGTTTGCATTCGAGGGTCAGACGTATCAGTACAAGGTCCTCCCTTTCGGCCTGTCCTTGTCTCCTCACGTCTTCATGAAAGTCGTAGAGGTAGCCCTTGCCCCGTTAAGGGAAGTGGGCATTCGCGTTCTCAACTATCTCGATGATTGACTAATCTTAGCTCACTCTTGGGACATGTGTGCACGCAGGGACTTGGTGCTCTCACACCTCAGCCGACTAGGGCTTCGGGTCAACTGGGAAAAGAGCAAGCTCCTCCCAGTTCAGAGCATCTCTTTCCTCGGTTTGGAGTTGGACTCAGCACGGTCGGTGCTGGCCTGTTTGAAGGCGTTCAAACAGAAAACAGCGGTTCCACTGAAACACTTTCAGAGGCTCCTGGGTCATATGGCATCCTCAGCGGTGGCCACCCTACTCGGGTTGATGCATATGAGACCGCTTCAACACTGGCTTCAGACTCGAGTCCTGAGATGGGCATGGCACCGTGGGACACATCGCATGGTCATCACGCCGGTCTGTCACCGTCTTTTCAGCCCTTGGACCGACCTCTCGTTTCTACGGGCAGGTGTTCCCCTAGAACTGGTCTCCAGGTGCGTCGTGGTCACGATGGACGCCTCCAAAATGGGCTGGGGCGCTGTTTGCAATGGGCACGCAGCCGCCGGCTTGTGGACGGGACCGCGACTGCATTGGCACAACAACTGCCTCGAGTTGTTGGCAATTCTGTTCGCCCTACGGAGGTTTCAGCTGTTGATCCAGGGCAAGCACGTGTTAGTTTGGACAGACTACACGGCAACGGTAGCATCTCGTTTTATGTCACAACTCGCCCACCGTCAGCAGCACTTCAAATCGCTGCGATCACTCACATCCCGGGCAACCTCAGCACTACAGCGGATGTGCTGTCATGGCAGGTTACCCTCAGGGGAGAGTGGAGACTCCACCCTCAGGTGGTCCAGCTGATTTGGAGTCGATACAGACAGGCACAGGTGCACCTGTTCGCCTCCCAAGAATCCTTCCACTGCCAGCTCTGGTACGCCCTGACCGAGGCCTCCCTCGGCATAGAAGCACTGGCACACAGCTGGCCCCCTGGCCTGCGCAAATATGCGTTTCCCCCAGTGAGCCTACTTGCACAGACCCTGTGCAAGGTCAGGGAGGATGAGGAGCAGGTCATCCTGGTAGCACCCTACTGTCCCACCCGTATGTGGTTCTCTTGTGTAACCTCCGTTCCCTGATGGAGGGAATGAGACGTTGTGTCCCTCCTGCCACAACACTGAACTACCCACCGGACCTTGTCTCGGCTCCTCAGCATAAAACCTGAATGAGTGGTTGCATACCAGCTCCTTTTATACCCGTATGTCCGGGGGAGTGGCATGCAAATACCACTCGCCAATTTTCATTGGCCTTTTATCAAAGACCAGAGGTGTCTCGGGCTCCCAAGAGTGACCCCTAGTGTCACTACATCGACACAACGTCTCGTTCCCTCCATCAGGGAACGGAGGTTACACAAGTAACCATGACGTTTTTGTTCCCCAAAAGTACAGCTGTGATTAAATAATAAAGTATCTGTTCCTGTATCTGTTATTTTAATAACACATTGCCCTATTTTGTTAAAAAAAGATATTGCTCCCTTAATTAGCTTCAATGTACAGTAGCTGTTTTTGATTGTAGCTTGTAGTGCAACTAACATTTCTTTAGCTTGACATAAGTTCAGTGGCTTAAGCTACTTTTCTTATGCATAGCTTTGAGCTTGTCAAGTTACAGTTTCAAAGTAAAAAATGTTGGCTGTATTCCAAAACCTGGTGGAATGCCTTGTTGTCTGTTACCCACATAAGCAGCTGCATGTTGTATCAAAAGCAAATTCATCCCATTATAATTGATGTTGTCTATACTGGAAGTGTCCAACAGTAGACAGATGCCCCATTCTATTGCTGATGCACTACAAATCTACTCCAGTCACTTTATTATCACTTTACTATATTTTAATATCATACGTGTAAATCGTTTTGCCATTAATTTATTTCATTATAGGTGTAAAAAAAAACTTCAGTCTGTAACATTAATTAAAGCCAGCTTGTTATGTTTCTAGTCTCTGGTCTACTAATTCAAATAGTCTTTTGTTTCTAACCACATGCATATGTAGTTTTAGCAAAAATAACATTACAATAGAATAAGTACAATAAATGTTTATACCAGTGGATTTCTCTTGAAAGGAAAGTAGCACATGGGTATTTCACCTATTTAACTATTGCAGAATTCTACTCGAGCTCACAGCTGATTGGTCCGTACTTTCTACACATCATTTAGAATGTTCACTTCAACACTTCTAATGTCGAAAGCCTCAAGCCGTTGCAGTGCATTGCATAGCATCACAAGATGTGTCCAGTGTAGACAGGGTGTAAGGCAGCATCATAATTCATTTGGAACCTCATAAGGGACCAATTTGGAAAGCTTTACATAACCAGTAACCCTTTGCGTCATACTCACGAGAAGCACATAGGAGACCCCACTCGTTATTGATTCTGATATAGTTTGGGAGGAAGCATGTTGCATGGCTGAAAGAAGGTATATTTGAAGGCTGCATAATCATGCTGTCCACCTTTTGAAACAGCCTTTTCTTTGGGAGCACACCTATGGTGCTTTGAAAAATGCTGCCTACGTAGGCAGCTAACTAAGTTTAGGAACAGAGCGGTTGTATTCATTCATTCATAATTTGGTAATAATAATTTTTTGGCAGTGCATACCTTGCTGGTATAGATTAATTATAAACCTCCTGCATGCATTTATCCATCAAACTGGTCTCATCTGTTGAGTCTTTGAGAAAATGTTCCAATGTACTGCATGAGATAGAAGAGTCAAACGTGAAAATCTTCAGCTTTCTTCCCACGTATACTACATCAGGTTTAAATTGTTCCGAGTATTGTATAGTTCCTCAACATGAAACAAGGATAGTACCTCAACATGAAACAGCTTTTTTTGGAAGCATTTATACCATTTGGTAAATGTTTTATAAGAACAAAATGGCTTTGCATTAATCAATTGAGTAGGGACAGTGCGAAGCAACTAATCCTCAGTGCTGTAACCTTGCTTCAGTACAAATTAATGGTGCATTTTTACGCCCTGAGGAGCAAGCCTTGTAGGAAATTAAAAATATCTGCTATCAGTGTAAGAACTTGGAGCCAATTTTCAAACACAGACCCCATTAATGGGACCATTTCTAATGATAGCTGTGTAATTTAATTTAGCTCTGTCAGAGATTCATTTACAGCTTAAAGTCATTGAAAAGGAATTGTTATTACAGACACTTCCCATGTCTGAAATGCTCCTGCTTTACCTCTGTTTCTTTCATCCTTGGTCTAAAGATTGTAAGGGGACCAAATTATTTTTCGTCCTTATGCTTTATATGCAATAGTATAGGTGGGTAGTTGACATGAAATACATCTGGGAAACTGACATACTGTGGTGTGAAATGCTGTACTCCTTTAAAAGATATTATCAACAGCAGTCTGTAGCGAATTGCTATATGTAATTTGTTTTGCGATTTCCCTCGTTCATCAACATTACATGTAGGGAATTAGCATAATGGTTCGCTTATGACTTTTAGCTTATGTCTGCGTCATTCTCCATCCATTAATGCAAGGAATTTAACTCAATAAGGGAATTAACAATTAATTTGGGGAATATTAAAATAATTAATGTTTATGTCCAATCAAAGTCTACGGCCAGCGATGAATTGATCAGAACATAAGGTTAATTCGGTAACACTTTCTATGAAGCCCATATTTATAATGCATTGTAAAGGCATTATACATGCATTATACTGCATTCATAATAGGGGTGTGCAGCAGAGCCATTATCTGTATTTGTATCTGTATCTGTTCATATGACAAAATTATCTGTATCTGTCTCTGTATTCGAATAGAACCAGGTGTGGTGGGGCTTAAACCGGAAGTGAGTCAAAACTAAATGAAACACCCATTTTTAAGTATTACTCTTACATTTATAGTTTCTATTAATAAAATATACCTTATATATGCCTTTTCATAATAATACCCTAATAATAATAATAATTATTATTATTATTATTATTACTATTATACAATTATTATTTAAAAAAATATAATTTTATCCTTCTTCTTACCAGATGAAGCTGAATTTGTAGGCTACATTAACTGTGGAATATGTTGTGGTTTTTTCCTGGTATTTCAGATATTAATATCTGCATGAAACCTAATTTTCATTTGTCTGTGCATATATAACAACAATATTCTGGAGGCAAGAGGTGTCAAGCAAATGTGAAATGTTAAGCACACATTTTTGCAGTGAATAATAAATACAAATTAAAACATTAAAAGAAATTAAAATAAAATCAATATAGCCTACAAACAGGTGAACGTCCCATAAGTCTATCAGGATTTTTTTTTTACGATAGGACACCATTATTATTTATATAGCGCCTTACCAAATTTCAAGAATGCTTAACATTTTCAAATTTAGCACAGTTTAAAGAAGAAAAAGAAAAAAAGATGGAGCATGTTTCAATTCCTCATTTTACATGAGGAATATTCCTAATAGATGAGTACTCCATGGAGCATTTAAACATTTATGGAGCATTTTAACTTAGTCTTAACAAGTTAATTACCTTATTTGCTGATGTGGATATAAATGTGGTCAACTTTAAGAGACGTTAAATCACTTCAGGTCATGAATTTAACATCGTGCTCAGGTTTAGGCTATAAATAAAAACATAGGAATCACGTGTAAATCGTGTGATACATTAACATAGACATTTCAAGAAGTGGAAAGTGTATATGATGTCATATCTTAGTTAATGTTACACTTAACATGTTCCAGATGTGCACAATTAACAGAGACTGCAAACAAAGTTAAGACCGCACCCATCCGATCTGAAATCACAACATGCGCATTTTCATTCATAAGGTTTACACTTTAGAAATATTGGCTGCACAGATTCATAAATTCATTGTAATGTTGGATATGTTTATTTAAAATGTCGCTTTATCCTTGTGCTTTTTGGATAATCAGTCATACAAATATTTTTTATATTGTTCGGATGAATCAGTTATTCACTTTGAAGTCATTATTCATGCCTTTCTGAATAGGGTATTCTGCTTCGGGCACATCCCTAATTCATAATGTCTCATAATACACCTTATAGTAAGTAACAACTTATCATAAATAATTATAACTACAGTTATAATACATTATAAGACTTCCCTATTCATAGTAATACTTAAGACAATGCATTATAACACAAGCAACATCCAATTTTAACACAGCAGAAGCTAAGTTAATTGTATAGGTGCTGTCATGCAAAATTAGCATAGTGTAAACAGTCAAAAGGCTTTATAACATGATCATATTATAAGTGGCCTTTGCCTGCTTTAAGTAGTTACAAAAGCAATATGTTCTCATAAACAGCCATGACATACACTTGTAACATACATAACAAGTCAAACTTATATAAATGTAATTTATATAAAAATAAGTCTCCAAATAAGATTCACAAATGTTAAAGTCCAGTATAGAATGTATATATATATATATATATATATATATATATATATATATATTTTTTTACACCCAAAAAGATACATGTGTGATCAACATTAAAAAAAAATTCTCTGAACATTCGTTTGACTGTCTGATGAATCTGCGGTCTCTTTTTGTGCTGGTTCCACCTAGCGGCTGGAGTTTATTGCGTAGAATAATACTCCTTTAGGACAGTTTCATAGATGAAGCTATCTGACGGCAAAGGTGTCGCGGAGGTTCTCATAGGCATGCATGGACTGTTGCACGGGGTTAATGCGCAAATTTTTTTCTCTGTTTGTTTGGTTCTGGGGATTGTTCGGGGTTTGACTGTTGCACTAATGTTGGAATGTGGTCTTTATAATCCTGTTTTTGACACACAATCTATTTTTTCTTACATGCCAAAATAGCAAATGTTAATATGAGTGGATTGTCTCCCTCCATGTGGAATGTGAATGGTTTGGGGCACCCCATAAAAAGAAGGAAGATTATTTCTCTTCTTAAGCATAAGAAATATGATATAGTGTTTCTTCAAGAAATGCACCTTTCCCCACAGGAAGCTGAAAATTTTGGAAAGATATGGGGTGGGCATTTTGTTTTTATAGTGCTGGCTCAAGTAAGAGCAGGGGAGTCATTATACTGATAAGTAAACATCTACAATTCAAATGTCTCAAACAGAGTAAAGATTAGGAAGAGTCATTATTGTTTTAGCTGAAATTCAGGGACAAAGTCTTATTTTGGTGAATATTGATGCACCTAACGTTGATGATCAGGGCTTTTCTTATAGATCTTGAAGGGATGTTGCAAGCTGCTGGCACACCTCATGATATAATATTGGGAGGAGATTTTAATCTTTTGATGGACTCAGTCCTTGATCATAGTGAAGCAAATGTGTGCAAGCCCCCTAGAGCAAATGTGATGCTTCACAGGATGTGTAAAAATTGTGGTCTTACAGATATTTGGAAACTTTTGACCCCATCTGGGAGGGACTATTCATTTATTTTTCTTCGGTCCATAAGATTTACTCTAGAATAGATTTTTTTTTTTTTTTTTTTTTTTTTTTTATAAGTCCCTCATTTCATCTGTTGTTGATTGCTCAATTGGAAACATTTTAGTCTCAGATCATGCCCTGGTGTGTTTAGAGGTGTTGCCACATACGGAGAAAAATAAATCATATAGTTGGCGCTTTAATGTATCCCTTTTGCAAAATCCTGAATTCCAACAAATGCTAAAGGCTGAAATCAATGTCTATATGGAGACCAGCTGGTCCTCAGTATCCTCTGTGGGCATGGCTTGGGAGGCACTTAAGGTGGTCCTTAGGGGCCGGATCATACAGTATGCCTCATTCACCAAAAAATCCAAAGCACAAGAACTCGTGGAATTGGAAGGGAATATTAAAAGTGCCAAGGCAGAACTGAAGCACCGAATGTTGTCTAATGGCCTCAGAGAATTGACCCGATTGAAATACAGATATAATACTATTTTGTCACGGAAGGTGGAGTTTTGGCTATTCAAATCAAATCAAATCACTTTTATTGTCACACAACCATATACACAAGTGCAATAGTGTGTAAAATTCTTGGGCAAGACAGTCATACTTTGAGTCGGGGGACAAAGCAGAGAAGCTTTTGGCTAGATATATAAAACAGAGAGGTCTTTTTCTAGCATTCCCACAGTGAAATCAGCTGGTGGTGAAATATTTACCTCAGCCATTGATATTAATAATGCTTTTAAAGAATTATATCTTGATCTCTATAGTTCCACGTCTTTGTCTACTGATGAAGATATTAGAAACTTTGTGGAACCATTAGAACTTCTGTTGTGGCTTCTGCCACCTCTATGAAACATCACTCTTGAAGTCTTGGGTTTTGATGCCAGAAGATAGACTTTATTATCAGAGATAAAAAAAGCAGAGTTGCTCCCAGCGCAACACCCGCAAAATGGGTTTGTTCCCCTTTATACATATGATTTCCCAAGGCATGGCTAATATATTCCATATGTGTCACTGGACACCTCACCATATTTTCTTTAGTGTTAACACAGAAGACTCAGTTTACCATACAGGGGCCAGACATTACACAGACTTATTTTCTCTAGTATCACAACAGGAGACTCAGTTTATCATATGTGAAGGGCCCCACATTCCAGAGACACAGCAAGTCACATACTTGACCACCAGAAACAATTGTAGAATAAAATGGCTATATTAACATTGATTATACTTGATTAATTTATACTCAACTTCATAAAAATATTATACATTATCCCCCCTCTGGGACTTACTCACTGTCCTTATTCAGAGTGCAGTTTCATAATTCAGTCTCCTCAGTTATGCTCTCTAGTGACTAAGTTATGTCACACAGCTTCATTACCAATGACCAGATTATGCAACCGCACTCTGGTGGAGAATGCAGAACCCATCAAAAAGATTCTGTCTCCTTATACTTTCATTCAATAAATGAAACATATAAGCATGTTATGAGCATGAGCATGCAATTGGTTCAGCCTTGCCTGTGGTTGTTACAGTAATGTAGAGTATATCAAACATAAACAAAATATTCATCATAATATTGAGAGTTATTTTTTGTAGTGTAGTTATCTTCAACCCAGATACTTTGCGCATCGTAGAGGGTCACCTCCGGGGAGAGGTCAGGCTAGCACTTTCATCCCGGGGCATGGCTTATCATTTATTTCATCATATATATTCACTGGAGGAATAATTTCCTCCCAATTTGGTCTTTCTGTCCATCCAGGGTAGTTGTCATTGCATTGGACCATTCACATTGATCAATGTCATCTGCTTCACCGTTGCACGGATCAAGAATGATTTTACCAATGGTAACACACAACAGAATATTATTCCTCCCACAAGGATTGTTATTCTAATCATTATACCAATTTTAGCCAATCATGCACACCATTTCTTAAACAATTCTACTTAAATTTATAATCAAACAAGACGCAATGTTAATCTTTAGTCACCACCATGTTTTCTTTTTCCATTCTTCATTAATTTTAAATTGTACATGAGTTCAATAAAAGCATAAGTAAAAGTAATAAATAATTTTTTTTATCTTAATTCTTCATCATACAAACATTCCCAGGTTTGTTTAATACTCATTTAATAAATCATGGACTCCTTTGTCTGGAACGGTTCTCAAAACTTTACCCCCAAAATCTATAATTAATCTTCTACACAGGGTATGATCCCCTGTTGGCACAGTGTCAGAATGCTTGGTATTTATCACTGTGATAAAATGTTTTAGTAAAGCGGTTATTAAAATGCAGCCGGGTTGAGTGGAACTCACAATTTTCGGGCAGGTTTCTTCTAGACCTCCCTTTTGATGCTTCTGAACTAAAAGCATCCATCCTGTTCCTTAAACCCATCTAACCCCTTCTTGGGCAGGCTTCCAGGGCGGTGATGCCCTGCCTTAGGTTGCCCCCCACCTTCTTGCCATTGGAGAGTTTTACCCATCATTGGGTCATCACCTCTTGCCACTGGTCTGATACCGCTCAGTCCTATTAGCCAATCCTTAACTATTTAGTATCAGTAAACAGATATTTTCTTTTGTTTCAGGGAGTATCACCTGAGAACCATCACAGCCTATGGAACCATCAACAACTGCTTAAATATGGAGACAGTTCATAACATGGTTAAATTCACAAAGCATTATTCAAAATTCAACAAGCTATTAAAATTGTCCAAATTAAAAGTAAAATTCTACAATTGAACTCATTTACAGATCATTAATTTCCATTCAAGTTATATTTCTGCTCCTTTAGCAAACATCACAAAAGACCATGTATCACAGTGGGGACTAACATCAGAACAAAACAAAATAAATGTAGCCTCTGTCAAGCTTCTAGGAAGCTTAATTTAAAAGCATCACCTTAATTCAATAATAGTCTCTAGATAGTTTTTGGACCTACATTTATTCTTTCAGATGAACGTTCAACTGAATCTCTTATTTGTAGTATAAAGCACTTAACTTCAGATTGCCCTCTGAATATATATAATCTTTAATCACGATGAGGAAAGCTGTTTGAACCTCTCCTTCATATCACTGTATCAAACATTATTATCAAGTCACATCATTTTCCATATACAATCAAATAAAATCAAACAAAAATAATACAATTTAGAGATGTGCCTTTAGCACACACTTCAACATCTGCTTTTGTGTTTCTGTCTCAAACAGACACTTATCAAACTTAGACTGAGAGTGTGAAAGAGTGCCGGGCAAGGGAGGAACTCAGAGGGGGACACTCCATTCCCCCACGCTTTCTCCAATCTCATTACAGTCACCCCTTCTTTTTCATTTTAGAATCTCATAATAATTTAAGTTATTCTTCAACAGTGAAAATAGTGATAATTATAATAATTCAGTATATTAACTACTTTCAAACTTTCCCATTTTAAACCATCTTCAAGAAAACCTCTTCCAGAACTTTCAGCTTACTCATTCCCTACATTCTTTTGTCCATTCAAACAACATACATAAAAAAACTGTAGAAACTTTCGGTATTCCGAATCTAGGTATTACCGCTCTTGTTAGAAATTTGATTACTGTTCCTGACCCCTGATCTGCTGATGGTACTGCTTCCAGCCATCTGCTAAATCTGCATATCACCAAAAGCATATAATGCTTTCCATGTACTTTATTTACCATGTCCACATAATACATGACCAAATGCTTGAATGGTCCTTCTGGCATTGGTATATGACCTATTGGTGTTATTATTTTTCCTGATATTGTTTTGAGCCATATACCTTGTGATCCCTAAACCAAGAACCATCAAATCTTTAATAAAACACAAACTTTACCTTTCTTTTTTGACATTCTCTTTTCATTCAATACAACTTACTTTAGCCTTCTGTTCAAGCAGAGCTTTACATTTACAACACCTATCTTGTAGTCCTGTCATTTTATTGCATTTCTGTCATCTTATTACTAATATAATCCCCTCCTTTTTTCAGAGTCAGTTAACTCTCTTATGATTACTTTCTCTTTCTTAGGAGAAGGAACTTTCATTCTGTCTAATGAAGCAACACAAATCACCTTTTTTTAAACAAACAGAAAAGTAATTACATTTTTTAAACAAAATAAAGTAGTAAAGTGGCACAATGGAAATTCAGACAAATCTCTTGTTTTTTAAAATATTTGATCAATATCATACACTACATCCTTTTAATTTTTCATGTCTCTTTTTTATATTCTACTGTTTCAGCATCATTTAACAATAAGATTTTTCAGTTATTATTCTTTTATACTTCTCAGCATTTCTTGACAAATGATTCAGTTAAATAGCAAAACTAAAATTCACAGTGCAGAAACTGTATGCCTCTAAAGTGATACTTTCATGGATTAATCTCAAAAATAGAAATAGTTTACTAGAAAAAGACACTCAATTAACTCTTTGTAGCATCCACTAACCTTTTTCTTTAAAGTGAAGGTACTCTCTGGAACATTTGGGGGGTAACCAATTAAATAGGTAACTCTAACTTTGCCATCAAGTTTGTAATATTTAACCTTCACATCAATGAATCAGCGGTTAGATGTTGGATTTAATTTAGATATGGGCATTGAACCCATGGATGGCAGTTTGGAAAATCATAAATCCAATTAGTCATATAAGACTGAAATCAGCTTATTCAGAGAAATTTGAATCCACATTTGAAATGTCAAATCAGTAATGATTACCAGCAGTCATAAGAGCAGGAGGACCAATCGTATAAAAGCCCACATCATTTTCAGTCTTTTTTCTCCGGACTTCCTCGTGGAGTATTAACAGCTTCAATAAATCATCTGGCCCAGCCATCTGCAGTGGTGAGAGACTGGTTCCATACTGAGTTAATGAAACAACATACACATAATTATGACAAAAGAAAGGATAAAACATAGTTAGTATCAAAGACACACACAGAATAGACACATGAATATGAAGTTATGATGTTCAATTTAATCTTAATGTTTCTCCATGGGTTTCACTTACTATCAATTACCAGTTTTTCCTTAGCATTATCAATAGTTTTACAGTCAAATACATCAAAGTTATATATTAAATCTTCAAATCAGAATTTCTAGCACGAATAACATTTTCCATTTTATGCACGTCCAAAAGGAAAAAAAAAAACTTCTATTTTGTTAGATATCAGAGCAGTCCTGCCTCCTTATTGAAGGTTGGGACTTTATTTTCCATTTTATCTGGCACGATTAGTTACAGAACAAACATCACAATATTGGCAAGGCTGCCACACATAAAGATCAGAAAACAGATATTAAGAGCACAATTTCAGCAGATTGGAACTGCAGAGAACATGAAATTATCCAAATCATTCTTAAATTTCTTTCCTTTAATTCTAGTCTCAAAGGCAGCTCTCAGTGTACCCATGATCAACCAATGCCTACACTGTGTATATAAAACAAGAAAATAAAATAAAAATATCTAATCTTAATTAAAACAATCTGCTACCTATCTTTTTCTAAATTCGGGGCGCCACTGTCTGAGTGGAGACACCGAGAGAAAAAAGTTCTCCCATTAAAAGTCTGCAGGTGCCATCCTTAGAGAGTAAGGGGTCATAGGTTTCTGTTTATTCAGGGCACTAACAGCATATCACTCAATCTGTCCATCAGACAGTCCCTAACAAAAATAATAAACTCTACCTACAGTATCTTAGTTTTGTTGGTTGATCAAGTTTACACTGATAAAGTTGCAACTCACATGTACTTTTGTTCTCCAGACATATTTAAACACATAGAAAATTGAAAACAAAACAAATAATCATGGGTTCTTACATTTAGATATCAAGACTTTATAGTGTTTAATTTAATATTGTTACAATTTTTATTCTCTCATAAACTGGACCAGACAGAACATAAAACAGACACATGAATGTGAAGTTTTCACATTTATGGTTTACTTTTCATACTCAAGTTACAAAATATAATTTTCTTATTAGTCAGTTTCACCCTTCTTTTTAATTTCTCTTTCCCATTTATTTATTTATTTTTTATTTTTTCGACATCTTACATTTCCATTTGCTTAATCGTGGCTTTGATAACTAGTGACCTTAATAAAGGAAGTACACAACAAACCAATAGCCCTCCTATCATTATTGCAATTTCCAAAAACTTTCCAAATTTACATAATGCATCTCTCCTAACAAATTAACAGGAGTCTGATTTGATACCAGGATAGGTATGGTTGCACTTTTGTTTATAGTTTGTAGCCTTTTTCTCTTCCCTGTGCCCACCTTCCTCCATCAAATGATGACTACTTTTCACTTTTTCTCACCCTACTGTCTAATAGTCTACTTCTGTTTCTTACCAATTTAGTCTCGTATTAATTTTTCTGTTACTCTCATTTTTTCTATCCTTTCCCTTCTTCGGTCTCACCTCCAGCCTTGTTTGTCTTTATTTTCTAACTCCACATGACCCTCCATCTGCATTGCTCCTAAAACTTCTACAGTTCCCTTGAGTATTGGGAACTGACCCTCTGAGGGCACATATGGAGGTGATTTGACAAAGACCTCTCCTTTTTTACTTATCTCTTTTGCTGCATCCTTCAGTATTTTTCTTGCCTGTCTTATATTTTTCAGAGATTTTCTCCTTTTAGTGCTAGCACTTCTCTCTCTTTTTCCCTTTTTGTTTTTCTCTTTTTATTTTATTATTTTTTTCTTTTATAACATGCATATAATATGCCACATACATGTACAAATTTCCTATATGTTGTCAATTTACTTTTAGGATTACTCTGCATCCAAATAGTAACAAATCACAATAAAAGCTGCTTGTTCTTAGATAAGTCTTTATTTCTTTCACTGTTATGTTTACTTGGCATATAAAGAATGAAAAATGATTTTATCTCCATTTATTTAGATTAATCATTACATTTATGAGAATAAACGTAAATCTTACTATTTTAATTTATTTCCTACTACAATAATCTGCAAAGCCAATATCTTGAAACAATTTTTCTTTTTTATTAATTTCTTTCACCTTCACCTTTTTTAATACACAATGTTCGTGTAACACAATGTAAAAGTCCCTTTATTATTTATTTGTTTCTCTTTCTCATTTCTTTGAGATTTTATCAATCAATTAATTACACAGTGGATTTCTAGATTTTAAAATTTCCACTGGAGTGTTTGCCATAGTGATACCTTATGTAATATAACAACACTTATCTTAAATACAACCTTTGTTTAAAATCCAATTGCTTAGTTGACTTTAGTTTAATGCAATACACTGGACTCAAAGCTTTATTGTTTGTCCAGATAATGTGATTTCCCAAATGGAATTCAATCACTTTATATTTCTTTATAATTTCAATATTTTTACTTGTCACTGTGATATGAACTTTAACTCTAAGCACAGTCATACCACTTGAATGTATAAATTATCTGTATGAAGTCAAATAAATTTCTATGCTACAGTCTAGTTTAGGAGTTATGATCTGGCACATGTCCAACAACAGCTGCTCTTTCTCATATACCAGGCTTCCTTAATGGCATGAAAAGAACTGCCCAAGACTAAATTTTGTCCATCCAGCTGAGTTAACTTAATTTAGTTTTACAGCTGTGTTGTCTCACCGTTTTTATTCTTTTTCCTATTGTCAGTTTACATTGTATTATATTTACCATTCCATATATATATATATATATATATATATATATATATATATATATATATATATATATATATATATATATTATCATTGGTTTTAACTCCCTCTCTTAATAATTTTTAAGTGCCCTATTTGCCTCAAATCATCAGATCTCTTCTGCCTCATATATTGGTGGAAGGTTTAAAATAGGCCTAAATAGATTTTCTTTGCTGTAAATTGCATATTTACTCCTCATTAGTTAAGCAGCAAAGGCTGAGTCTCTTTATCTGGATCACAAATTCTACAATTTGAAGAATGGCCAAACAACCTACAAAGCCAGTATCTCGGAACGTTTTTAGATTTCTCTGTGTTAACAAAGGAAATTCCTATCCAATTTTTCATAATTGACAGGCTTTCATTCCCAACATCCATTCAACATATAAAAGACAAACCTTCTTTATTAGACAACATTTACTCCATTCATCGTATCCCTTTCATTTTTTATTTTTTATTTTTAGGGCTCATATTACATTAAAATTCACACTTGTCCCCTTATTTATAGGACTCATATAACATACACTCTGTGTTCCTTTTATTTTAAGGACACATCATACATTCCAGTCCCTCTACTGGGCTCATAATTGTACTCAGTCATACACTTCCATACGCACACTTTCAAACACAGACACAAACACTCTCACAGACACAGAAACTTTCACACTTTTTACTAACACAAGCCTTTATAAACACAGAGCTCTCAAAAAATACAATAACATTTTAAGATTTTTGCCTACCAGGTCAAAAACCTCTGTGATTTTGCCTACCTGGCTTCTTTAAACTTTATCTGCTTTAATTTACTGCTTTCCAGCTAGGCCCTCTTAACAGTAAAAAAAGATCATTGCAGGATTTTTGCCTACCCGGTCAAAAACCTGTGATTCTTGCCTACTCGGCTTCTTTAAACTTTATCTGCTTTAATTTACTGTTATCCATCTAGGCCCTCTTAACAGTAAAAACAGATCATTGCATGCAATTATTTCTTCTGGAATCAACACCCTTTTAGTCTTTTTGCTCTTTAAATTTGGAGGAGCTTTTTGAGTGTCCTTACCACCACGGGCAAACTCTGGCAAGCAACACAACTAATTGCAAGCAAAAATGCTTACCTTTAAATGGCCACCTGTTTTGAGTTGCCTGTCCAGTCTGCCCGCTGCGGTCTTCCACACTTCTGCTCCTTTCCAATCCCATCCTCGTCACCAATTTGTTGTGGCTTCTGCCACCTCTGTGAAACATCACTCTTGAAGTCTTGGGGTTTTGATGCCAGAAGATAGACTTTATTATCAGAGATAAAAAAGCCAAGTTGCTCCCAGCGCAACTCCTGCAAAATGGGTTTGTCCCCGTTTATACATATGATCTCCCAAGGCATAGCTAATATATTCCATATGTGTCACTGGACACCACAGTGGAGAGACCTCACCATATTTTCTTTAGCGTTAACACAGGAGACTCAGTTTACCATATGCGAGGGGCCCCACATTCCACAGACACAGCAAGTCACATGCTTGACCACCAGAAACAATTGTAGAATAAAATAGCTATATTAACAGTGATTATACTTGATTAAATTATACTCAACTTCATAAAAATATTCTACACTTCCTAAACTGATGTCTGAGCAAAAAAATACTCTTGATTCTGAGATAACCTTGGAAGAGCTTGGCAAGGTAATTAAGGCCTTGCCTACAGGCAAGTCTTTGGGGCCAGATGGCTTTGCCGCTGAATTTTTTAGATCTTATGCTACAGAACTGGCTCCACTTTTACTGGAAGTTTATATGAAATCATTAAAGAATGGAAAGCTTCCACCAACCATGACACAAGCCCGGATCAGTCTGATTCTTAAAAAGGACAAAGATCCAAACAAGTGTAAAGTTACTGTCTAATTTCCCTGACCCAGCTAGAAGTTAAAATATTGTCAAAAATTTTGGCTAACTGATTAAGTAAAGTTATGACATCTCTTATACATATAGATCAGGTGGGGTTTATTTGGGGCCATAGCTCTTCTGATAACATTAGCCGTTTTATCAATATCATGTGGTCAGTGGCGAATGATCAGACTCCGGTTGCTGCCGTGTTTGATATGGTAGAATGGAATATTCTTTTTAAGATTTTGGAAATATACAGGTTCGGGAATACTTTTATAGACACCCGCCGCTACCGGGTTTATAGACATCCGGTAGCGGTGGTACAAACAAATGGATTAATTTCAGATGATTTTACTCTGGATAGGGGCACCCGTCAGGGTTGCCCTCTTTCCCCATTATTGTTCTGTTTTGCCCTGGAACCATTAGCAGCTGTGATAAGAAAGGAGAATGATTTTCCAGGGGTGGTGGTTCCAGGTATAGCACATAAGCTTTTGCTTTACGCAGATGATATTTTATTATTCGTCTCCGACCCTACTAGATCAATGCCTTGCCTCCACAGAATTATTCATTCCTTTTCTAAGTTCTCAGGATACAGAGTCAGTTGGTCTAAATCCGAAGCTTTGGCTCTGACAGCATACTGCCCAGTAATGGCTTTTCAGCCAGTTGACTTCCAGTGGCCCAAACATGGCATTAAATATTTGGGCATTTTATTCCCAGCAAATTTGTGTGATTTGAGTTAATTTTGACCCTTTAATAAAAAGGTTTTCGGGCTTCATTACATTTATCTATGATTGGGAAGGTTAAAGTTATTAAAATGAATTGTATTCAAAATTCAATTACCTGCTACAATCTCTCCCTGTAGATGTCACCCTCTCTTATTTCAAGCAATTTGATAGCATAGCGAAGTCCTTCATTTGGAATGGTAAACGTCCCAGAATACATTTCAGTAAGATGCATAGGCCGATTGACAAAGGTGGGCTAGGCCTACCCATGATTTTGTTTTATTATTATGCATTCAGTGTCAGACATTTGGCTCATTGGTCGCTTCCACCTGAGAGAGCCCCTCCCTGGTTTTGTATTGAACAGGAAGTTACTGGCCCTATTTCACCATTGCAAAGCCTTTCTATCAAACTAACCGGAGAAGTCAAGTTACACTGCATTATCTCGCATTTGCACTCGGTATGGACAAAAGCGTCCAGAGTGTTTAATTCAGACATTTATTTAAATGTTGCTTCGAGCATACGGCTGAACCCCAAATTATGTATTAATAAGTCCCCTTTCTGCTGGACAGAGTGGATTGTGAGGGAGGTTAATACGCTCAGTGACCTATATGAGAGTGGAGTGTTGAGATCCTTTGAAAATATGGTTCAACATTTTGGGATCCCCAGGTCTCAATTCTTCAGGTATTTACAGCTGCGCCACCTGCTCTGTACTATTTTTGTGAGTAGCATACTCACAAAAATCATCCTTAGGGGATGGAAGTCGACTGGAGCGCTCTCATTTTAGGAGTGGTGCATAGAGATGGGCAGGGTGGCGGCATTCGAAGAAATGTCATACAGAAGGCAGGGAAACTTTGAGCTATTTAATAAAAAATGTGGCAGCTATTTGGCATATTTGGAAGGCTCTCGGGGAGGGGAAGTGGAGAGAGATGTGTAGTTTTAAATATGTGTGATTTGTTTTGTGTGTGTTTTCTCAAGTTGGACCACAGAGATATTTGTTGAGGGTCAGGGTGGGGTTGGGGATTGGGAGGGCAAAGGGAATTATGGGGGTTAAAAGTTGATTCGGTGTATATATGTTTGCTTTTCTGTTTCATGTGTCTGAATCAATAAAAGTGTTAATCAGAAAAAAACAAAAAATTGTATGGATGTCTATAAGAACACATTGCTTTTGTCACTTTACTTAAATCATAACTATTATATTACAAATATATATAATTCTAACTTCTGCAGATAAAATTGGTTGTTGCTGGTGTTATAATGTATTATACTCTAAGGTATAACTATGGATAGATAAGTATTATAATGTATTATAATTGTGGTTACAATTATTTATGAGAAGTTAGAACATATTATAAGGTGTATTATGAGACATTACTAATGCATGATAATGCCTTTACAATGCATTATAAATATGGGCTTCATAGAAAGTGTTACTGTTAATTCTTACAGTAATACCACTTTCATGGCCATTGAAAATAATATCACAAATAGATTAAAATACTGTTTATGAGCATGCAGATTTTAGGATTGACAAATTTTGTGGGACCGATATGAATTAATCAAATACACAGTCAACTTCTATTTTTATACTTAATCTACAACATTAAACAAAACAAAACTAACACACATAGACAAACATAAACACAGGTTGGTAAGTGAGCTTTGACAGAAAATGGATGGAAATGATCTGTAACAGAAAAATACAATTTATTGAGTCTATAGACCATGCCTTCAGAACCATCAACACTTAATTTAGTATGCCTCAATTTGAGATAGGGTTACCCAGTTATCTAATGAGACACCGGCACTTTCAGCAAAAGTTTGGAGGTTTTTACTTATGTAAGTTGCATTGCATTGCTTTGATTATTTGGCTGTGTCCGTAGAAAGTCCTTACCTGTTGCATCAATGTTTTAGAATTTTGTTGAAGATCATGGATGCTGGATGTGTGATGGAGCAAGGACTCCTGCAAGGGAGAATTCGGGACTTCTCGGGAAAGAAGTCAAAGTGTGTGTAAGAAGAAGCTGAATAGAAGAGAGAGAGAGTTTGTTCGAGGCTAGGAGGTTTTTCTTGAGTTTAGGTTGGCCGCACCACAAAGGTGTATTGGGCCAATCAGAAGTGTCTTTTGCTATGTCACATGGTCACCTCTTTCCCTCCTTCTTTAGATTATTTCTGAATTTTTGTGCTCTGTTTTCCGCTCAAAGATTGCATATTTTAGTCATGAACTTTATATCTGAAGTACAACAGAATATATCAATAAATTGAATTAACCCAACATTCTCCTCATTTAAAGACAAATTTTACATATCAGACACAATATATTTGCTCTTAATAATAGTTAACTTAGTATTTCAACATGGATAATATAAGTTTGTCAATAATAAAAGTGAGTGCAAGTCATAACATATATTTTAAAGGTTACAGTCAGGTTAAACTTTGTGAGTTTTCCACAAGTCTTAAGATTGTGTCGAAGTTCATAGCTTAATATGTTTAATTTAGCTTTATTCCTGTCCTACTTGTAGATGCGTTATATGAAATTCAAATAAAAGTTCAGTCTGTGGACTTGGGAAGTGGGAATAAGAAAATCCATCTAAGGTTTCTTTTACTGATATGAGTGTCTCTGTTCTGACATCTCATGGTTTCCGTGGCAACCATGGGGGGAGTTTCTTCAGCAAATGGCCTTATCAGTCATGTGATGAGTTGGGGGTTTATCTGATTAACAACAAAGACCAAGGAGTTTTTTTGTGCTTCGCCCATCTGTCTTGTTTTTATGACAGTCAGCATTAGCCAGATGTGCACTTTTGTTTCATTTATGCCAGGTTGTCCCAGACTTTAAGGAGTCCAAGGGGTCCATCCCACTGGGAAACTGTTTTAGTCGCCAATGGGGAGATTTGGATTGGGGTGCTTGAGGATATGCGCTGTGGTAAAAGCCTTCCTGAGCCACTGGAATGCATTAGTGGCTTCGGAAAACCAGGGGAGAATCTTGAGTTTGCCTTTGAGAAGGTTGGTAAGTGGAGAAACCATAGTGCTGAAACCTCTGATGAAACGGTGGCAGAAGTTATTAAATCCAAGGAATCGCTGTAACTCCTTCAAGGTAACTGGTTGTGGCCAAGATGTGATGGCCTGTACATTAGCTGTATCCATCTGGATGCCCTCAGGAGTGATGACATGTTCCAGGACGTTTCTTGGCCATGAAGAAGAAACTTGATGCAGCTGGTTATGTGGAAGGGCGAATGTAGCCATGGTTGAATTGTAATTTGAAATGTAATTTTCCATTGCCTGTTGCTCGAGAATTGACAGAGGGCATAAACATCCACGAGGAAGTGGAGCCCCAGGTAACAGATCTATGGTACAATCCCATTTCCGATGAAGTGGTAGTTATGAGGCCCTTTTGGAACTGAATATGTCACTAAATTCCTTGAATTCAGATAAGATGGTGATTTCCTTGCCAATTGTAGGACTTTCGATGGTAGTGGTGGAGCATGGAACTGGCTGAAATTGTGTGGATGTTTGTTTAATGATAGGACTATGAAGTAGAGACAGGCAAAAGGAAAAGCAGGAATCACCACAGGCATACACCTCTCTGCTGGTGTGCTGGATTGTGATATATCAACCAAGGGAGTCCGAGGACAACATCTGCAGTGGAGTTATTAAGAATAAGGAAGGAGGTAGTTTCGGAATGGAGAGTGCCCACCTGGAGTATAAGAGGTTCTGTTTCATGGGTGATGTATCCAGAGCCAATTGGTTTACCTACTACTGAATGGATGGGTAAAGGGTTTGTATATCGGATGGTCCAGATGTGGAGTTGGGTAACGAGGAAATGGGAGATGAAGTTCCCGGCCGAGCCTGAATCTAAAAGAGCATCAACAGATAGAGAAATCTGAAAATTGATAATGTTCACATACACAGAATGGTATACTGATAACAGAGGGACTTTGGATGGAACTCAGCCTTAGTCTGGGTGGCCGAATGGGACAGGATGGAAGTAGATGATTCTCCGCTCCGCAGTATGAACACAGTTGGTGTTCTTGTCTCCTTTTTTCATTCCGCCAATGTTAAGCAGGTAGAACGGAGTTGCATAGGCTCCTCCCCAGGTGAATGTGAAAAAGGATGTAATGATGGGGCAGTAGAATACTCTTCTCGATGATAGAAGGGTACTGAAGAGGGCTGATCAGAGTAAAGCTGGAGACGATGTTTAACTCAGAGGGAAATTTTGATCAGTCGTTCAAGTCCCAAGAAATCATCAAAGTTGGTGAGTTGGAGTTGTATATTCCTCAAAAGTCCCTTACGATAGGTGGTAATGAGTGCCTGCTCATTCCAATTGCTGGCAGCGGCAAGAGTGCGAAATGTAAAGAATAATCCGTGACTGAGGTATTACATTGCTTAAGGTGACTCAACTGTTTGCTGGCATGAAAACTACCCACTGGTGTTCAACGACTTCTCAGAAGTACATGATAAATGTAACAAAAGATTGAGTGACAGTACCTCCCTGTTGCCAGATAAACGAACCCCACTGCAGTGCTTTCCCGGTCAGGAGAGATATGATGATCCGTAGGGAATCGCTGGGGTTGTAACTTGATTGCAAGAGAGAGTGGAAAACCATATTAAGGTTATTTTGACAAATATTGTTATTTGGTCAATGTGGTCAAGGTGGGACAATGGCTTAATGGTTCAGAGGGGGTGCTAATAAAATAATAAGATTATTTAATGAAAGCATAAACTGCAGTTATAAAATCATGTCTAAACAAACTGTTGTTTGTTAATTTATTTAAATAGTATTCCACTTTGCCCAGCTCAGGACACAGCCTCAAATTGCTTACTGATTTTAGTAATCTAGCTCATCAACTGCCAACTGTGACACTCCCAAATTAATACTTTATGAAAACACACACACACACACACACACACACACACACACACACAATAAATGCATATAAATGCACAACTGAAATAACAGGTGAAGAGACTTTTCTTATTGGCAGACAAACAGCAGCAGAGGTGGGAAAGGGCAGCAAGGGGGAAAGTTTTGCACAGGTTGGGAGCTGCAAAGATATAGTAAGCTGATTTTGACTGCGGATATGAACGATTCTCTCATTACTCGTCACTTGTTTCTCATGACAGAAGCAAAAAGCATAACTATGTCAGTTTCATAAAACGTTTAAACTAAGACTTAAAATCGAGACAAAAGGCAACCCGACTGTACCTCTGTCAGGATACGGGACTCGGCTTGTAAAATCTGCACTGTCCCAGTTTTATCAAGATGTCTTGTCATGGCGATTAAAGCATATCGTAGTTTAGATGCTTATAATTATATCCATAGCAGAAAGGGCTGGAATATTTGATCGCTCCCATCATAATCAATGAAGTAGATAATGGCACAAGCGCGTGACTTGCACAGCTTCGTTCTTTATAATGGGTGCGATCTATTAGATCTTTTAGAGCACGTAAAGAAATACTCTGACTGAATGTAACTAGCCACCAAGACTCTTCCTAGCAAACCTTGAAGAAGTCTACAAAAATTTTGTTCACCTACCAGAGATAAAATATGTACTACAGATGTTAGTACTGCATGGATCCAGTTGTCCTGCTTCACTGCTTCGCTTACTGAACATCAGACTCAAACAGAGGCTGTCGACTTATGTTAATGTCCCCCTCTAAACTAGTCTTAAGTCTGTAGTCTTTTGCTTCATACTAGAAAGCATTCCATTGTGATCGGTGTTGATGATCAACTTCAAATGATCACTAACCCTACCCACTACCAAGGCTGGGCTCAGAGGTGTACAGTCAAACTGATGCAATCCGCATTCATGCTGCTGTTTACCAGCAAAGAGGGACTGAAGCGGTTCTCATAATGAATCAGCTGCTCAAATGGTCTTTTCAACATCACAACATCACATCTTTTTTTGTTTTTGTTTTTTGTTACAAATATTCAAATAATCACCAAATAAAATGATAAAGCTATTACATTGGAGCTGAATGTTTTGATGCAGTGCTGCAGTGATGTTTTCTGACCTCAAACAAAGAATATATAAACTACTTAGTCCACTTGAGCCATCTCCCTTTCCATCTGTGTCACTCATTCTTACCCCTCCCGGGGCTGGGAATGTGGAAGGGCTAGGTTTTTAGAACCTTCTATGCTTCCACGCTATGACTAACTCAAAATCTTATATATGTCATAACCAATCATTATAAATATATTTAAATGTATTACCACCAGATGGGATTCTATTAGTGTGATACTGTAGCTTTGGCCTGATAAGTAATTAATAAATTATTTTTATTCAATTTAAAAAGGTGTAAACACTTTCTAATTTAAAATTGTGCTCTGGCATTAGACTTTATGAGATTCCAGGTATATAAAGAGTGTTACATTAGACATTATGTGACATGATTTGGCTGAATGATCAGTTAGTATTCAACAAACAGATTCTGTGACTGCATCAGAAAGGGACCAGGCTAATTAAGCCTTGTATTCACTCATTCAAATTTATAGACCCAAAAATAAATGAGTGCCACAAATTATGCCTTCTGTCAGTTGGCAGTGACAACGTTCCTCAAATTCTCTGTGTTGGCTGCACACAGTAATTCTACTGGAGACCGGTCGCTCGCTAGCACATTAACCATTAAGTCATTGCGATTTAAAAGGTAATAGCTTGCATTGGGTTATATAAGAACTCCAGTCTTAATCTCCTCAATGGGAAAGATTGAAGGAAATAAAGATTGTTAAAGGTTTGATGAGAATTCTCAGACCTGCCCCAAAATATTCCCATAGTTAGTGAAGATGGATAAACATTGCTATTTTTACTAAAGCCTTTAATTATTCACATTTTTGCACTATTCTTGTCCAGCACATTAAGTGGAGATGACTTGCCCGTGCAACAGTACACTTTGGGGGCACTTTCACACTAGAGTTTTTTGGTGAGTTATTATCATCAACAGAAACTATTACAAATATAGAAATAAGAACGGGAGTTTCCGAAAAGAATGAAAAATAGACTAAAACTGTGAACTATTTATTTTAATGGTCTGTGTTAATTAATCTCCCAAGCCTGACTTTGAAGTCAGTGTATTCTGTCAAAAAAAAAAAAAAAAAAAAACACCCAATGACATGTCTGATTGATATGTAAAACACTTACCACAGTTAAATAAAAAATACTGAATGAGTCGACACAGGCAGGGGCAATGTGAACTGTTATAAGGGATGAAATCTAAAATAAAAACTAAAATACTGAAACTAACTAAAAAGGAAACTAAAACTTTTTAAAGATAAAAATGAAAACTAACTAAAACTAAACTTAAATTGAAAATTAAAGAACTAATAGTAATAAATATAATAATATAGTAGTAATAATAATAATAATAATAATAATAATAATAAAGAAACATCATCTGATCTGATATGCCAGAAATGTATTTCATTAATAAGGTGAAATATTCAGATAAGCCTATTTGGGTTTCAAACCTCATCTGCATAAATCTTTTCTGTTGTGTATTCTTGCATTGCTCTTTTATTCTCATGGTGTTAAATAAACAAACAAATACTGAACTTCCAAAACTGTAATTACCCTGGTGTGGACTTGAGTCACGAAATTAATGAATTTCCCATGCATTTCTCTTGGAATCGAACTTTGGTTAGAACCAAGTAATTAAACAAATTGTGAAAGCAGCAAAATGACATGGAAACTCCATGACCCAACTCCACCTAATGGATGAAGGCTGAATGGTTTTGCATATTGCAGGTAAGTATTTTAACACTGAATGTCCAAAAGTAGGTGGGCACCCCCTTTCTAATCAACATGTTTGGTTACTCCATTAATTCCAGTGAAGAGAATCCATAATTCTTCTCCATACAATGATTCTAGGACATTGTGCACTTCCAAATTTTTAGCAACAGTGTGAGAAGAGGCTTTTCTATTTCAGTGTACTGTGTCTGGTGTGGAATAACTTGACTGGCCTGCACAAGCCTAGACCTGAAACCTACTGAATATCTTTGGGTGAATTGTAACTACTACTGTGAGCCAGGGGCCATCATCTAACATCAGTGCCTGACCTCACTGATGCTCTTACATTTAAATTTACATTAGTCATTTGACAGATATTTTATTCAAAGTTTGTCATACATAAGCCAACAATATCTGCTGTGGTGGGGTGAGCAAGAGACAGACAGTTGGTGTGGCGTCCGGCCTCAGAGAGGCATTTATTTTAAATAATTATAAAAAGAAAAGGGGGATTAAAAGTGTCAATTGGGAAAGTGTCCAAAACAAAGGGGAATCTGCTGTCCTTGTGGTGAATGGGGCTATGTGAATGAAGGGTAGTGCAGAGAGGATAAAGTTTTGGTGATAGTGGGTGGGGTCCAGCTGCCGCATGTGCTCCCTTCTTGGGTTCCGAAGCTTATAGGGTGGCACCTTTACTTGAGCTGTGTGGCATCCCTGGGCCTCGGCACTTGAGGGGAATAGCGGCCCAGCATCCTGGCCCGTCGGCCACGACGTGTGCTCCAGCACCCGGTGTTGCATCTAATTTGCACTATGGATCCGGGGTGCGGGTCCGGCAGTGCATCTAATTCGTGCTGGACACTTCCCACTCCATTCCTGGACCTACGAAGATGCCAGTGGGAAGAGACCTGTCTCCAGATGAGAGGCACACTTGGGTTTTTAAAGGCAGCGGTGACAAGGCTCTCCATTAGCTTCAGGTGCACCTCATCACGCACTGCCAAATGGGGGAATAATCATCTTTTTGTTGCTGGACTAGTACAAATGTTAGAGCAGAAGAAAGACAGAATAAGGAAACAGAGACAGGACATAGAACTGGAGGAGTTAGTTGAAGTAAGAGGGTGCTGTTCCATTGGCTGTCCGGAAGGCCAAAGTCAAAGCCTTGAATTTTATGTGGGCAACTACAGGTAGCCAATGCAGTGAGATCAAGAGGGGGGTGACACGGGCCTTCTTTGGTTGGTTGAAGACCAGTGACTTAATTGTGCTTGTTGGGAGGCTGGCCAAAAGAGCATTGCAGTAGTCAAGTCTTTGATATGACAAGAGCTTGGACAAGGAGCCGTGCAGCATTTTCAGACAGGAAAAGTCTGATTTTGCTGATGTTGTAAAGCACATACCTGCAAGACCGGGCGGTTGATGAGATGTGGCCAGCGAAGTCTTGTTTTTGGTATGGGGCCAAATCCCTGCAGCCATGTTACTACAAGCCTTCCCAGAAAAGTGGCAGCCGTTTTTGCAGCAAAGGGGAAATTGATGCCTATGTTTTTGAAATGTTCACCAAGCACATATGGTGTCCAAAAACATTTGGCCAGATAGAGTATCAGGAAAGTACTAAAGGTTAAGGTAATAATAAAAAGAGACATTCAAAAAAGGTGGTACACCTACACAGTATTAATAATTAATATAAACAATGCAAAATTTTCCCTACAGGTTATATCAAACATCTGCCTCATTTTGGTGAATACATTCTATGGCCATTCTAGCTGAAATTATATTATGTATTCAGAAACATCCATAGAAACATAGATGCTGACTCTTGCATTCTTTGGTTGTTATTGAGAGCCGTTCTGATTTCTGGTAAGTGTTGGGAAAACTGCTTTAAAACTGTAGTTTGCAAGCTATAAACTACTCACTATTTAAAGTAATTTACAGTCAAGGTAATCTTTTGGAGAAAAACAAAATAGCTGCACTACAAACACTACAACATGTAGCTAATTACTTTGAAGCTACTTAAGGGGCAATATCTTTAAAATATGCAACTATATATATATATATATATATATATATATATATATATATATATATATATATATATATATATTAAGATGGATTTCTTTGGCACAAAAACTGTTTGATTGTTGAATGAATGAATATATGAACAGTCTAACCATCTTGGCTTTGAATTTCTGTGTGTACTTGAAGTGACAACAGTCATTTTATGTATGTGGTGAAATGTTCTCATCTCCTCTTCTTTCCTCTTCTCTCCTCTTCTGTCCACAAAAACCTGGTGCCATGGGGTTACTTTTGATTTGAATAGTATTTTGTAGTGTTCAAACATATTTGGAATTCCGTAAATATAAAATTAAAGTGAATCTGGAGTGCTATTAATGGAACATGCTCAGCACAGTCATTAGCAAACTGAACTCAGACCACTTTTACTCTAAACGCAAGATGGAATCCGTGGATCGAGCATAGAACTGCTCTGAAACAACTAAAGATATAGTATCTTACTTGCGCGTACGTGTAATGCACTAGAGACAGAACAGGGCCGTGCAAAGAAAAGCAGTGAGCAACATGTTCAAACCTTGTGGTTTAATAATAGCCCATGGTCATATTCTGATTTTATTGAAATAAATCACTCAGCCTTACGTGTGAGCAGATTTGACATGTTTTGCTACCTGAAGAACCTTTGGTACATTTTCACTCTGCGATTGTCCAGACCGATCTCACTTTGAATTTGGAAACAGGTCTCACTGTCAGTTGTCATTTCTTGAGCTTAACTCGGTCTGTGCTTGCCGAAATTCGAAGCACTGCCCCCAGTAGCCAAAGCGGGAAGTGTTTTTTAACTTAAGGACATGTGCAAGCTCCAATTTATGGATGAAATGCCCACAGAGGGGTGCCAAAAGCGAGTTGTAAAGTAGGTTGTTTTTAGTTGTAAAGGATGTTAATCAGTGAAGAGGAATGCAGATTTTCTTAACTCTACCCCCCAAACCGAAACCGAAACTGAAACCCCAACCCTAAACCCAACCATCACTGGAGTAAAAAAATGTAATCTTAGAGGTAAAAATGAAACCTTCGAATTGCACACATCACTGATTATTCAGATGTGATTACTTCCGGGTTTCAGCTTCGGACAATAACCCAGATTTGCCACACTGCTGACGCAACAGGCTATCAGTTGCACTTCAGGGAAAAATAAACACACTTGAACTGATGCAAAAATGCCTGCTGGGAGATGCCTCTTGCAAGTAAGTTTCTGGGCACTGGAGCATTTGGTAGCAACATGCCGACTTCCCGTGCAATCATGTTGGATTGTCACACAAGTACCAGAGGCAGATTATTACTGCAGTACCACCAAGACAGTTGGGTAAGCGACAGACATAAAGTGGGTGTCTAAAAGCTGTTTGGATCAGCTTCTAAATGACAGATTGGAGAGTTTAAAATTTTGCTGTCCATATTACATTTTTTATCTCTGCTGACATTTTTGTGACTAATAAGATAAATATGCTCGAGGGCACTGGGGCCTTTGAAATTCAACAAAGAATCTCTTTCTATTAATTGTTTTGCCGCACCTGTTCCTTGAGGGTGGAAATGCCCTTTTTGTTTTTTATAGCTGATTTCTGTGCTATATACTAAACCACTACTAATTTATCTTTTCCTTCGGGCCATTAGGGATTTTCATTTTCCTTAATAATGTTGTGGGGTTTCCCTGCTAACAGTATTTCCTTTTTTCCCAGTAAGTGCTTTAATGCAGGCAATTGCTTACATGTACAATTAGATTTTATCTTTTTGCAAAACAAACAAGATTTTTATTGTTTTATGTGCCACAGCCAAGGTTTAGCATGTTTGATTCACTGACATCCTATATTTGCTTTGCCCCCATTTTAAGTTAAGGAATAGATCATCCAAAAAATAAATATCACCATTGTTTACTCACCCACATGTTGGTCCAAACCTGTATGCTGTTATTTATTCAGTGGAACACAAAAAAAGATATATTTTTTAAGAATCTTTCCACATCTTTTCCATACAATGGTAGTTGTATTGACCACAGCTGTCAAGGTCCAAAAAAAAAAAAAAAAAAAAAATTATATATATATTATATATATATATATATATATATATTTAAGCTATATCACACGAGCAAGAGTGCGATATGTCCCTACATAGCACTGCTGTGATTTGGCCACACAGCAGTGCTGATTTAGGGCCATATAGCACAACAGCATGTGTGATATTGCTTAAATATATATATTATTATTATTATTATTATTATTATATTTTTTTTTTTCACCTGTTGCCACTCCCAAGCAGAGATGCTGTCAGCTTTCTGGAGATCAGCTTTCTCAGTGGTAAAATAGCCATCCAAGCGGCTGTATTCCTCTCTGAGTCATTCACTATAGAAACCGCAATGTCCTCCGTCATTTTAAACAGTATGTTCCCTGTCTGTCACTCACTCGACGTTGTGTCGATGTAGTGACACTAGGGGTCACTCTTGGGAGCCCGAGACACCTCTGGTCTTTGATAAAAGGCCAGTGAAAATTGGCGAGTGGTATTTGCATGCCACTCCCCCAGACATACGGGTATAAAAGGAGCTAGTATGCAACCACTCATTCAGATTTTCTCTTCGAAGCAGAACGGTCATGCTCATTGAGCTGAATATCACTGTTCATTCACCTCTGCTGGATCTGATGGCGCATTTCAGCGGCTTCTCCCTCCTCTGCACTGGTGCACTGCAGAGAATGCCCCTGGGCACTTCGGCAGAAAAACTAGAGAGGATATTTTCTGAAAGAGCATTTTTCC
This sequence comes from Myxocyprinus asiaticus, assembly GCF_019703515.2. NCBI lineage: Eukaryota > Metazoa > Chordata > Actinopteri > Cypriniformes > Catostomidae > Myxocyprinus > Myxocyprinus asiaticus. The sequence goes on from NC_059380.1 coordinate 25,084,729, forward strand.
CCTCTAAAAGAGTATATATTTCTCTAAAAGAGCGTACACATGGAACGTCTTTTTAAAGACGCGTCTTTTTAAAGATGCCTTTCCGATTGTGTGTTATTCCTGGTTGCGGTCGTTATCTCTCAACTTCGGATGGTCATGATCGCTGTCTTTCGTGTCTGGGCGCGACCCACATGGAAGCAGCATTTGTGAATGGTTCATGTTCTCACTGCGAGAACATGACCATGGCAACATTGCGGTCGCAGCTTGCTTTCGAAATGACGGACATGCTTTCCCGGGCGGCCGCGAGCGTCGGGTTAGAGTGGAACCCTCCACTCTCCCCTGAACCCTCACGGCTTGATGATTGGTTTCTGGGGTCACGGCGCCGCTCAAAGCAGCCGCGCCCCGCTCCAGTGCCATTCTTCCCGGAAGTGCATGAGGAGCTGACGAAGTCGTGGGAGGCACCTTTCATTGCCCGGCCCCGACTCCACAGTTCCCCCGCTCTCACTACCCTCGATGGCGGGGCGGCCAAGGGCTATACGGCGATTCCCCCGGTGGATAAGGCGCTTGCGGTGCACTTATGCCCGCAGAGCGCCGCCACCTGGCGTGGACGCCCTAAGCTCCCGTCCAAGCCCTGTAGGCTCACGTTGTCCCTGACGGCTAAAGCCTACAGTGCTGCTGGACAAGCTGCCTCTGCCCTGCACGCCATGGCTCTCCTGCAGGTCCACCAAGCCAAGGTGCTGAAAGAACTGCACGAGGGTAATTCCACCCCAGATTTGATGCAGGAACTGCGCTCGGCGACCGACCTCGCCCTCCGGGCGACGAAGGTCACGGCGCGGACACTCGGGCGGACGATGGCCACACTAGTGGTCCAGGAGCGCCACCTTTGGCTCAACCTGGTCTAGATGGGCGAGGCCGACAAGACATGGTTCCTTGCTGCCCCCATTTCCCAGGCGGGCCTATTCGGTGACACCGTGGAGGACTTTGCCCAGTAGTTCTTGACGGTGAAGCAGCAGACAGAGGCAATCCGGCACATCCTGCCCTGGGTATGTTGGGGGAGGTTACGTGTCGACCTGGTGTGCTAGCTATGAGGCACACAGCAAGTCTGCCCACCACACACCACCAGTTCACGTAACACAGTTCAGCCTTGTGGCGTTTCGTATTGGGACCCCTAGTGTCACTACATCGACACAACGTCGAGTGAGTGACAGATAGGGAATGATTGAGGGAACGAGATGGAGGGAATGAGACGTTGTGTCCCTCCTGCCACAACGCTGAACTACCCGCTGAAATGGCTGGACCTTATATCGGCTCCTCAGCATAAAACCTGAATGAGTGGTTGCATACCAGCTCCTTTTATACCCGTATGTCCGGGGGAATGGCATGCAAATACCACTCGCCAATTTTCATTGGCCTTTTATCAAAGACCAGAGGTGTCTCGGGCTCCCAAGAGTGACCCCTAGTGTCACTACATCGACACAACGTTTCGTTCCCTCCATCAGGGAATGGAGGTTACACCAGTAACCATGATGTATATAATGTGGAAACTCCGGTGGAAACTCCAGTAAGAGGTAAGTGCCTTGAGCTCTGTAATCAATCAGTCTGTTGTGTCTCTCAGCTGTGATGAGCTGTAATGCTGAAGTTGTTCCTTTAAAGCCGTTTAAAGCTATTTCCTAGCTTTAGTAGTGTAGTAGCGATCACAGAGCACTGTTGTATGTAAACAGTGGCTAATGCGGATTCACTTCACTTCACCAACTGGCTCATATTACACACAAAAATGATCTTTTGCCACCACCTGCTGGCTAACATATGTAATATAAAAAAAATAAAAGACAAACAGTAGCTTACACTTTAGTTTAGAACGGCACGAACACAAGCGGAGTGATACACACACAGTGAAGCGTCCAAGTGCTTATGGTGTCAGACCATCAGTGCTCATGGAACGTCTCTCGTCCAATCAGATTCGAGGAATGGAACTAACTGTTTTATATATATATATATATATATATATATATATATATATATATATAAAATGACAATGAAATTTGTCCATATGACTTGTGCATTATATTCCAATCCTACAGCTCTCATCTCATTCTCCATTATGCATATTCAAACTGATGTTCCCACTGCTGTTATGACACATATAAGAAACAATGGCATTTGGACAGATATGGGTAAGATTTGACAGCTTTGGTGGAGGGGAAGATTATTAGTGAATAATTACTTACATTTTGGTCTGTTCCAAATATAAAGGTATCAAATGTCTTTGTAAGACTTGTAATATAGTGCATGAGTCATATGGACTACTTTTATGGAGCGTTTATGGTGATTTTTGGTCTTTGTGAAGCATGACAGCTGTGGTCAAATAAATCTGCCATTCTATGGAAAATAGCTTTGTGTAGATCAAATTTAATATAGATTTGGTTTTAAATTTAGTTTAAATTTAAATTTTAATTTCATTTTCAATTTCAAATTATTATTTAGTTTAGTTTCTGTTCTTTTCTGCATATCATGGAAAAAATATAGTTTTGCAGCCCTCTTCAGCTAGTCGTGGCCCGTTCAACGTAACGCGGCAGCCCGTTTCAGTACTTAGAGATTAAATTTCATGCAGGCAGATACGATCCATGTTTTAAAAGCAGGCTCAGCAGGGTCATAGAATGAAAAAACTGTCTATTAGTAGCATGTAAAGGCACTAACATGGGATGTGGTAATTTCCCTATTAATTTTGGGATTGGGAAAGAGGCGCCAGGCAGCTAAACAGAGACACCTCCGCTTGTCAAGCCTGTTCACGAGAATCCAATCGCAATTTCATGCAGGACTGTTTGTGGCACACACTGCAAATGTTTTTATTTTTTATCTTTTTGCGACTGCTGAGTATCATTGATCAATCACAGGTGACTGTAATCAATTGGTTAGTTCCCTTCAGAACAGTTTGAAATTGCTCCCTATTCTGTAGCATTCACTATAAAGAGAATGAAATAACGAGTTTCATTCAGCCAATCTCTGCCCACCAGTCACATTTATTTACGTCAAGTTCTATTCGTGATCAAACTGTTTTATGGAGAAATGACACATTTTACAGAGATACAAAAGCAATATTAACATAATATATATCGTAATCGGGGAAGAAGGCAACAACAATGAACTTACGTTGGTCGAATGGATGCAAACAGTTTTGAATAATGACACAGAAAGCCGAACTCGGCAGTATCCATCCATCTATCCATCCATCCACTCATTTTATCTTATGTTGGTTCGTGGGGTGAACACGGCTGAATAAACTTTCTTTTATTTCAAAGTGTGCTTTCTTTCCCTTTAATCTCACATGCTCTGATCTATGTCTATTGCGAGAAGGTTCATGTAATATGAGGCGGACACATTGGGTATTAATAAATAATGATAATCGATTTTTACATTTCGTAATCGATGCATAAAATTTTCTCACCATGATGCATCGATGCATTTTTCCACCCATAGATGCAACAGATGGAGATGTTAAAAGAAACAAAAACGATTTTGTAACATGCACAAATCAAAGTATTAAAAATGAAAACTGAAAATATTTTATGATCATTTCTATTTTGTTCTAGTTATTTTTTAACAATGCATGATAGTTTCAGTTTAGTTATAGTTTTTTGGAAAATTATTGTTTTATTTTTAATTTCGTATTTCTAGGTTATTTTTTGGAATTTCTTTTCAATTTTGGTTTCAGTTTCAGTTAACTATAATAACCTTGGTGTAGATCCTTCAAAAATTCTACTTTTATGTTCAGCGGAACAAATTAGAATGAGTCTTTGAATAAATTACATGAGATAAATATGTTAGATAAATTGAATTTGTTAAATTGTCTCGGTTAAGAAAAAAAGTCAATATGTAAGGTAACATTGCTGATAGCCTAATTCCACATGATTTGCAACTGCCTATAAATTGACCACTAAACCCTTTTCTTTGTGGTGTGCAGGTCTGCTGGGCTGTACAAGGGAGGCATAGGTCTTAGCTTACGTGTCGTAATCATGTTGAATGGTCACTGGTGTTTGGAAAGAGTTATTGATGAAAACTGTGGTCCACAGATGGCAAGCTGACATTTGCAGGTAATTACATTTGTTAAACACAGTCTGTTTATGCAGATGACTAAATTCAGTGGCTGATGGCTGATGGCTGATGGTCTGATGGCTGATGAGCAACAGTTAACACAAATTAGACCCGGTCCATTTACGCTGAGGGGTCTTTGCTTGTGGATGTATAGGGATGTGTGGAGTATTGCATGATGTTTTCAGAAGCAGTTGAAGGTGTGAACTTGAGGATACTTGCATGGTGTTCATGTGTCCCTTAGTCTCAGCTTCAGACTGTGTCATGCAAGATTATATCCCTTCTCAGAATCTTGTCCAAAATAAGCTTTTTAGCCAAAGGTCTGGATACACAAGACTACATGTCCTTAAGACTTGGGACAGGTTGACAAACATTATAAAGTTCCTGAACCACTAACTGTGGACAGCCAAACAGTGGATCTCATGCAGTTTTATTAGTGGCTCAATTACAAAGCCCTGGTATGTAATCCAGTTAGGCTGGGTTGCTGGCCTGAGCAAGGGATAAAAAAAGGCCTACTGCCATCATCTGCCACATGGACACAGAGCCCAGACCCACAATCCCTGTATTAAATGCCTGGGCAGCCTTCACAAAAACAAAAAACAGATGCCCTTCTGTGTGCAGATCAGACCATTAACAAATGTTCTATGTGCGAATGCAAAAATGTAATTGTAAGAGATTCAAGTATGAGACCGATTCATTATGGTATAAAGGGTTGAGCCTGAGACCATCTCACATATCATAATAGGAACTGAATGCTTTTTAGACCCGATCCATCACACAGTGCATCAGAGTCAACTTTCGTACAAAGAGCATTTAGATGTTCTCATGCAGTCTGGGATATAAATGGGCAGTCCGTTGCTGCTGTGGTGAAGAAACACCTATGGGCTGTGGGGTTTCTGTTATCTCCATTCCTAGGAGCATTAATTCAGAGCACACAGGCGAAGTTGAGATACACATCCAAGGCAACAACTCATTGTGACTTGCATTGTAGTTCTATTCCAAAATCTAATGAGCTGCCGTCTACATAGGTGGCTACCTTCTAAGGCAGCATTGTTGGGCGCTTAATTCAGGAGCGGTGTTGGTTATTAGCAATAATCAATAATTATCAAAGATAATTATTAAAATCAATAGGACATTGATTAGGATCAACATTAGCTTTTTAATCCTTTTAATCAACAATCATCAAAGATAACCATCAATTATCAAATTCAATAGAATATGAATTATTATAAAAGATAATTATGAATTAATCAAATCAATAGAACATTGATTAGAATTAACATTAGCTTATTGATCCTTCAAATCAACAATCATCAAAGATAATTATCAATTATCAAAATCAATAGAATATTAATAATGATTAATATCACTGGGGCACCACCCTGGAATCAGGGATTAATAACCAGACAGTCCGGAGAACATCGACATTCAAAGGAAAACAATGAAGGCTTGAATCCGAGCACTGACATCCCCTGCCAGCCCTTGACACAGGTGCATGCAGAACAATACCAAAACAATTCTCTTTAAAGTATAACAAAGTTTATTAATGCAGTAATATCAATTAATAATCAATACAATGCAGTCAATAAACTTCCGACTTCCAACTACAAACTAAACAGTAACATGATTATATATGGTAACAAATAAGCCTATAATACATGGGAGGAAGGTGTGTGTGTGTGTGTGTGTGTGTGTGTGCGCGCGTGTGTGTTTGTGTAAGGAAAGAACGAGGGCACAAAATGGCGGACGTGGCTCTCATGGATAATATGTTTCGCGAATGTGGGCGGAGAGACTGGTTAATGGCGTCTGCCAATTTAACGCATGTCTCCACTGGTACTGTAAGTTAGGGACAAAGCTGAGCTTTATTGCCAAGTTATCTGCTCGCCAAATGTGTGTGCGGGTATGTTTGTGAGGGGTCGTGTGTATGCAGTCAGTACGAGAGAGAGATAGAACAGAGTGACAGCACAGAAGCCAGTTTTAGCGATCGTGGGAGAGAGGGCAACTGTTATTTTATCACTCAGAGATGCAGTGAACGGCTCTTAATCTGTCCACCGCAGTCGTTGGTTCTTTAATGAATAAATTCAGTGTGCCGGTCTCACCTGTGATGGCTGAAATTTATAAAACAGTCCATTGAGCGGACTTGGCGGTCCGTAAACTGTACAAGCAATAGCCTTGATGCACAAGAATAACACACTATAATAATCTATCTCTGCCCAGACTTAAATCTCTTACTTGAATTGTGTGAGGATGTGGGTAGAGTGTTTGACCATCATTTGACACTGACTCGGTTCCCCAAAGCTTGGGTGATGAAGGGAAGCCATTTCGTCGCTCTATCAGCAGGCAGTACGGCGGCTGATTCTCGGCGGGTCGGCGGAGAAAACAGTGAAGTCAACTCAGTTGAAGAAGGAAGAGAAATCTTATTTCTTCTCTTCTGCAGGAAAAAGGATGAAGACGCGGATTACTCTGCAATCTCCTTCAGATCCGTTAGCATGCTCGGTGGAACATGGAGAAATCTCAACTTGTCCAGCGAGATGGAGATTGTATGGCCAAAATTTCAGGTACGTACGTTACTTCCTTGGGCAACGAGGCTACACCTGGGAGCAGCAGGGCTGCATCTAGATGAGGCACATACTGTCACTGGAAGCAAAGCTCAGAAAGATCTCATAGGTTTTTATAATCTCGATGATGTCATGGTTGAGGGACGCGTTCTGTAGTGCGTTTCATCCAATAGGAGTTGAGAGTTCGATCCTTCAGAATTTCACACATGGGTGTAAAGTGAGCAAGGCTTCATGGGATCTGTAGTCTGTTTTGGACTCCCTTTGTTTGATTTTGGTGTGGTTGTTGTTATCAGGCTTTGAGTGTTCGTATAGGCCGCAGTGTAGGCCTGCCTTTGTCTCTTATTTGAGTACCTGAGGCCCAACAGCATCCTAACTGAAATGGTGACCATCTTTATTAACTGAACTTGTCGAAATACATTCTGCTATTTCTTAATTTGCAAGGAATATATGTGATGCTACATTAGATTTTTTACTGTATTAATTATTTTAGAAGGCAGCATCATTTTGCCACCTGTTGTTTGAAACAACATTCATGTCAGTAGCATGCCAAGAATGCCTTAAAATGCATTGAAAAAGCTTTTTGAATCTGACATTTTCGAATCTGATCTGGGCCGCTTTTATATGTGAAAATAAATCAGATGCATTTCTGCTTTTTGACAATGTGCCTTCAGTGTTAACCAACATGATCACTTGGGAATTTGGAATGTTACTTCCGTTAATGCCGGTACCCTGACATTGGACACATTATGATGAGTCACTGACAAGTGCACAACTCACTTGCCCATTGAGAGTCATGGCAATCTATTGGCAGATGGCCTGAGATGCTCCACTCCTTATGAGTGCATCATCGAGGGATATAATATGGAGCACAGCGCCAATTCATCAGAATTTTTCTATATAAGGGAGAAGCCACCTTGATCCCTAAACAGCAAAAAATCAGTAGTGTGGCAAAGCAATGCAGTGCCTTGTTCTTTCCTATCAGGGAAACAAGGCTACAGTCATAACCGAGATGTTACCTTTCAAGTTGGTCACTTCGATGCTATGTGAGTAGCGGATGCAATGCAAACCATATACCACAATGCCATGCTACTGATTCACATGCACCAAAGCAATGCACACTAGCCAGACAGAGTAGTGAATACATTTAAAACAAGTTTTTCTTTGCAGTTAGAATCTGGGAACAGAGGGTTGAAACATCTAGGTTATAGAACCTAGAGGTCTGCAACCTGACCCGAGCCCGACGGAACCCGAAAACCCGTCAGGTTTCTGGCCGGTTTCGTGCCAGTTTTTTAAGTTTGACTTCGGGTTCAGGGTTGTAATGAATGACACGATAAATCGGCCCACCTTTTTCGTTCACGCACTCTTACGACATGCGTGAATGGAAGAGTCACTTGCGCATGGTGAGCCGAGCTGAGCGGATGTTTTCAATTAATTCCTGTGGGAGTTGAGTGCTACATTCGCAAAGGGGATTGACAGTGGAGCGGAACAAGTGCTGAGAGCAGCCTAGAGCATCAAAAAGAGAGTTTATTCAGATGAGCCAGGCGTTAGCCAATCATTATGACCTGAAAGCAGTGACGTCTGTCAAAAGCACTTCAAAATCTTAAGATAATAATGCTGAGGTTTCTGCTGGATTTAGTGCTCATTGTAATCTTTTTATAATGTTTAATTCAGACTTCAAACAGACTCCAAATGATGATTGCATGCATTCATTGGTTTCAGTCATGTAGCTGGGTGAGCAAAAAATAAATCAGCATTTGATATACTTTGGGTATTCGGGCATGAAGCTGGCACCTTTTCAACAGTAATCGCGCATATTTGAGATGATATTATTGCTCTTGAACTGAAAACCTCAATTAAAATGTGCTGTACCACTTCCCAAAGCGGCAGCTTTCTATCTCTGGCATAGTGAGCGGCTTTGAGAGGACTTCTAACACTTCAGTGGACATGTTCCATGAGGAGCTATTCACAACCAACGTGTTTTTGCGTGTCTGAACTGTTTTTCCAATTGTTGTCCTTTGTAAATGCGCTGGATGGACATTTTTCACCTTTGCACATTGTCTTGTGCATGTGTCACAAAAATGTGACATTCTGAAGAATTTCAGGCTACAAAGAAAACTTCATGTGACTATTACACATGATTCCAGATTGTTCTGCACCAAGCAACTTTAATGTGCTTCAATGTTAAGCCGTTTTTTTTTTTTTCTCATCTGCTCTGGTGTGCTGAGGGGCCACCGTGCCATGTTATATTACTGCCTGTATGTTTATTGTTACTATACTGTTACGAATGTTGTCTACAGTGCTTACATGCATCCTATAATTTTGAGAAGAAATTAAAAAGAAAGTGAGTAATTTCAGGTTCGGGTTCGGTTCGGTTTTAAAATCTGAGGGTACCTGTCGGGTTGGGTCTGGTCACGCTGTCCCGGGGATGTGTTGGGTTTGTTCCTCATTTTAAGGTCAGTGCAGACCTCTAATAGCACCTAGCAAAGCTGTTCGAGGTCGCCCAGCCTGATGCCAGACCGAGTTTTTCAAGAACACACCTTTCACACAAGCCCAGGATGAAGCCAAGTTCCTTCTTGAAAGAGCTTAGCTTAAACACCAAATAGACATGGTTCTACTCACGAGTGGTAAGCGAGTGCAATGGCCCCAACCACCCAGTGGGTGAGTCTGCTTGGAGATGGCCAAACCTTTTGCGTGGTCTCTGATGCAGACAAAAAGCTGTTAATGTACACACACACAGTGCTAACCGGACACAGCATTAGCAGTCTCTTAGACTTGTCAGACTCAAACAGAGAAGGAGAGAAAGCTTACAGTGTGACATCCTGTGGCCTGAAGGGAATGGTCAAAACCTTGGGCACATAATCTTCACTGAGCACATAATATTAACTTAAGGACAACTAAACTCTTAATAAGAGTCCTTGACCGTCAGGGCCTGAAGATCATCTATATGTTTTACTGAAGCCAGTGCGAGTACCAGCATATTCTTCATCGAGAGTATGTGTAGGCTTACCGTATCTAATGACTGAAACGGGGGACACATAAGATCTTGTAACACCAGCGTTAAGTCCCACACTGGGACAGTACCAGTCTGAGAGTGCCTTAGCCATCTGGCTGTCCTCAAAAAATTAGTAACATGTGGGAGTCTGATTAGCGACAACCTGCCTAAAGGGCTATGTACAGCAGCTATGGCAGCGACATAAAATTTTAGCAAGGATGGAGTGAGCACTGCATCCAAATGCTCTTGCAGGAAGCAGAGCACAGCTTGCAGAGGGCAATGCACTGGGTCCTCGCCTTGGGGGGGAAACCAGGTCACAAAGAAGTGCCATTTGAAAGCATAAAGCTCCTCATTGAGGAGGCTCTAGCCTGTAATGTGGTGTTGAGCACAGACTCAGCACAGACTGAGACAACCACTAAGTATCTAACGAGCCCTGTTCAAGTGCCAAACATAAAGTCTCCAAAGATTGGCTGGGGATGCCAGATCCTGCCTCAAGCTTCTGAAAGCAGATCTCTCCTCAAAGGAATTCTCCATGGAGGGGCATCCAGCAGCTCGACCAGCTCTGGAAGTAAGTCCAGCGGAGCCTTCGTCAGTGAGTACCAGTATATCACTGGGGAGGCAAACCGGTCCACCTCAGCTTCCCCAAATACCTCCCAAATTCCTTTAAACTGTCGGAGGATGAAGTCTCCATTCCCCTGGTCTGACTCCCTGATGCGAGAGCAAATCTACCCCGCATTTCAGGCAAACACTGCTCATCACGTGTAGAGAGAAGATATTTTCCACTCCGGAGGAGAATACTGCACGCCAGAACCAACATAGGGCATGAACGTACTCCTCCATGATGATTTATGTTTGCCACAGCCACTCTCTGTATGGACTAGAATGTGAAATCCCTGCAAAAACCTCCCACTTACTTATACAGTACATAAAGAAAAATGAAATAAGTTGTTACCACAATAAAAGTGTTGGTCTGTGGCTGGCTGTACAGAAATGGCCCAAGAAATTAACAGAAATGTGTAAACTTTCAGTACACATTTGAAATAAGTACTGATTATTTCACTGATAACTCAAAAACACAATGGAATATTCATTTGTGGATATCTACTGTGGTTCACTTTTTTACAAAGTGCCTCAAAAAAGATAAAAAAAAGTTTATGCAAGTAATCTGGTAAACATTGACAAATCCAGTGATTATTTCTTAAAAGTGCTCATTGTATCAACCCTGGTACAACATCAACATGACTGTTATCAGGTGGACTGGTACACCCTCAGACTCCTTTAAGTTGTGTAACACCAGCCAGTCAGAATGGAACTGCTGATTTCAGCAAGCTCTTGCAATTTGTGTGAAAAATACATTTGACCATCAATGAAAGGATGGTGGCTGGTCCGTTGGCCATTTGGGAGTAGAACATAATGTTTTCAAAGAACTAAACAGAGTTTGTGAAACATAGTCTCCACCTTTACACGTTTCCTAAATTGTACTCCCACATTTTGATTTAGACTGTCGAACCTGGTTTGGTTTCTCCAACCTGATTGTGACATTGACATTTCAGGAGTCTTTGTATGGTATTGTTGACTAATATGTTATAGAGAGGAAAGAATTCAGTTACATCAGGTCAACCAACAGGTAAACAGACAGGTCCTCCTGCTGTAATGTTTGCAGGAAAGAGGCAAGAGAAGGAAGATCTAAGTGCAGGCTTTTAAATTAAAACTAAGAAATAAGAGAACTCAAAACATAACGGAACAAAGCATTACATCCACGAAAGGTTAACAACTGACAAAAGACAGGGAGAACACGAGGGCAATATTTACACAAGAACTAACAAGGGTAACAAAAACACAGCTGGGATGACAATCAGGGAAGGAATCAGGAACAGAGACACAAGAAGGAAAACACAGATCTTCAAACAAAGTCTTAGTTCTCCTAGCGACCTCTAGGGCAAATGTCTCAAATATTACAGAGCCCCCCCCCCCCCTCCCCTCCATCTAAGGAGCAGCTCCTGACAGCCTCAGGGAACCAGACAGCCTCAGGGAACCAGACAGGTTTGTCCACAGCCTTGGGGAACTTCACAGCCTCAGGGAATGGCCTCCGTGGCAGGAGCGCTGGCAGTGGCAGGGGAACGGCCTCCGTGGCTGTGAGTGCTGGCAGCGGTAGGGACATTGGCTCTGGGACGGACGAGGCTTCAGGAACTGGCTTGTTGACCGTGGGCACTGGCTTGCGGACCATGGCTGATGTGGGTGCTGGCTCGTTGACTGTGGCAGACTGGGGTGCTAGCAGCAGCACAGGATTACAGCCATACCCTACAGTGTAAAGGGAGAATGTGAGCCTCAAAGCATGGTCAATGAACTCAACCAAGGAAAGTTCATGATTTCACAGGCTCATTAAATCCGAACCGACAGTAGTTCTTGAGACAAATATCTCCCCGTTTGAAATCCTGGGTGAGAATGCAGAACTGATCTGTATACTGCTCAATGGTATCGTTTCCTTGTCTGAGAGACAACAATTGCCAAGCCGCTAGATCCATAGTTTGGTCAGTTGTTCTGTAACATCTGCAGGAATGAGAGGAGGAGGATATATGTGCAGGCTTTGTAATTCAAATTTAGAGAAATAAGCATAAAAGAACTCAAAACACAACAACAGAACAAATCATTACATCCATGAAAGATTAACAACTGAAAGACTGAGAGAAAAGGAGGGCAATATATACACAAGAACTAACAAGGGTAACAAGACACAGCTGGGATGACAATCAGGGAAGGAATCAGGAACAGAGACACAAGAAGGAAAATACAGAATTTCAAACTAAAAGTCTTAGTTCTCCTAGAGACCTCAAGTGGCCGCTAGGGCAAATGTCCCAAGTGTTACACCTAATGTGGAGTGAGTCATGATCATTGGCCCAACTTCTGGTACAGAAAAACCATCTGTTGCACCACTGTTGGTCCTTCTTCCATGCCAATTCAATTTCACAGCCATCTTCTCAAAGGATGCTCTTTCATAACTCAGAAAACTTAAGTTCTCAGTTCTGTTTTGTAAAAGTATCCACTTTGACTTTTTGACTACACTTTTAAAAGGAGAAAGAAAAAAAGAAAAAAGAAACAACAAATTGTTTATATACAGTAAGTGTATTCAGCTGTAAAATTATTTTGGATAGCATAGCTTCGATAATTTGGTTTTGTAAAATTTTTGTTTTAATCTCAGCTTCACACGGGACAGCCTACGGACTGCCAACAGTTTGTGTACCAAATGTTTTTTATGCTGACCAATTTTTATAGTATATGTTTTAGATAACCCCAGATATTTACAGCTTTCTTCATCACTTTACATGTCAATCAGACAGCTCTTCCGGTCTTAGTGGGTGGTTCTTGGCCAGTTTAATATGCAACATGGCCCAGACATTTTGTCGTAGTCTGGACATGGTATTGGTATCTTGGCAAATCTGAGCACAGTTTAAGACTTACTGTAATTGAGGTCTTTTCTGAAATTCCAGAAGAGAATCTTGTAAGATTAATGTAATCTCTTTTCTCAGCAAATAATCTGAAATGCAGGAGATACAAATGAAAGTCTCCATTTGCTCTCCATTTAATCTCACTGCTGTCTAGGAGAAACAATCGAGGTATTAAAAATATCCCATTTCTGATTTTTATTAGGAATTTACTTCACATCTTTTGAGGGTCGCATTGTTTGCATTCAATGAAAGTGTTTGTCTGTGCCATATTTAGCACATTTTAATTGTCGCTGCATCTGCTCCCTCCTGAAATAGCAGCAGAAGTGTTCACTAGGGAGATGGGCATTTGTATTCATGCTCCAATGACTTACTTCTGAGTGGGCTTGCATGCTCAGTTGTAGTCACTGTTGCATGCCAGAATGAGCCCTTCATTGGAAGATTGTGACAAACCATCAAGGTTTTTTCTTTAAATTACAGTATTTGGCAGTCACACATCTGTGATAGGTCTGCTTTGAATGAATTAGATTTCACCGAAAAATGTAAATTATGTCATGTTTTATGCAACCCCATGTTCCAAACCCATATGCTGTTATTATTTTTTTTTTCTTTTTTATGCAGCTCTTTCCATACAACAACAGTTTATAGTGATCACATCTGTCAAGCCCCCCAAAAAAGACATGAAAGCACCATAGAAATAGGTAGAAATATGTTGACTATATTCAAAGCTTTGTTTGAGGAACAGATCAAAAGTAATTATTCACTGAATTATTCCTCTACCAAATTACCAATTTATTCTATCTTTTCTTTGATTTTAATGTTTCTCTGTGCACCAACACGTACAAATAGACAAATACAATATTTCCAAGTTACAAAATAAATTAGCAAATAATTATTTATGCAGAGGAGGACAAAAAGTTTCAGAATTATTTTTATTATATATATATATATATATATATATATATATATATATATATATATATATATTTTTTTTTTTTTTTTTTTTTCTGAAACCCTTTGGTATGATTACTACTGATTTATTATTATTATTAGTAGTAGTATATTACATAACTTTACAGTGGTGATCTATTTCTGTACATATTTCTTCTAGTATCAGGACATCCCTAATAAATATATATATATATATATATATATATATATATATATATATATATATATATATATATATATTTATACACACACACTGATACTGGAAGAAATATGTATAGAAATATATCACCACTGTAAAGTTATGTAATATACTACTACTACTAATAATAATAAATCAGTAGTAACTGTATTATACTGAAGCAGTATCTAACATCTGTGATGCTCTGTTATGCAGCACATTATGTGAAAAAATATAACACCAATGTTGTATTTTTTTTATTGTGCTGTGAGTTTCTGTATATAAGAACTTAATTTAATAAAAAATAATACAATATTATGTTAAAAATGAATTATATTTTCATTTTATTAAAGTTATAATGAATTCATTTATTTAAACACCATTTTGATGATAAAATTTAAATAAACTGTTGATTTAAAAAAAAAAAAGTATCAGACTCGGTATCAATGAGTACCAAAACTGAAGTATCGGTACTCGTACTCATTCTCAAAAAAAAAATTTTTTTTAAATTGTATTTTCTCACAGCAGTAGACTTACGTATACGTCAAATTCTTTAATTGAATCAATGGATTGAAATTAATTCTTAACCAGTCATGAAACACATACAAAGTAAACAAAACCAACATCCCTTGCCTAAACCCTACACCTAAACATAACCAGTAGTGTCATAAAGCAAATGTAAGGTGATAAGCTCAATTGCAGAAGCCATGTCATTTCGAGATGCTTCTCTGACACTTTCTGCTCATGTGTTGACAAGCATGCATTGCTGAACTTACCTACGTACCTTGTTTATTTTGCATTACAAGTGCGATAATCTGGGGTTATACACAACCATATCACACTGGAATAAACTCACTGGAATGGAGTGGTATGAGCTCCATTTCATAATCTGATGTGGTGTGAGATGCACAGCCATTGACCAGGAAAATAAAAAATGGCACACCATGTCAAAAAGGTTGCTGGCCCCTGGGCTAGACTAATTATATCGAGCTAGCTTCCAGCCTACAACAACAGTAGGCTATGCAAGTTTTATTTATTTATTTGATTTTTTCTGGATAGCAGGCCAGTTGCTAGTATATACAGTAGCTAGGGGCTAGCTACAACTTTAATAACCGCAAGTTCACTGTCAATGTACGGCAACGTACAATTGCATGGCGTTCCAACTTGAAATAATTATTGAAATCATTGTGCCACACTGCCGTTATTAATTACAGGACTTAGTATTATCTGATTCCAACTGTATTTTAGTTGTTACCATGAGACGCAAACATTACTGTGTAGCTAGCGTAGTTTTAGCGAACTATCTCTGGCCACTAGAAAGCAAGCTACACATTATTTGCAAATGGCATCAAGAGTTCACTTTATTTGTCGTCTTAGTTGTCACTTAGCTAGTTGTCTCTTAGAGTGTTGTCTGTTAGTTTTCAAAAACAGTTTGGAAAAATGAGCAGAACTGTCACAACTTACCTTTATCTTGCTGAACTGAATGCAATGATTGTTCCGCGGATGTTGTCCACGGCCGTTTCACTTCCACTTTTCTCCCACATGTTTTACACAAATGGAAACCATCTCCAACCAACAATCCCTCTGCATTTTTATGGAACCCAAAATACTTCCACTCTACTGACTTAATCCTATTAGAATGCGGATAAAGGGTCGGCAGCGTTCCTCCTTTAGCCACATTTCTCTTCCATGCTAGTTTGGTTACATCAGAGTGCGCATGTATCATTTGTGCTGCATACACGCAGTGTTGTGACTCTTGATTCATTGATGGGGGAAAAAAAAACCTACTGTGCGATCAGAGAAATACAAATAAAAAGTGCCCATGATAACAATATCGTGCATGTTATTTACCATGATATACCGTACAACCGAATACTGTCACAAGCCTAATATTCTACATATGTGTGTGTATATATATATATATATATATATATATATATACACACATACATACATACATACATACACACACACACACACACACACACACTAACAGCCAAAAGTTTGGAATAATGTACAGATTTCGCTGTTCTGGAAGGAAATTGGTACTTTAATTCACCAAAGTGGCATTCAACTGATCACAAAGTATAGTCAGGACATTACTGATGTAAAAAACAGCACAATCACTATTTGAAAAAGTCATTTTTGATAAAATCTAGACAGGCCCCATTTCCAGCAGCCATCACTCCAACACCTTATCCTTGAGTAATCATGCTAAATTGCTAATTTGGTACAAAAAAATAACTTGCCATTATATTAAACACAGCTAAAAGCTATTTGGTCCATTAAATGAAGCTTAACATTGTCTTTGTGTTTGTTTTTGAGTTGCCACAGTATGCAATAGACAGGCATGTCTTAAAGGTCAATATTAGGTACAAAAATGGCAAAAGAGAAACAGCTTTCTCTAGAAACTTGTCAGTCAATCATTGTTTTGAGGAATGAAGGCTATACAATGCTTGAAATTGTGGGAAAAAAAACCCTGAAGATTTCATACAGAGGTGTACACTACAGTCTTCAAAGACAAAGGACAACTGGCTCTAACAAGGATAGAAAGAGATGTGGAAGGCCCGGATTCAACTAAACAAGAGGATAAGTACATCACAGTCTCTAGTTTGAGAAATAGACACCTCACATGTCCTCAGCTGACAGCTTCATTGAATCCTACCTGCTCAACACCAGTTTCATGTACAACAGTAAAGAAAAGACTCAGGGATGCAGGCCTTATGGGAAGAACTGCAAAGAAAAAAACATTTTTGAAACAAAAACAAAAAAACAAAAAGAAAAGGTTAGAGTGGGCAAAGAAACAGAAATTGGACAACAGATAATTGGAAAAGAGTGTTATGGATCTTAACCCCATTGAGCTTTTGTGGGATCAGCTAGACTGTAAGGTGCCCGACAAGTATAACGTTGGTGTGTTTGAGTGAAAGAGGAAGAGAGGAGATGCAGGAGTAAACACTTTAAATCCTTAAATCACAAATCACTGGAGTGGAACAAACACTAAATCTTAACATCACACTAACTCAACATAACATTTCAAGGACTGACAAAGGAGTGGGTAAAACTAGAGGATATCTATACAAAAAGAACTAATGAGGGAATAGAATACAGGTGAGGATAAGAAACAGATGGAAGTGATGAGGGCAGTGCACTATGGGAAATGAAGTCCGGGGGAAAACTTCAAAATAAGAGTCCTTGAAGAGAATGAGGGAGACAGACTGTGACAACAAGACAGCCACATCTATGGCAAGTACTACAGGAAGCGTGGGGTGAAATGTCACCTGAATATCTGGACAAACTGACAACTAGAATGCCAAGGATCTGCAAAACTGTCATTGCTGCACGTGGAGGATTTTTTATGAGAACTCTTTGAAGTAGTTTAAGTTAGTTTATTTATTACAAATTGTAATAGTAATTTTTCAGGTTATTAATGTCCTGACTATACATTGTGATCAGTTGAATGCCACTTTGGTGAATAAAAGTACCAATTTCTTTCCATAAGAGCGAAATCTGTACATTATTCCAAACTTGTGGCCACCAGTGTACAGTGTATATATATATATATATATATATATATATATATATATATATATATATATATATATATAATAGAAAAGTAAACATAAATGTCCTGGAATTAATTATTGAAAATTATTAACATTACTATTAACTGCATAGGCACAACATGCTAAATTATTTAGCATTTGTTTCTGAAAGTCTCTTGAATTGCTATAGTTTCATGCTCTCAGCAGCAAATAATTCACCAGATAAAGCACATTGTGGTAGGCACTAAAACATGTCCTTGTTGCAGGTGAACCTGCATTGAATGTAGTCTGGGTCATATTCTTCTCTTCTTGTGTAGTTTTATTCATTGTTTTTGAGATGAGGGCATACAGTATCACACAACCTGTCCATTTTGGCATCTGCCTAAATTGATTAGCCTATATAACAGATGAATTTGCACCAAAATACAGTAGAATTGAATAGATGCACAGCCTCCAGTCAAGATAGTCAGAGCTTTTTCTCTTCCCTTTTAAAAGCTGGTATGTCTGTTTATTTTGCTTTCCTAACTATGCACAATTGTATGGTTAGTTGCATTTTAATATGTGTTCATAATTTTGGTTCCCTAGCTGTTCTACAGCTATCTGATACATAGCATCTGTAACTATGTATCAGATTGGCCATCTCATTCAATATCAGCAGCACAACTCAGCTGATTGAAGACGTGACCATTTGTTTTCATCAAAATAAAAGATGGAATGATTTGACAATCCATACATTTTCATAGAACACATGAATCATGCCATAAGAGCTCACATTGCAGACACATCCCCTTAAGCATGATGCATAAGGCAGTTTCATGTTTTAGTTTTTGCAACATGTACAGTATATTGGCAAGACATCTCTGAATGAGTGCATCATGTGGAAAGTGTAGCAATAAATATTAAATGTCAAATTTGGTGCGAACAGCTAAATCATCTTAAAGTTAATGTATAGTTCACCCCAAAATTGAAAGTCTGTCATCATATACTCATGCTCCTGGTTCCATTCGTTTCCATTCGTTAACATTAGTTAATGCACTAGGTATCATGAATAAACAATGAACAACATATTTTTACAGCTTTTTTTAATCTTTATTAATGTTATTTAATAAAAATACAATTGTTCATTGTTAGTTCATGTTAGTTCATAGTGCATTAACTAATGTTAACTAATACAACTTTTGATTTAAAAAATGTATCAGTATATGTTGAAGTAGCATTAACCAAGATTAATAAATGCTGTAAAAGTATTGTTTGTTGTTAGTTCATGTTAACTAATATTGTTAACTAATGTTAACAAATGGAACCTTATTGTAAAGTGTTACCGTAACATCAGATCTCATTGGTTCTTGCACGTCTCATGACCAAACGTCTTTACACAAGAACCGATAAGTTCAAAAGATTTATACTATATTGGGGGGGGGGGGGGGGGGTATTTTGAGTGGAAATACGTCACATGGTCTTACCAAGCCTTGTTGGAAGTATGTCATGTGGAGAAGTCCCATGGTAGGTCCTACCCAAAGGGGGAGGAGTTTCTATAAGGAATGGCGACTGGGGGCAGAGAGGCCCCTGCCCAAGGAAGACGCAGTTTACTGACAGCCACCGTGAACCAATCTTGATGCCGGACACTTGCTAGAATGCGCTTTTGCGTCAGCATCTTGAACGGGAGTCTGTGCAAAGCCCGGTTCAGTACTTGCAGGTCCAGGATTGGTCGCAACCCACCGCCTTTCTTTGGTACGATGAAGTAAGGTCTGTAGAACCCTTTCTTCATCTCGGCTGGAGGGACAGGCTCTATCGTGCCCTTGCGCAGAAGGGTAGCGATCTCCGCATGCAAGGTAGCGGTGTTCTCGCCCTTCACCAAGGTGAAGCGGATGCCGCTGAACCTGGGCGGGCGCCTGGCAAACTGAATCACGTAGCCGAGCTGGACAGTCCGGACCAGCCATCGCGATGGGTTGGAAAGTGCGAGCCACGCACCCAAACTCCGGGCGAGGGGGACCAAAGGAATGATCACATTGGACGTACCGGCGGGTGGGGCCTCACGGCGGGGTGGATCTCGAGGTGCCACATCGAGGGGATCCGAGCCCCATGGCCGTGCTGAGTCCAGGGACATCGAAGCACTTACCTGGCTCCTGCCGCCGAGGAGTCTCATCCCCGTAGTCCACCGGACCCAATCTGTGGGCGTGTTTGTGCCACAGCTGGGCGCACAGGGGCGGGGGGACTGCTGTGAGTGGCTCGTAGTGACTTGAGGCGAGTTGTGACATGCAATGGGAGTATAGACCACCTTGGCAGTTGATGTATGCTACCGTTGCTGTGTTGTCCATCCAGACCGACACGTGCTTGCTTGAAACAAAAGATTCTCCTCCTGGCCCTCCACCGGGGGATGGAGTGGTCTGCTTACCAGCTCCAGTGTAGCAGGTCTCCTTTCCCCTGGGTTGCCCCTCTCAGGGGCACTTTGAAGCCTTCCTCGGGTTCTTATCAGCCGGCCGTGAGACGGGTGGCTTCTGCTTACTGCGCTGGGCTCTACGTCGGGGCCAGGCCACGGGAGTGGGCTGCGGCAGAGCCGATGTTGTTGCAGCAGGAGGACACCCTTGGCGATGAGCAGACGGTGGCGTTTTTGGGATAAATCAGCCTCAGAAAGGAGGGAGAAAAATCATAATGAATAGCTTTAAACTCAATTTTCAATAAAAATAGCTTAAAAAGTGAGTTCCAAATGATTGTTATTTTGGAGCCCCACAACTTTCAGCATTGTGCTGCTCTCACAGGGGATGGTAAAGACATTAGACAGGAATAGTGCATAGTGATGAACTCTTCTGAACAGAACGCACCCATTTGAAGAGTGCGCATGTGCGTTTGTGCTCAAGGGTGTTGGGGGAACACTGAAGACTGATGTTGAGTGAAAAAATAAAATCTGTTGCAGCGCAATTCATCTGTCTCATTACATGGTGCACACCGATTTTGTGTCTTCAAAAGCTTTCTCGCATTAAACATCTTTCTGGTATATGTGTAAATGAGCTATTATAATAAAATTTTCCTGTAAGTTATTACTTCACCCCCTGCGTAACATCAGTAATGACAGTTCTATGTTGTTGAATCAACGTGGTTCGAGCGATGGATGTGCAACATAGTTAGGAATAGGAAAAAGTCGTGACTAGCTAATTAATTTCTCCAATGATGCATCATATTAAGTTGGTTCTGCAGTGAGTTACATCGGTGTTCGGCAAACGGACCCTAGCTCAACAAAAACAAGCAAATACTTAATGCTATTTTAAAATGCTGCTTATGTAGCCAGCTCACTTGGTTTTGGCACAGCACCATAACCTGACAAACTAGAGAGAATATAGTATAGTTTCCCGCTGGTATCCCACAAGATATGATAGCACTGAAATGCTTTGTGTTCAGATCTGTAATACCTCAATTGTTAATATCCCCACAATTTTCCTCGTTTGCAGAATTGTATTACCAAGGTCTACAAATTTTATCTTTCCCTAATCTCTTCAATTGTTTGCAACAGGTGTTCCCATATTAACTTCAAATTGAATAAAAAGTGCACGGTGACATGAAACAAATAGGACGGATTCACAAAATCATTCAGTCTCAACTCTCCACCACAGAAATTCCAAGTGTTCCCACACCTTTAAATCCAATAATATGAGTGCAACCCAGTGTAAATTAAGATGAAATTCCACAGATAGAAAAGGACTACCTTTAATTTTCTCCTCTCTGATGTCTATTTCCCTTCTCTGTGTATTTTCATACTGATTTTCACTGCAGTTTCAGGGTCCTTCTAGGTGAGTTAATGAATGCAATTAGGCTGCATACTCAAGCTTACTAAAGTGTAAATTAGGAGACAGTGTGACCTATTTATTAAAACTTTCTTAAGCTTGCCTCCTGCTGTATTTATCAACTAGGTTTATGTTTCTGTCATGAAAGATAGGTCTGTATTTCCTCATTGCAGAGGGTTGCTGGGCATGTTTACAGATAAATGAAACATGGTGGAAAATGTGTGTAGACGTAAAGGATTGCTATTTATGAATAATGCAACAAATTACATAAAGTTGGTCTATAAATAGTCAATCATTTGGCTTGCAGAGAGAAAAAAACACAAATAAGATCTCTTTAATGGGGCAATTTTTTAAACAGCAATGAGATTAAACAAAGAGCAAATAGAGACTTTTGCTTAAGTCTCTGGCTTCTTATTGAATATAGAAACAATATGAGAACTGGAACAAATGAGACATACTGTATGTAAATTGTTGACATATAATAAAAGTTTAGAGCTGAAAAATCTTTGATCTGTCTTCTGAAACTCCAAAACGGTCTACTTTTTATTTTATTTAAATTTTTTATTATGATATTTAAAAATTTAAAAAATTAAGATAAACAATTATATATACCTTAAAAAAATAAGTTATTAAAGCTGAAGTGTGTCATATCAAGTGTGTCATTTCACTGGTGCCACCAGACAGGATTGCAAAAATATATATTGTTTTTAAACAGCTTTCCCGAATTTCTCCCCCTGTATGCTATTGATAGAACGATCATAAGTACCGCCCCCATATCACGCCATTGGTTGGGTCAGTGTTGCTGTGTCTGGGGGTTGAGATGCTCAAACAAACAGAGCAATATTTGTATAGCTCCACAGAGACAGTGTTTACACAGTTTTCGAGGAAAACATCCTAAGCTGGGAGAGGAGAAAGTATTTAAACACTGAAAAAGTAACACACTTAAGCATTGAAGAAATATTGTGTTATTTTTATTTTGTACATTAACAATTGTTTTTATTACCCCTATGGAATTTTATGAGAAAGATCTAAGTCAAAGTTAATATACAAATTAAGCCTAACTGATAAATCCATTAAGTCAAGAAAGACATAAAAGAGCATCTTTCTTTGAATTATGTAATTTCTGTGCCATTAGTGTCAAAATGGCTGTTCCACACAATTATTTCACTAAATGAGCCAAATTAAGAATAATATTTATAAATTAATTAATTATAATTATTAATACAGCAATGTTTACTAGGGATATGCAAGGTAACTGTTTATAATATTCAGTTATTCGGTTATCTGTTGGTAGTCAAGACTCGGGAATGAAGAACGTTTATTGCAATAGATATGCGTCAAACACTACTCAAAATATAGAAGGAATAAAGTCAACAGTGAGCTATGAGCCTAAGCCTGCGATGGTCAAAGACATCCGTCCAGTGCGTATACCTACAAAAACAATTGGAAAACTGTGCAGATGCACACAAAAACACGTGTGAACAGCCCCTTAATTTACTTGTACTTCAAAAACTGACCTAAACCTGGCCCAAAACCTGATGGTTTTTCAGGTACCATCAGGCTGGGATCAGGTTGAAGACCTTTATTGCATGTGTAGAATAAACAAATAGTGATTTTGGTATTTGAATACAGGAGTGTTGAATGGTTAATCAGTTTTCGACCATCCGTGCACATCCCTAGTATTTACCTACACATATTTTCACTAAAACCTTTTAAAGTATGTAAAATGCCATGTGGGGACTTCGGTGAACATTTTGAACTGATATGCAGAAATAAATTGTCTCGAACTCTAACTCCGTTTTTGCTATTTAAGTTTAAATCAGATGTGCTATTAAACACTCATATAGTCATAGTCATAACACTCTTATATTCGTGAGTCCCAAGAGAAGAATCACAAAACTAGTCTAATGAAAAGCTCATTAGGAAACTTAATAGTCAAATTAAAAGTTTTAAAATGTTGAAATATTCTCAATGTTACTAAATTTTATAATGCCAGCAAATTCATTGCAGATTGTGAGATATTTTGCCCAACGAGACAGGTATTGATTTTTTATTATTTTTTTCAACATAAGTCATGTTGTTACAGAGAGTTCCAGAACCCTATGATCGGCCACATTATGAGACAAACGGCATCACCTATCAGACCTTTTTGCATCAGCTCCAGTGTTTTTCCTTCCCCTGTTGCATGACTGGAACCGTGTTGTGTAAGCAGAGTGAGAGATCTGGGTTAGGATACCAAATTGAAACCAGGAAGTGACGAGCGCTATTCAGAGATTTTGTTTTTCTAACATTCAAATTTTACTCCACTAATGGTTAGGTTTAAGTTTTGGGGTTGAGTGGTTCAGTTTATGAAATATGCATTCTTCTCCACTGTATTACATCCTTACCAGTTGAAAACAACTCGCTTCTCAACTCGCTTTTGGCACCAGTCATTTCACCTGCAAAATGCAGCTCACATGTGCCTATATGCCCAACAACAATTACCGCTTTGGCCACCGGGGGCAGTGTTTCGAATTTCGGCAAGCACAGACTGATTTTAGCCAAAGAAACCTACTGTTTCCGATCTCAATGTGAGATCAGTCTGTAGTTTTACTTTTAAAGCTAGAAAAACTCCCACAAAATATATAATTTGATTGTCCTCTTTGCAAGCCATCCACTTTCTGTGTAGTTCACCCTGATCCTTAAAGAGCATGTACCTGACAAGAAGCACAGAAAGTAGAAAATAGATTTTTCATCCATGCTGGCGAAGTTGGCGGACCCTCTGCATGGGGTCGTCATGGAGACATCAGGCACTTTCCTAAATTGTCTTGGCCTTTCCCCAGCCTCCTAGGCACATTTACAAAGCACGCTCTACCCTACCAGTATCTGCTACACACTTTTAACTCAACACTATTTTTCCACCTCTCTCTGTTTTTTTATTTTATTTTATTTTTTTATTATTATTATTATTATTTATTTCAAAGGGCCCCATGGCAGCTTTGTTATGGTGAGCTCTTAACAGACTCATGCTAATCACTGCACTTAGAGGATTAAGCCATTCATGCAAGTATATGCCAGGTGTTCTTTGTAGTGTTAGCCTAACAACCTACACAGAGTTGTTTTAGAGTCATGAGTACTATCAATGGGACTGCATCAACCCCATTTGGATATCTAAGAAAATATTAGACATTCACAGATACAAAGAACCCTTGATATTACAGATGTCCATCCTTCCAAGGTAATTTTATTGTTTTTGCTGATCATAGTGTGGATCAAAACGTCATGGTTACTGGTGTAACCTCTGTTCCCTGATGGAGGGAACGAGACGTTGGTGTCGATGTAGTGACACTAGGGGTCACTCTTGGGAGCCCGAGACACCTCTGGTCTTTGATAAAAGGCCAATGAAAATTGGCGAGTGGTATTTGCATGCCACTCCCCCGGACATACGGGTATAAAAGGAGCTGGTATGCAACCACTCATTCAGGTTTTACGCTGAGGAGCCGAAATAAGGTCCGGCCATTTCAGCGGGTAGTTCAGCGTTGTGGCAGGAGGGACCAACGTCTCGTTCCCTCCATCAGGGAATGGAAGTTACACCAGTAACCATGACGTTCCCTATCTGTCACTCACTCGACATTGGTGTCGATGTAGTGACACTAGGGGTCCCTATACAAAATGCCACAAGGCTGAACGGTGTTACGTGAACTGACGGTGTGTGGTGGGCAGACTTGCTGTGTGCCTCATAGCCAGCACACCAGGTCGACACGTAACCTCCCCCAACACAGTTATGAGTGTCGAACGGCCCTTTTTGGGGACAAGTTGACTACCCAAAGATAGAGACAGGCTTAACCCAGTCATGGCCTCTTTTCCCCTTCTCTTTTTCCATTCCCTAAAAAGAAGGGGGATTATCCGACTGGGACGCCAGGTCTAGTCGGGGGGTGTCCCTCCCAAGGGGAGGACACCGCGGAGACCACACCACGCCCCAAGAGAGGGGGGGGGGGTATTTAAGTGGAAGAATACGTCACATGGTCTTTCCAACCATGTGGAGAGCCTTCAAGGTAGATCCTGCCCAATGGGGGAGGAGTTAATACAAACATGGAGACTGGGGCAGAGGGGCTCTGCCCAAGGAAGACGCAGTTTGCCAGCAGGGAAACGAATTAGCGGAAGATATAGATCGCATGGGGTTAGCCTTACAGGGAACCTCCACATGCGGAGCACCTACCCCAGAACCGGGCTCTTAGTTAGTGCTTGTACTAGGCTGGCAGCGAGTCTCTCCAAACACTCAACTGCCATAGGGCTTGGAGGAAGTCAACCAGTGAACAAATTTTGTGAACACTACTGGGAATTAACGGCGCACGTCTTCAGCTCAAAAGGAAGTGGAAGGCGCTATGTGCAAGCGATACACCCGGCCGGCTATCCCGGGCTTATCCGCTTGTGTTGCGTGCCACAGCCTGGGACGAAACCGGTTCCACCCGGAGGTTGTAGAACCTTGCAAAGGTGTTGGGTGTTGCCCAGCCCACTGCTCTGCAAATGTCTGTTAGAGAGGCACCTCTGGCCAGGGCCCAAGAAGCCGCTACACCACGGGTAGAATGGGCTCGTAGCCCTACCGGGGGTGGCATGTTTTGGGCGAGATATGCCATAGTTATGGCGTCAACGAGCCAGTGGGTGATCCTCTGCTTGGAGACAGCGCTTCCTTTCCGCTGTGCACCAAAAGCAGACAGAGAGCTGCTCAGAGATTCTAAAGCTAAACATATTCTGGTCAGGTTCTCAGGATCACGCGAGAGTAAACTGGACCAAACTCCAGGCACGTTTCGCTGACAGAGAACGCTTGCAGGTCACCTACCCTCTTGATGGAAGTGGCGCAGTCAGGAGGGCAGTCTTCAAGGAGAGTGCCTTAAGCTCGGCTGACTGCAAAGGCTCAAAGGGGGCTCTCTGTAGACCCTGAAGAACTACAGAGGTCTGATGAGGGAACGAGGCGCGGCCTGGAGGGATTCAACCTCCTGGCACCTCTTAGGAACCTGATGATGATCAGGTCATGCTTCCCTAAGGACTTACCATCGACTGCGTCGTGGTGTGCTGCTATGGCAGCAACGTACACCTTCAAAGTGGAAGGGGACAGCCTCCCTTCCAACCTCTCTTGCAGGAAGGAAAGCACAGATCTGACTGCGCATCTCTGGGGGTCTTCCCGACGGGAAGAACACCACTTAGCGAACAGACGCCACTTAAAGGCATACAGGCGCCTCGTAGAGGGAGCCCTAGCCTGAGTGAACGTGTCTACCATCGCAGGTGGGAGACAGCTTAGGTCTTCCGCATCCCGTCCAGGGGACAGACATGGAGATTCCAGAGGTCTGGGCATGGGTGCCGGATGGTGCCCCTTCCCTGAGAAAGAAGGTCCTTCCTCAGGGGAATTTGCCAGGGGGGAGCTGTCGCGAGGAGCATGAGGTCCGAGCACCATGTCTGGGCAGGCCAGTAGGGTGCTTACCAGGACAACTTGCTCCTCGTCCTCCCTGACATTGCACAGGGTCTGTGCAAGCAGGCTCACTGGGAAACGCAAATTTGCTTATGCCAGGGGACCAGCTGTGTGCCAGCGCGTCTATGCCGAGGGAGGCCTCGGTCAGGGCATACCAGAGCGGGCAGTGGGGAGGATTCTTGGGAGGCGAACAGGTGCACCTGTGCCTGTCGAATCGACTCCAAATCAGCTGGACCACCTGAAGGTGGAGTCTCCACTCTCCCCTGAGGGTAACCTGTTGTGATGGCGTGTCCGCCATAGTGTTGAGGTTGCCCGGGATGTGAGTGGCTTGCAGCGACTTGAGGTGCTGCTGACTCCAGAGGAGGAGATGGCGGGCGAGTTGTGACATACAACGAGAGTGCAAACCACCTTGGCGGTTGACATATGCTACCGTTGTCATGTCGTCTGTCTGAACTAACACGTGCTTGACCTGGATCAACGGCCGAAACCTCCGCAGGGCGAGCAGAATTGCCAGTAACTCGAGGCAGTTGATGTGCCAATGCAGTCGTGGACCCGTTCAGAGGCCGGCGGCTGCGTGCCCAATGCAAACAGCGCCCCAGCCTGTTTTGGAGGTGTCTGTCGTGACCACGACATGCCTGGAGACCAGTTCTAGGGGAACACCTGCTCGTAGAAATGAGAGGTCGGTCCAAGGGCTGAACCGATGTAATGGCCACGCGGTGTGTCCCGTGGCGCCATGCCCATCTCTGGACTCGAGTCTGGAGCCAGTGCTGAAGCGGCCTCATATGCATCAACCCGAGCAGGGTGGCCACCGCCGAGGATGCCATATGCCCCAGGAACCTCTGAAAAAGTTTCAGTGGAACCGCTGTTTTCTTTTTGAACACCTTCAAACAGGCCAGTACCGACTGGGCGCGCTCGTTTGTAAGGCGCGCCGTCAAGGAGACTGAGTCCAACTCCAAACCAAGAAAAGAGATGCTCTGAACTGGGAGGAGCTTGCTCTTTTCCCTGTTGACCCGAAGCCCTAGTCGGCTGAGGTGTGAGAGCACCAGGTCCCTGTGTGTGCATAACACGTCTCGAGAGTGAGCTAAGATTAGCCAGTCATCGAGATAGTTGAGAATGCGAATGCCCAGCTCCCTTAACGGGGCAAGGGCAGCCTCTGCGATCTTCATAAAGACGCGAGGAGACAGGGACAGGCCAAAAGGGATGACTTTGTACTGATATGCCTGACCCTCGAACGTAAACCGCAGGAAGGGTCTGTGTCGAGGAAGGATCGAGATGTGAAAGTACACATCTTTCAGGTCTACCGCCGCGAACCAATCTTGATGCCGGATGCTTGCTAGGATGCGTCTTTGCGTCAGCATCTTGAACGGGAGTCTGTGTAAAGCCCGGTTCAGTACTCGCAGGTCCAAGATTGGCCGCAATCCACCGCCTTTTTTCGGTACGATGAAGTAGGGGCTGTAAAACCCTTTCTTCATCTCTGCTGGAGGGACAGGTTCTATCGCGTCCTTCCGTAGGAGGGTAGCAATCTCCGTGCAAGGTAGCAGCATTTTTGTCTTTCACCAAGGTGAAGTGGACACCGCTGAACCTGGGCGGATGCCCGTTGAAGTGAATCGCGCAGCCGAGTCGGACCAGCCCTCATGATGGATTGGAAAGCGCAAGCCATGCGTCCAAGTTCCGTGCAAGGGGGACCAAAGGGACAAAGTCATCGGATGTACCGGCAGGTGGGGCCTCGTGGCGGGGCGGAGCTCGAGGTGCCACACCATGTCGTGGCCGTGCTGAGTTTAAGGACATCGAAGCACTTACCTGGCTCCTTGTGACCACCCCCGGAACAGCATGGGATGGGGGAGGAAGAGGCCTGTCCTCGTGACCCGTGGAGACTGTCACATCGGTAAGGAATTTGTGCCACAGCTGGGCGCTCAGGGGCGGGAGACCGTGGACGGTGGTCGTGATGACAGCTGTACACACCGGATACGTGACCCAGGGAACAAGGAAACCGCTCTTGTTGAGCTCTTGAGTACTGCAGCCACTTGGGCATGCAGCGCAATTAAATGCAAAAGGTAACAAAAAGATGAAGATCTGCTTACCAGCTCCATAGCAGCGGGTTTCGTTGTCCCTGGGTCGCCCGTCTCAAGGGCGCTTTGAAGCCTTTCACGGGTTCTGGGCGGCCGCGAGACGGGTGGCATCTGCTTCCTGAGGTGGGCTCCACGCCGGGGCCGGGCCGAAGGGGCAGGCTGCGGCGGAGCCAGTGCAGTCACCGCATGGGGACGCCCTTGGCGATGAGTAGACGGGGTGCAGGATCTTGAGCCGCGCCTGGGCAGGATATGCCGGCTAGCATCCATCTACTGCTCTACCGTCGAGAACTGCTGGGCAAAGTCCTCGACGGTGTCGCCAAATAGGCACGCCTGGGAAATGGGGGCAGCAAGGAATCGTGTCTTGTCAGCCTCACCCATCTCGACCAGGTTGAGCCCAAGGTGGCACTCCTGGACCACTAGTGTGGCCATCGTCCGCCCGAGAGACCGCGTCGTGATCTCCGTCGCTCGGAGCGCGAGGTTGGTCGCCGAGCGCAGTTCCTGCATCAATCCCGGGGTGGAACTACCCTCGTGCAGTTCCTTTTGTGCCTTGGCGGGCTTGCAGGAGAGCCATGGCGTGCAGGACGGAGGCGGCTTGTCCAGCGGCACCGTAGGCCTTGGCCGTCAGAGACGACGTAAACCTACAGGCCTTGGACAGGGGCTTTAGGCACCCGCGCCAGGTGGCAGTGCTCTGCGGGCATAGGTGCACCGCGAGCGCCTTTATCCACTGGGGGATTGCCGAATAGCCCTTGGCCGCCCCACCATCGAGTGTAGTGAGGGTGGGGAAGCTGAAAAGATCGGGACTGGGCAGTAAAAAGTGCCTCCTGCGACCTTGTCAGCTCTTCATGCACTTCCGGGAAGAAAGGAAAGGGGGCGGGGCGTGGCTTTGAGTGGCACCGCGAGCCCAGGAATCAATCACCGAGCCGCGAGGGTTCAGGGAAGAGCGGTGAAATCCACTCTAACCGACGCTCGCGGCTACCTGGGAAAGCATGTCGTCATCTCCGTGTCAGCCTGTGACTGGGCGATCGACCCTGAAGGGAGGAGCCCAGCTGTGGCTTCCGACTGGACGAGCCCGCTCTCCGATGCTGCACTCGAGAGCTCATCAGAGGTCGAACTCGCCATGAGACGAGCCGGCAGACTCACCCGGAAGCCCGATCGGGGCAGACGAGCGTGTTGGGGAATGGGAGGTCCGCAGGGGGATACCCGGCGGAGGCGGTCCCACTGGGGTCCCCAAATCGCCCCCAGTGCTAACCGCGCTGGCCTCAAACCCGTGGGTAAAAGGACCGAGGCGGGAGCCTCTGGGGTGGCTCGCTTTCTTACGAGGCGAGCCGCAACCGCAACGTTGCCATGGACATATTCTCTCAATGAGAACATGACCATCCACGAACACTGTCTCCGCATGAGCAGTGCCCAGACACGAAAGACAGTGATCGTGACCGTTAGAAGGCGAGAGATAACGAGCACAACCGGGAATAACACACAATTGGAAAAGCATCTTTAAAAAGACGCGTCTTTAAAAAGACGTTCCGTGTGTGCACTCTTTTAGAGAAGTATATACACTTTTAGAGGGGAAAAATGCTCTTTCAGAAAATATACTCTCTAGTTTTTCTGCCGAAGCATCCAGGGGCGTTCTCTGCAGTGCACCAGTGCAGAAGAGGGAGAAGCCACTGAAATGTGCCGTCAGATCCAGCAGAGGTGAATGAACAGTAGTATTCAGCTCAATGAGCATGACTGTTCGGCTCCGAAGAGAAAATCTGAATGAGTGGTTGCATACCAGCTCCTTTTATACCTGTATGTCCGGGGGAGTGGCATGCAAATACCACTCGCCAATTTTCATTGACCTTTTTTCAAAGACCAGAGGTGTCTCGGGCTCCCAAGAGTGACCCCTAGTGTCACTACATCGACACCAACGTCGAGTGAGTGACAGATAGGGAACTATGTTTAGCAGAACACTGATATGTGTTTACTGAAACGTATTTCCTTTCTGATTGCACAACCTTTCTGATTGCAACCTGTGATTTCTGAGGAACACTCACAGACCACATACGGGCAGTAATTTAAGCAGTCATAACACTCCTCAGGCTGATTTTGTTTTTTCTCTGTCTGGTGTAAATTTAGAATAATTTGAATGTGAAATCAATCATGATAAAAATAGTTGTAGCGTGTTTTTATTTATTTTTTTCACAGTTCTTGCTTCTCAAGACAGCAAAGAATCTACAGATACTGTGACATTGAGTTACTTAAAATACTGGTTCAAATTTTTTTTCAAATTTCACCAAAAAATTCAGCACAATTGCTCTGCATTGGATATTGACTTTATTCAACGTTACAAAAATAGTAAAAAATTAGAATTCTGCCATAATTTAGTTAAAAGTATTTAAGGCAATAAACATTTTTTTTTTTTTTTTTTTTTATCAATGTAGACTGTTCTCGTTATTATGTGTTGTTGATGTCTGTATCAAGCATACAACAAAATTTCACAAACCACCCCTTACACAAACTTTGTTAAGGTAGCTCAAATTCCAATGCCCATAAAGTTTCTAAATAATAAGTAGTAAACTTTTAATAAAAATGTACAATGTATGAACAGTTTCAACTTTAGATTGGGTACTGCAAAAATATTAACAAATGATTAATACATTATTGTAAAGATGTGTAAATTTTAAAAGCATACTTACATACATTAACAAACAGACAGTAAATGTGTTGCATTAATGAATAATTTTTAAACATGAATAGTGTGTAAAGTGGTGAAAAATAATAATAATTTCTGAAAACATTTGTTAATGTAAAAAAGTGCATGATCTCATTTATAAATCATTTATGAATAAGTTTAAAGATATTTGTAAGCATTCAAATGTACATTAACAAATTATCTGTTCATTATTATGTTACCTTTGTTAAACTCTTTTATAGCTGTTAAAAAGTGCAAAGCTATATAGAAATTAAAGTTTAATATAAATTGTAAGCATTTGAATTCACATTATATAATGCTTAAAAGATCATTAGTTAATGTTATTTAAATTAATTATTGAACATTAACAAGCATATTGTCTCATATGTCCAACTCTGTATCTGAATATACATTAACTAATGCTCTGTAAAGCATTGTATAATGTTTGTAAATTATTTATTAATGAAAATTATTATAAAGTGTTACCTTTTTTTTTGGAAAGTGTTTCAAAAAGTAGCTTAAAGTTTAAGTAATTTGTAATATTTAATTGCTTTTTCTAATTAAGTAATCAATAAAGTTATCTGATTACAATTTTAGAAATTTAATAAGTATTTTGCATTGAAAACGTCTCGGTTACGTATGTAACCTTGGTTCCCTGAGGGGAACGAGACACTGCATATGATCGTTATGGGACACCGTTCGAGTGTCCCATAGTCTGAAGCCCTTATACATTCATGCCAATTTATTGGCTGATGGTGCATATGCGACGCCCCCTAGGGAGCTACGTCACGGGCTCCATAAAGGTGCTCGCTTTCACGCCATCGAGTCCAATTTTCTGCAAAAGGCACGAGCCTTTGCAGCTGATAGAGAGTATGGCCAGCTACACAGCATCTCATTCCCCTCAGGGAACCAAGGTTACATACGTAACCGAGATGTTCCCTTTTGTGGAACTCAAGCTGCGTATGATCACTATGGGAACGAAATATACTCTTGCCATGCAAACAGTAGCTGCCAACTGTCTAAGCCCATGTGGCAAGCATATAGTGGCACACAAGTGAGCTAATATGTCTGAATAAAAGGAATTATGAATTTACTTTTGTACTAACAGCGAGAACTTGGGAAGCAGGAGTCAAACCCTCGTCCATATTATAAAATCTAACAAATGTGTGCGGAGAGGACCACCCTGCCACCATACAAATGTCCTCCAAGGATGCATAGTCAAAGCCCATGAGGATGCCATGCTCCTCGTAGAATGTGCTCAAATACCCCAAGGCGAAGGTAAACCGTGCGCTTCGTAAGCAATCGAAATTGCATAAATAAGCCAATGAGACTATCTTTGCTTGGACGCCGAAACAACTCTGTTGTCACCACTAAAGCACACAAAAAACTCACTTTGACTCTGGCTAGTACAGTCAACATAAACTTGCAGTGCCCGAACTAGGCAAAGCACATGTAACCTTTCATTCTACTCCGACTCAAGTGGGGGTGCAGAGAAAACCTGAATAATAATGGTCTGTGAGCGAAATGACCAACAAATAACCTTGCGCAAATAGCCCAAACAAGGTCTTAACACAAACTTTGAACGCCCTGGTGCAAAATCCATACACAAGGACTGACTGACAGGGCATGCAAATCACAGACTCTCTTAAATGATGCCAATACCACTAGCAGTGCCATTTCGAGAGTCAAAAAACGTATCAGTAACTGTTGTCAAAGGCTCAAATGGAGTACCCGAGAGGGCCTCTAAAACAACATATAAATCCCATAAAGGAACGCGAACGGGATGAAAAGGTCTAAGCCTGCATTCCCCGCACATAAAGCGAGAGACAAGAGAATGTCTACCAATAGAGACTCCATTGATAAGCACATGTTCAGCCGCTATAGCGACAATATAGATTTTAAGCATTGCTGGGGCAACCCTCCTGCAAAAATTCCAGCACTGTACCGACAGGGCAGTGAACTGGACTTTCACTTTGCGCTGTACACCAAGAAGCAAAAATACGCCAATTAACGTTTATATAGCCTCCTCGTTGATGGAGCTCTAGCATTTAGAATGGTATCAACCACAGTGGGGGATAACCCATCATTCAAAAGAGTGCCCCGTTGAAGGGCCACACCCATAACTTCCACAACTCCCAGCCGGGGGTGCCTATGCTGGACTGCATGCAGCAGACTGATGGGTGGAAATGTGTTTAGATGCGCTCTTGGCCACTGATGCGCCAGCGCATTGATGCCCATGGTGCCGGGGGTGAGAGAGAAAACCAGACATCTCGCTCAAAGTGAACAGGTCCACTTCCACTCTGCTGAACCTCCTCCAGATTTTTTACATGTCCCACTCTGAACATAGTTAGACACTGGTGTAATGACATAACGCGAGCTGGAGACAGGCGCGCCTGGATCGCCTGCGAATCCAGCTCCACACCTAGAAATAGAGTTTGTTGCCCTGGCAACAGGGCGCTCTTGTCTAGGTTTACACGCAGCCCTAGATTGCTCAAATGGCTGAGATTGACATCTCGATGTTGGTCAGCCAAAGCCTCTGAGTGAGCTAATACCAACCAATCGTCGAGATAATTCAGAACGCGGATACCTTGAAGCCCCAAGGGCATCAGAGCTGCATCCATGCATTTTGTGAAACTGCATGGTGCCAGTGCAAGTGCGAACAGAAGGACGCAAAATTGGTATGCTTTGCCCCCAAAAGCAAATCTGAGTTTTGTTTTGGCGCAATCTGAATATGGAAATAAGCGGCCTTCAAATCTATTGTCACAAACCAGTACTTGTGACGTTATTTGTTTCTGCTTTATCAATCTAAATTTACATGTCATTAGGGTGAAATTCAAACGTCTCAAATCCAGAATGGGACACAAACCGCCGGGAATCGAGGGAAAGTCCAAACAGAGCCAGTGAACTCAAAGGCATTTCTTAAGGCGATGTGCTTGGTTGGACTGCAGAACCATCGTGTGTAGATCCAACAGCTGTCTGAAAATAGTGACTTCGAGCAGAGATAACAGTGCCCGTCTCTTCTCTCACAAGAATGCCTGCATGATCCACAAAACGGGTGAAAGAAAAAATTAGTTAAAATACCTCGCATCTCCTGATAGAATCCGAGAGAATAATGGCACAGACGAAGCATTCAGTGTGTTGGTTCGCCATCACCCTGTTGGGGAAAATTCTCTTATTCCAGCCCCCTCATTCTGTGGCCGGGCTCACCGGTCCATGCATGATCCCCTTCGCCATGAGCAGTGCTTCGAAGAAGAGGGGAGAGAGAAAGAGGCTGAGGCTGCTCCTCCATTGCAGAAAATCGCAGAAAAAGACAATAGGGATAAAGGGGCCCATTTTGTTTCCTTACCGTCCAACGATGAATTCTCTCATACAGCGTTTTTTAATGCCGATGGCTCACGACGCACATGGTCTCTCGCATGTCTTGTTCATCAGAAAATGGCTGCCGAGCTAGGCCTCAGAGCATGTCCGACGAGATTCATGCTTTTGCTAAGGGAGAGGGCGACAAACACGAGGAGGATTCCGGTGTCTGTTCGCACTCCTATCTTCTCAGACACAAAGCCGAATTCCCAAACGACTCCAGCACACGGAGCTCCAAATCAGGAGGCCATAGAACTGGAACAAGTGGGGATAATGCCTAGTGGTGAAAAATTGCGAGCCTCGACTAAGTGCCATTGTCTTCGTCGGTCCCTTGTAATGTTTGGTATAAAACACATTAAAATTGCTCTGCAATTTACGCTGTGTCAACGACGTCCTTACGTTTTTGCCACTCAAAAGGGAGAAATAATCCTTGCTTCGGCATGAGTCGCTAGAAACAATCACAGGCTTAGACAAAGCGAGCGCCTTTATGGAGCTCATGATGTAGCACCCTAGGGGGCGTCGCTTAAATGCCATCAGCTTATAAATTGCCATTATTATATAAGGGCTTCAGACCACGTGACACTCGGACGGTGACCCATAGCAAGCATACGCAGCTCGAGTTCCACGAAAGGGAACTTTATTTGAGTAACCTAGCCAACATACTGTATGTCAATCCAACCACCTCTTACTTTCTTTCCTCTGTGGAACACAAAAGAAGAAATAGTTTTAAAAATATCCTGACTGCTCTTTTACATATAATGAAAGTGAATGGAGGTTCTGTCAAGCTCCAAAATGACAAAAAAACTCCATGAAAGTGGTCCATACTATATGGCTTGTACGCTACATTCCAAGGTTTCAGAAACTGTATGCCCAGATAGCACATGTACATCTCTGATATGTGTATATAGGAGCATTTCTGGAAAGCATTGCATTCTTATTAACATCTGATAGACCTTAAAAAGGTCAGATTTAAATATATTCTAAATAAAAAATGTCTCAAAAACATCTGCTGGATATACTTTGGACATTTGAGAGGAAACGTCTTGTAGATGTAATACAGATGAGCAAACAATCTGAAAAATATATCTTGGCTAACATCTGTTGACCAACCACTATAAATCAAGAAGGATTAATGGGCGAGCATCACATCACAAAATGTATAATCTTGAGTCAAGATAATACATTTTATAATGTGTCCCTGCCACTTTTCAGATAAATTTTTCCAACAACCCTGCTTTTAAAAGACTTGTATGGTGCTTTTTGTCCCTTTGTTTTTGAGCTTGACACCATTGTTCCCATTCACTTATAAGAAAAAACAAACAAACAAGCAAAAAAAAAAAAAAATAAAAAAATAAACAAAAAAAAAAAACACAGGATATTCTTGAAAAATTCACATTTGTGTTCCATGGAAGAAAAGAAGGCATGCAGGTTTGGAAGGACATGAGGGTGAGTAAATTATTAATGTAATTTTACTGTGAACTATTCCTTTAATAGTGCTGAGATGAAAGTCATGATCATGCCTAGAGACTAGGATTGCAAGATGTACAGTGAAAAAGGAGTTATATTTTGGTTTGTACTCACCAAAAACCGATGATCGTGCCTGGTAACGTGCATGTAAAATGGCTAGAAATAGCATTTTAGCTTAACGTAAAGCTGACAATTTACACAAGGTTTATTTCTATTTCCTCTGCTCCAAACTTACTTCAAACTTACTTCTCTGTCTGCTTGTATGAATGTAACACATCATAAGAAAGTGTTTCACCGCTGTTCAAATGCACTTTGGATCGCATCATTTAAATGTATAAATATTTTCCATCTGAAAGGACTAAATATTAAATTAAACAAATGACAATAAAATGCAAAGTAATCTCTTCAGTAATCAAAATACTTTTTGAATGTAACTGTATTCTAATTACCAATAATTTAAATTGTAACTCATTCCCTTTCTCCGATCAAATTAAAACACCCCAAACCCATTTCACATAATTCCAAAGACTCTATGAGTATTTCACCCCAAACCTGGCTGGAGTACCCCTATCTGCAAGGCATGCTAGGTAACTGGAAGTGCTATAATATATAAATAGTTGATATATTGAAAACAAGTTTACAGGCTTTTGGTTTGGCAAACCCATTGCTCATTCGCTTTCTCCGATCAGCTATTAGGTTGTCGAAAGCAAGGGTTAACCCCCAACACTGTGGCCCTCTGAGAGTTAAGGGACAAAGCATGTAGATTAATTCCACATGAGCCTCTACAAGCTCCAGACCCTCCAGTGTCATTTTCAAATTCCATAAGCAGTGTGTAGATAAAATTTAAGCTTAAATAAATAGTTCACCCAGAAATGAAGTTTGTTTCATCATATACTCACCCTCGTGCCATCTCAGACGAGTATGACTTCCTTTCTTCTGCAGAACACAAGCAAAGATTTTTAGAATATCTCAGCTCTGTAGATCCATTTAATGCAAATTAATATTAACCACAACTTTTAAGGTTGAAAAAGCACATAAAGGCAGCATAAATGTAATCAATAAAACTCCAGTGATTTATTCCATGTCCTATAAATCAATCCAATTGGTTGTGGGCGAGAACAGACAAAAAACAACTCCTTTTTCACTATAAATCTTGACATCAGCAGTCTCCTCAGTGATTATGATTTCAAGTTTCATCACACTTCCAAGTGCCATCGAGTGCTCTGCATATGTATCAAGTGCTAGGAAGTGTAGTCGATCTTGAAATCATGATCGTGACTGCAATGGTAAGATGTTCAGTGAAAAAAGATTGCTTCAGAAGACATAGATTAAACCACTGGAGTTTTATGGATTAAGTTTATGCTGCTGTTATGTACTTTTTGGAGCTTCAAAGTTTTGGTCATCATTCACTTGCATTACATGGGCCTACAGAGCTGAGATATTCTTCTAAATATCTTTGTTTGTGTTCTGCAGAAAAAAGAAAGTCATACACATCTGGGATGGCATGAGGGTGAGTAAATGATAAAATTATTTTCATTTTTTGGTTAACTAATCCTTTGAACATGCAGAGTTGGTTTTCCTTTTGCATGCAGGCTAATGGCTTTGTGCTCTTTAATGCAAATACAATGACATGATGAAATTATGTAGTTAAGAAGCGACACTGTATAGTGCCCTAAATTGTTTTTAAAAAGCACACTGCACTGTTTCATGCTTTTTGCACTTGGCACAGATTAGTTGAACCGAACGCAGCAGGGTAATTAATGCAACACCAGACCTCAAATATTCAGAAAACTCACAGCTCACACAAATTGGACTATGCTTGCTCCAGGGAAATCAACATGGTTCAACATAATGTCAAATGAACATGTGTTTTAATGGGCCTGCAATGTCAATGGTTCTTTCTGATGCAAAATGCAGAATAACAAGCTCCCATAGTCAGCAGCAGTTCTAGCTTGTATGGCGCCCTGGGTGAAACCCGCTTCAACACGCCCCCAAAGTTGTTGACCGGGGGGCACCATCGCCGCCGCCTCATGCCACCTCCCAACAAGATGCCACCCTGGGCAACTGCCCATGTCGCCCATGCCTAAATCCGCCACTGCCCATAGTCCACTTCCATGGCTTATGCGTGAGAGGTAGAACTACATTGATGGCCACACAGCATAAGACAGCCTTGAAGAATATTTTGTTGCTCAGAAGTTGCTCTTTTATAACTCAGGACACTTGATTCAGTTCTTAATAATGTTTCTTTACTTATAATCTTTGTCCCAGATATTTCTCCTAAAATTCCATCAAAGAAAAGGAAATAGACACAAATGAGGCAATTGTTGACATTCAGTACAAATGTGCAGTCATTTTAAAAGTTGGGGGGACATAGCTGTCAGTAGGTGGCTTGCACAGACCCAACACTTACAATGCATTATTTATAAATTATATTAAATATTGATTTACAAGTATTATATAAGTATTATATTAATATATATATAAATATTATATACTTGTAGTATTTGTAGTATTATAAAGATTCAAATATTGCAAATTAAGTGCAACATTTTGCAAAATTAGCTGCAAAAATAAAGGCCATCTTGTGGAGCACTTGCTTCTGTTTCACACTAGGACTGGGTATTGATGCAGATTTCTCTATTCTATTCGATTACGGTTGGATTCAGTATTGGTTTATTTTGTTAGAGCTGTAGCCTAGCAGGCTGCGCTCATGACATGTGGTGCTGATGCATCACGGGTGACCCAAGTTTGAGTCCTGGCTTGTGAGGTCCTCTCCAGATCCCATTCCCACTCTTCTCCCCTGTCATTTCCTGTCTCCTCTCCACTAACTCTGTCATCAAAAGGCCAAAAAAAAAATAAAAAAAATATTGGTTTATTTATGTTATAATGTCCCTTTTGCTTACATATAAAATAAATTATCTCCCAGCTAATGCTGTTAATTATACAGGGGACCTTTTAACTAGATACATTAGAAAAGTATTAATTTTACTAATTATATTTTATTACTTTTTCATCATTTTGGTCACATTTTGGCTTTTTAAAAATAAACAAATAAATGTATTCAATCAATAAATAAGATATTTCATATATAAAAAACTATTACCTCACAAACATAATGTAAGAAGCATAACTTGATGAAGACTCAGGCACTGATATAAACTCCACTTAAAATCTGTGCTTAAAAGAAGGATTGTCCTTTGTTTTGTTTTTCCTGCCGTGCATTTCATGTAATGCTGCCAGTCAAGACTGATATGCCGATAAATAACTCTCGTTTGTATGTTCCTCATCTCTAGATGATTAATTTAGATCAACATCAATGCCGATAAGAAAACATGGATCAATGAGAATTGTTGAAAGCAACTTTGTAGAAATGAATGGAGCTGCATTGATTAGACTGTCTGACTGACGGTCTAATACATAAGGGTTGTTTTGGCTCATTATACTCACTTGGCTGATTGGTTGCTCAATCAGCCCAAAATAACAAAATGCAAAGAATACGGTGTACAAGTCCACCATTTGGACTTAGTGTGGGTTTATCTTGGAAAAGTGTGGGGGACCGAATCACCTTTTTTAAAGAGTGCGGGGGACATGTCCCCCACATCCCCCCTGGCTGCTACACCCTTGCTCACCTTCATGCTATTCCATATGTGTATGACTTTCTTTCTTCTGCTGAACACAAACAAAGATGTTTATAATAATACCTCAGCTCTGTACCCTCTATACCCTTTCACATACAATGCAAGTGAAAGGGTATCAAAATTAAAAAAAATAAAAAATAAATATTGATCTGTTTCTCACCCACACCTATCATATTGCTTCTAAAAATATGGATTTAACCACAAGAGTCTTAAGGATTACTTTTATGCTGACTTTATGTGCTTTTGGAGCTTCAAAATGTGGGTACCTATTCACGTGTATTGTATGGACCTAGTATTACAAAGAGTATGCATTGAAATCTCTGACTTTTGATTGCAACTGACTGTAGACATATTTTTCCCTCTTTAATTATTATTATTATTATAATTTTCCAGGCAAAACATTACCAGCATTAAGGCTATGATTTACTTGGGTTTGTTTAGTAGTATTCCAGTGTGATTTAAATCACCCAGTCAGCACTGCCAGTGGTGTTAGATATGATGTATATGGTACAGTCTGGTATGAAAGATAGTCAGTGTCACACATTCTGCCTTGGCTTTCACACAAAATTTTACTTCAGCAGGGTATAAAAAAAGGAAGTTTTCTATGGTCTGAATTAATTTAGGTTTGAAAGTCAAGGTTGTAATAATGCCCAGAAACAAATCTGTCCCCTTTTTATTTATTTATTTATTTTTATTTTTGTTATTTATTTATTTATTTTTACTATTCGCTTTAGAATTTTTCTGTCATCAAGCATGTTGTAATTCAAAGGATACCATATCCTTCAGTTGAGCTGAAATCTAAGCACTGATTTCAAGCCAAGTTCCTGAGGGATGGATATGGCAGTTTACCTGCCTTGGTTTAGCATTCTATCTTATGAAATCATATTGAAACATATGCAGATTATGAAGTTCTCACCTCTTTGAGTTTGCTGCCTTTATATCTGGAATGCTACTGTAAGCAGCCCTTACAGAGAAATTTGATGTAGGCATTTACTCCATGCAGCCAAAAAAGCATATATTTTTCCCTTATGTCTAGTGTCTCATGTATGCACAATTAACTCACTTGGGTGGCGTACTTCAACCTTTGCTTGGGCTCAAAATGCTCCAGATTGCACTGCAATTCACAGTTGGACAGAGAGTTCTGAAATTACAAGAGACAAAGTGAAGCTATCCAACAGCTGAGCCACAATGATAGGTTCAATGAAGGTTTAGTCTTTTTCAGACCTGTAATTCGTTTGCTTTGTTCCAAAACAGGGACTACAATTGTCCTAGTGTTGTTAAATTTTCTCCTTGGTTCGGTTTGCTTTCACAAGGAAACTTTTCAAAATAATAATTAATAATAATAAAAGTCACATGTGATCAAACTGTTCGTTGTTCAGGACAGGTGTTTTAGCTCCA
Organism: Myxocyprinus asiaticus; assembly: GCF_019703515.2. Taxonomy (NCBI): domain Eukaryota; kingdom Metazoa; phylum Chordata; class Actinopteri; order Cypriniformes; family Catostomidae; genus Myxocyprinus; species Myxocyprinus asiaticus. The sequence continues at coordinate 25,126,286 of NC_059380.1, forward strand.
AATCAGCACGTTAGTTCCGAGTTTTTCCACGTAAAGTCGGACACATTGTGCAGCAAATGTTCGTGCTCTGAAAATTACCCATGCAGTGTTTTTAACCTCACATTCCCTTTGATCTCTGGCTACATAGAGAGTCTACATTTGCACAGAAGTAGTGAGCTGTTTTGGTCTCAGTACTGTTATGGTTAGGTTTACTGTAGGCTTGGATTAGGCTGAGGATTATATTAAAGTAAATGTTGCCAATAATCAGATGTGTAAAAAAGTAAGTGAAATAATGCTGTTTTGGTCTCAGTACTGTTATGGTTAGGTTTAGAGTTTGGGTAAAGTTTCTAACTACACTAATAAATCTGGCAAAAATATGTGGACACCTTCTTCTTTTATTTAATAGGTTTGTATAAACCCATTAATTCCAGTGAACACAAGTCATAATGGTACGGCATACTATGACACATAGAGAATTGTGAGCTTCCAACTTTATGGCAACAGTTTGAGAAGGATCCTGTTCTGCTCCAGTATGACAATGCCCCTGTGCACAGTCCATTAGGACATGGTCTGATGTGGGAGATATTGACTGGTCTGCACAAAGCAAAGACCTGAACCCCATTGAACACTTTTGAGATAAATTGGAACACAGACTGCGAGCCAGACCCCATCATCCAACATCAGTGCCTGACCTCGCTGATGCTCTTGTGTCCGAATGAGAGCAAATCTCCACAGGTATATTCTAACATCTAGTGGGAAGAGTGGAAGCTGTTAGAGAGGTCCAGCTTCCTTTTAATGCCAATGGTATTGAAATTAAATGCTGAAACAGCACATATAAGAGTGGTGTTTGGGTTGTCCAAATACATTTGGCCATATATTGAATTGTTTATTCATGCTGAGAATCAGACTCACTGTGCCTTCCACATCACATCCATTGAAATAAAAGAATGCAATTTGTGCACAACTGTCCTTTCAGCTAGTGTAATTTCACTAGGGGGCAGTAAAGACTTTTCAAAAGCCGATTTCAGCATACAAAACATTCAATCTCCCATCACCAATTTTACAGTGAGATCATTCTGTTAGCTCATAGCAGCATAGGGGAGGGTGATATACCGGTTAAGGTGATTTAGCAGTACAGAAGACATGGTACAGAATGTCATTAGATACTTATACATTTTTATGGTATTAAAGGGGTCATGACATGGCTTTTTTATTATTTTAACATGTTCCTTGAGGTTCACTTATAATACTAGTAAAGTTTTTTACACACACACACACACACACACACACACACAAAACAAAACAAAAAAAAACACTTATATCTGTCCAAGTGATGGATAATGTTTATTTGTGGCAACACCACTGATTGAAAAACATTCTGTGCCATGTCTTCTGTACTGCTAAATCACTTTAACTGGTATATCACCCTCCCCTATGCCGCTATGAGCTAACAGAATGATCTCAGAATGAGGTTCACTTATAATACTAGTAATGTTCCCTATCTGTCACTCACTCGACGTTGTGTCGATGTAGTGACACTAGGGGTCACTCTTGGGAGCCCGAAACACCTCTGGTCTTTGATAAAAGGCCAATGAAAATTGGCGAGTGGTATTTGCATGCCACTCCCCCGGACATACGGGTATAAAAGGAGCCGAACGGTCATGCTCACTGAGTTGAATTCCCACGACTGTTCATTCACCTCTGTTGGATCTGATGGCGCATTTCAGCGGCTTCTCCCCCCTCTGCACTGGTGCAATGCAGAGAATGCCCCAGGGTGCTTCGGCAGAAATAAGAGTATATTTCTCTAAAAGAGTATATTTCTCTAAAAGAGCGGCACACACGGAACGTCTTTTTAAAGATGCGTCTTTTTAAAGATGCCTTTCTGACTGTGTGTTATTCCTGGTTGCGCTCGTTATCTCTCACCTTCTGATGGTCACGATCGCTGTCTTTTGTGTCTGGGCACTGCTCATGCGGAGACAGCGTTCGTGGATCTCATTGCGAGGACATGTCCATGGCAACGATGCGGTCGTGGCTCGCCTTCGTAAGAAGGCAAGCCACCCCAGAGGCTCACCGCCTCGGTCCTTTTACCAACGGGTATGAGGCCAGCGCAGCTAGCACTGGGGGCAATTTGGGGACCCCAATGGGACCGCCTCCGCCGGGTATCCCCCCGCGGACCTCCCATTCCCCAGCATGCTCGTCTGCCCCGATCAGGCTTCCACATGAGTCCGCCGGCTCATCTCACGGCGAGTTCAACCTCTTATTCGGAGCCTGCGAAAGTGATGAGCTCTCGAGCGCAGCATTGGAGAGCGGGCTCGTCCAGTCGGACGCGGAAGTGTCCTCCCTTCGGGGACGATTGCCCAGTCACAGGCTGAAGCGGAGATGACGATATGCTTTCCCGGGCAGCCGCGAGCGTCAGCTGGAGTGGAACCCTCTGCTCTTCCCTGAACCCTCGCGGCTTGATGATTGGTTTCTGGGCTCGCAGCGCCGCTCAAAGCCATTCCACGCCCCGCCCCCGTTCCTTTCTTCCCGGAAGTGCATGAAGAGCTGACAAGGTCGTGGGAGGCAATTTTTACTGCCCGGTCCCGATCTTTTCAGCTTCCCTGCCCTTACTACCCTCGATGGTGGGGAGGCCAAGGGCTATTTGGCAATCCCCCAGTGGATAAAGGCGCTCGCGGTGCACCTATGCCCGCAGAGCGCCGCCACCTGGGGCGGGTGCTCAAAGCCCCCATCCAAAGCCTGTAGGTTTACGTCGTCTCTGACAGCCAAGGTCTACGGCGCCTCCACCCTGCATGCCATGGCTCTCCTGCAAGTCTGCCAAGGCGCTAAAGGAACTGCATGAGGGTAGTTCCGCCCCGGGATTGATGCAGGAACTGTGCTGGGTGACCGACCTCGCTCTCTGAGCGACAGAGGTCACGGTGCGGTCTCTCGGGCCCCACCTGCTGGTACGTCCGATGACGTTGTCCCTTTGGTCCCCCTTGCGTGGAACTTGGACGCGTGGCTTGCACTTTCCAATCCGTTGCGATGTCTGGTCCGGAACGTCCGACTCGGCTACGCGATTCAGTTCGCCGGGTGTCCGCCCAAGTTCAGTGGTGTCCACTTCATCTTGGTGAAGGACGAAAACGCTGCTACCTTGCACGGAGATTGCTACCCTCCTAAGGAAGGGCGCGATAGAACCTGTCCCTCCAGCCGAGATGAAGAAGGGGTTTTACAGCCCCTGATTGCGGCCAATCTTGGACCTGTGAGTACTGAACTGGGCTTTACACAGACTCCTGTTCAAGATGCGGACGCAAAAACGCATTCTGGCGAGCGTCTGGCATCAAGATTGGTTCGCGGTGGTAGACCTGAAGGATGCGTACTTCCACGTCTCGATCCTCCTCGACACAGACCCTTCCTGTGGTTTGCATTCGAGGGTCAGGCATATCAGTATAAGGTCCTTCCTTTCGGCCTGTCCCTTTCTCCTCGCATCTTCACGAAGGTTGCAGAGGCAGCCCTTGCCCCGTTAAGGGAGGTGGGCATTCACATTCTCAACTATCTCGACGACTGGCTAATCTTAGCTCACTCTCGGGACATGTTGTGCGCACACAGGGACTTGGTGCTCTCACACCTCAGCCGACTAGGGCTTCGGGTCAACCGGGAAAAGAGCAAGCTCCTTCTGGTTCAGAGCATCTCTTTTCTCAGTTTGGAGTTGGACTCGGTCTCTTTGACAGCACGCCTCACGAACGAGCACGCCCAGCGGTTCCACTGAAACTTTTTCAGAGGCTCCTGGGGCATATGGCATCCTCAGCGGTGGCCACCCCGCTCGGTTTGATGCATATGAGACCACTTCAGCACTGGCTTCAGACTCGAGTCCCGAGATGGGCATGGCGCCACAGGACACATCGCGTGGTCATCACACTGGTCTGTCACCGTCTTTTCAGCCCTTGGACCGACCTCTCATTTCTATGGGCAGGCGTTCCCCTAGAACTGGTTTCCAGGCACGTCGTGGTCAGGACGGATGCCTCCAAAACGGGCTGGGGCGCTGTTTGCAATGGGCACGCAGCCCGCTACTGCATTGGCACATCAACTGCCTCGAGTTGTTGGCAATTCTGCTTGCCCTGCGGAGGTTTCGGCCATTGATCCAGGGCAAGCATGTGTTAGTTCAGACAGACAACATGGCAACGGTAGCATATGTCAACCGCCAAGGCGGTCTGCGCTCTTGTTGTATGTCACAATTCGTCCGCCGTCTCCTCTTCTGGAGTCAGCAGCACTTCAAATTGCTGCAAGCCATTCACATCCCGGGCAACCTCAACACTACAGCGGATGCGCTGTCACAACAGGTTACCCTCAGGGGAGAATGGAGACTCCACCCTCAGGTGGTCCAGCTGATTTGGAGTCGATTCGGACAGGCACAGGTGCACCTGTTCGCCTCCCAAGAATCCTCTCCACTGCCCGCTCTGGTACACCCTGACCGAGGCCCCCCTCAGCATAAACGCGCTGGCACACAGCTGGCCCCCTGGCAGGCGCAAATATGCATTTTCCCCTAGTGAGCCTACTTGCACAGACCCTGTGCAAGGTCAGGGAGGACGAGGAGCAGGTTGTCCTGGTAGCACCCTATTGGCCCGCCCAGGTGTGGTTCTCGGACCTCACGCTCCTCGCGACAGCCCCCCCTGGCGAATTCCCCTGAGGAAGGATCTTCTTTCTCAGGGACGGGGCACCATCTGGCAACCGTGACCAGACCTCTGGAATCTCCATGTCTGGCCCCTGGATGGGACACGGAAGACCTAAGCGGTCTACCACCTGCAGTGGTAGACACAATCACTCAGGCTAGGGCCCCCCTCTACGAGGGGCCTGTATGCCTTTTAAGTGCCGTCTGTTCGCTAAGTGGTGTTCTTCCCGACGGGAAGACCCCCAGAGATGCGCAGCTGGATCAGTGCTTTCCTTCCTGCAGGAGAGGTTGGAAGGGAGACAGTCCCTTTCCACCTTGAAGGTGTACGTTGCCGCCATAGCAGCACACCACGACACAGTCGACGGTAAGTCCTTAGGGAAGCGTGACCTGATCATCAGGTTCCTAAGAGGCACCAGGAGGCTGAATCCCCCCAGACCGCGCCTCGTTCCCTCATCGGACCTCTCTGTAGTTCTTCAGGGTCTACAGAGAGCCCCCTTTGAGCCTTTGCAGTCAGCCGAGCTTAAGGCACTCTCCTTGAAGACTGCCCTCCTGACTGCGCTCACTTCCATCAAGAGAGTAGGAGACCTGCAAGCGTTCTCTGTCAGCGAAACGTGCCTGGAGTTCGGTCCGGGCTACTCTCATGTGATCCTGAGATCCCGACCGGGCTTTGTGCCCAAGGTTCCCACGACCCCTTTTAGGGACCAGGTGGTGAACCTGCAAGTGCTGCCTCAGGAGGAGGCAGACCCAGCCCTGTTGTTGCTGTGTCCGGTGCGCGCTTTACGCATCTATTGGGATCGCACGCAGAGCTTTAGGATCTCTGAGCAGCTCTTTGTCTGCTCTGGTGCACAGCGGAAAGGAAGCACTGTCTCCAAACAAAGGATTGCCCACTGCCTCATTGACACCATAACTATGGCATATTACTCCCAGGACATGCCGTCCCTGGTAGGGCTACAAGCCCATTCTACCAGGGGTGTAGTGGCCTCCTGGGCCCTGGCCAGGGGTGCTTCTCCAATAGACATTTGCAGAGCAGCAGGCTGGGCAACACCCAACACCTTTTCAAGGTTCTACAACCTCCGGGTGGAACCGGTTTCATCCCAGGTAGTGGCACGCAATACAAGCGGATAAGCCCGGGATAGCCGGCCGGGTGTATCGCTTGCACATAGCGCCTTCCACCTCCTTTTGAGCTGAAGATGTGCGCCATTAATTCCCAGTAGTGTTCACAAACTTTGTTCCCTGGTTGACTTCCTCTGAGCCCTGTGGCAGTCAAGTTTTCAGAGAGACTTGCTGCCAGCCCAGTACACGTGCTAACTAAGAGTCCTGTTCTGGGGTAGGTGCTCCGCATATGGCGGTTCCCTGTAAGGCTAACCCCATGCGATTATATATCTTCCGCTAATTCGTTTCCCTGTTGGCAAACTGCATCTTCCTTGGGCAGAGCCCCTCTGCCCCAGTCTCCATGTTTGTAGTAACTCCTCCCTTGTTGGGTAGGATCTACCTTGAAGACTCTCCACATGGTCGGAAAGACCATGTGACTTATTTTTCCACTTAAATATCCCCCCCTCTCTTTGGGCGAGGTGTGGTCTCCGCAGTGTCTTCCCTTGGGAGGGACACCCCCCGACTAGACCTGGCGGCCCAGTTGGATAATCTCCCTTTTTTAGGGAGTGGAAAAAAAGAAGGGGAAAAGAGGCCATGACTGGGTTAGCCTGTCTCTATCTTTTGGGTAGTCGACTTGTCCCCAAAGGGCCGTTCGACACTCATAACTATGTTGGGGGAGGTTACGTGTCGACCTGGTGTGCTGGCTACGAGGCACACAGTAGTCTGCCCACCACACACCGCCAGTTCATGTAACACAGTTCAGCCAATTGTGGCGTTTCATATAGGGACCCCTAGTGTCACTACATCGACACAATGTCGAGTGAGTGACAGATGGTTACTTGTCCCTCCTGCCACAATGCTGAACTACCCGCTGAAATGGCCGGACCTTATATCGGCTCCTCAGCATAAAACCTGAATGAGTGTTTGCATACCAGCTCCTTTTATCCACTCACCAATTTTCATTGGCCTTTTATCAAAGACCAGAGGTGTCTCAGGCTCCCAAGAGTGACCCCTAGTGTCACTACATCGACAAAACGTCTCGTTCCCTCCATCAGGGAACGGAAGTTACACAAGTAACCATAACGTTTTTTACACACACACAAAAAAATAATAATAATAATAATAAAAATAAATAACAGTCATATATTTGTAAAACATGATTATTTTCCACCCTCATTATGAACCTCTTTCAGAAATGCTTAGTTTTTGTGCAGCTTTTCCTTTAATACTTTACAGTAAATGCCCACTGTTATGATTGGTTCTCTGCTTTTGACTGATTTGCTCTCGCCTTGCCATCTAACTGCTAATTGCCAGGCTAGGGAAGTGATAAATAAGGTAAAGTAGGTGTTGATATGCTGTTGTGGAGGTGGTCAGATGCAAATGTGTACCACAGTGTGACATCACAATGTGGAGGAATTAGAGAACGAGTCGTTTTGGCAGCTTGGTTTCAACAAATGCTCTTTTTGCAGTTAGTGGTGTGCATCCCTTCATTGAAAACAGTTGTTTCGAAATTTAGAATGTACTATGTCGTCCGCCAGACATGTCCGGTGTGCAACCCCCTTTACTCTCTCTCTCTTTCTCTCTCTCACACACACAGACACACACACACACACACACACACACACACACACACACACACACACACACACACAAACACATTCAGCATGTGCATAGAGAGAGAGAGAGAGAAGCCACGTGAAGATAGTTAAAATAAAAATGGATGCACATGTACTACTTCACATTTTTTTCTATTCTTGTTTTTTTTTTTTTTTTTCTTCTTTATCTGTCAAAAAGCATTTGGGATTATATGTCAATGTTTTAAAAGTTTGGTATGAAGAAAAAAATGACTGACACTCCGCTAAGCCTGTTGCTAACACTATTAAGCTTTCCTGCCTGTGCCTGTTCTTTAATTACACATTTATTAATTGTGCAATTATGTAGTATTTGTACAATATATGCCTAAATGAACCGAACTAAGGGGGAAAACCAGGTTCCAAATCAAATGCTCTAAACAAACTAAGGACCGCCCTTTGTCCTTTTCTGAAACATACAACTTACACAAATGCACACAAAGACACACATAGACGCACATAAAACTAATGAATGTTTGGCTTCAAACTTGACTTTCCAAACATCCCATTTTCTTTCTTTGTGGAACACGAAAGGATAATTTTTGAAGAATCTTTATGCTTCTTTATTACAGTTCACAATGACCTTGGCTGTGAAACTCCCCAAAACACTAAAAGGAGCATAAACGGATTACTTATGACTCGTGTGCTATATTTCAATTCTTCTGAAGCCTTACGGAAGCTTCGCGTGAGAAAAAGATCAATATTTAGGTTGTTATTCACAGAAAATCTCTTAATTCTCAATCTTCATACTATATATTTGTGCATGTTTTATGATCAACAAATCCTGGTGTGATCAGAGGAACGTGCATTCTATCAAGTCTTTCTGCTCTCCTGATCTGGAATTTCTCATGCTTCTGTGTCGGCCATTCTGACTACCGAGGGAATTCACAGCGGTCATTATCACAGCTGTGTACATCAACCCCACAAGCCGACACAGACCGGGGACTCAAGGAACTGTATGAGAGTATAAGCAAGCAGGCACCCTGAGGCCACGTTCATTGTGACCTGGGACTTTAACTAAGCCAACTTCAAGTCAACAGCACCAAAATACTACCAACACATCAGTTTCAACACACGAGGGGACTGGGTTTTGGACCATTGCTACTTTCCCTTCCGGGATGGCTACAAATCCCTCCCCCACCCACCATTTGGCAAATCGGACCACCCTACCATTCTGCTTCTGCCCGCTTTTTTCCACTAATTACATGGGGGAGGGTACATTGTATTTTTATTGTATATAATTTTCTTATTTTTTGTATACTATATATTGTATATTATTATTACTTTTTTTAGTATACAGTCTTCTTATTTTGTGTATACTGTATATTGTATATTATTAGGTGTATATTGTGTTGTGTAACAGATGTGCAAACTGTGTTATGTGTAAATCAGATGTTTATTGTAATTGTCATACTGCTATGTTGCTTAGACTTTCACCCAATGTTGCACTTGTGTATATGGTTGAGTGACATTAAAGGGATTTCATTTTATTTTATTTTATATTTGAACTGGCATGGTGTGTTCAGTTACGACATATGCAAGAACCAATGACAGATTTGGCAAAGGGGAAGATTAACATTGAATAATGACTTATATTTTGAAATTCTGAAGACTTGGAATGTAGTGCATGAGTCGTATTCATTATGGAGCTTGACAGACGTGGTCACTGTGAACTGTTGTTGTATGGAAAAGAGTTGCATAAAACTTCTTCCAAATTTCTGCTTTTTGTTCCACACCATTTACAGTATATATATATATATATATATATATATATATATATATATATATATATATATATATATATATATACTGTATATTAGGGCTGTTGAATTAATGTGTTAATTCAGTGTGATTATATATATATATATATATATATATATATATATATATATATATATATATATATATATAGCACTTAATATATATGACTGAAATGTCAGAATAATAGTAGAGAGAATGATTTCTTTCTTTCATCACATTCTCAATGGGTCAGAAGTTTACATACACTTTGTTAGTATTTGGAAGCATTGCCTTTAAATTGTTTATCTTGGGTCAAACATTTTGGGTAGCTTTCCACAGGCTTCTCACAATAAGTTGCTGGAATTTTGGCCCATTCCTTCAGACAGAACTGGTGTAACTGAATCAGGTTTGTAGGCCTCCTTGCTCGCACACGCTTTTTCAGTTCTGCCCACAAATATTCCATCGGATTGAGGTCAGGATTTGTGATGGCCACTCCAATACCTTGACTTTGTTGTCCTTAAGCCATTTTGCCACAACTTTGGAGGTAAGCTTGGGGTCATTGTCCATTTGAAAGACCCATTTGCGACCGAGCTTTAACTTCATGGATGATATCTTGAGAAGTTGTTTCAATATATCCACATAATTTTCCTTCCTCATGATGCCATTTATTTTGTGAAGTGCACCAGTCCCTCCTGCAGCAAAGCACCCCCACAACATGATGCTGCCACCCCCATGCTTCATGGTTGGGATGGTGTTCTTCGGCTTGCAAGCCTCACCCTTTTTCCTCCAAATATAACGATGGTCATTATGGCCAAACAGTACAATTTTTGTTTCATTAGACCAGAGTGCATTTCTCCAAAAAGTAAGATCTTTGTCCCCATGTGCACTTGCAAACTGTAGTCTGAAGGTACCACATTCATCTGTACAAACAATAGTACGCAAGTATAGACACCATGAGACCATGCAACCATCATACCGCTCAGGAAGGAGATGCATTCTGTCTCCTAGAGATTAACGTAGTTTTGGAGCAGTGGCTTCTTCCTTGCTGAGCAGCCTTTCAGGTTATGTCAATATTGGACTTGTTTTACTGTGGATATAGATACTTGTCTACCTGTTTCCTCCAGCATCTTCACAAGGTCCTTTTCTGTTGTTTTTGGATTTTCACTTTTTGCACCAAACTACGTTAATCTCTAGGAGACACAATGCGTCTCCTTCCTGAGCGGTATGATGGCTGCATGGTCCCATGGTGTTTATACTTGCGTACTATTGTTTGTACAGATGAATGTGGTACCTTCAGGCCTTTGGAAATTGCTCCCAAGGATGAACCAGACTTGTGGAGGTCCACAATTTTTTTCTGAGGTCTTGGCTGATTTCTTTTGATTTTACCATGATGTCAAGGAAATAAGCACTGAGTTTGAATGTAGACCTTAAAATACATCCACAGGTACACCCCCAATTCAGTACACCTCCTATCAGAAGCTAGTTGTCTAATTGTCTAAAGGCTTGACATCATTTTATGGAATTTTCCAAGCTGCTTAAATGCACAGTTAACTTAGTGTATATAAACGTCTGACTCACTGGAATTGTGACATAGTCAATTAAAAGTGAAACAATCTGTCTGTAAACAAGTGTTGGGCAAATTACTCATGTCATGCTTCAACCTATGTGTATGTAAATTTCTGAATTCAACTATATATATATATATATATATATATATATATATATATATATATATATATGTGTGTGTGTGTGTGTGTGTGTGTATGTGTGTGTGTGTAAGTGCTTAAAAAAATCACAATTACTCATGTCCCTGGACCGTTATATGGAATATTCCTACCCTCAGAGCAATTCTAGCTTGAAGTACCACCTGTTTTCAGTGGGGAACAGTAAGCGAAACTCCAGCTGTACAGGCAATGCACAGCTGTACAGAGAACAACAAACCAAAATCAGGCTTGTTTGAAAGTAACAACAGCACAAGATGAGAACGTCATGGTTACTGGTGTAACCTCCGTTCCCTGATGGAGGGAACGAGACGTTGGTGTCGATGTAGTGACACTAGGGGTCACTCTTGGGAGCCCGAGACACCTCTGGTCTTTGATAAAAGGCCAATGAAAATTGGCGAGTGGTATTTGCATGCCACCCCGAACATACAGGTATAAAAGGAGCTGGTATACAACCACTCATTCAGGTTTTATGCTGAGGAGCCGATATAAGGTCCGGCCATTTCAGCGGGTAGTTCAGCGTTGTGGCAGGAGGGACCAACGACTCGTTCCCTCCATCAGGGAACGGAGGTTACACCAGTAACCATGACGTTCCCTATCTGTCACTCACTCGACGTTGGTGTCGATGTAGTGACACTAGGGGTCCCTATACAAAACGCCACAAGGCTGAACTGTGTTATGTGAACTGGCGGTGTGTGGTGGGCAGACTTGCTGTGTGCCTCATAGCCAGCACACCAGGTCGACACGTAACCTCCCCCAACAGTTATGAGTGTCGAACGGCCCTTTTTGGGGACAAGTCGACTACCCAGAGATAGAGACAGGCTTAACCCAGTCGTGGCCTCTTTCCCCTTCTCTTTTTCCACTCCCTAAAAAAGAAGGGGGATTATCCGACTGGGCCACCAGGTCTAGTTGGGGGGTGTCCCTCCCAAGGGGAGGACACCGCGGAGACCACACCTCGCCCCAAGAGAGGGGGGGATATTTAAGTGGAAAAATACATCACATGGTCTTTCCAACCATGTGGAGAGCCTTCAAGGTAGATCCTGCCCAAAGGGGAGGAGTTACTACAACATGGAGACTGGGGCAGAGGGGCTCTGCCCAAGGAAGACGCAGTTTGCCAGCAGGGAAATGAATTAGCGGAAGATATAGATCACATGGGGTTAGCCTTACAGGGAACCGCCACATGCGGAGCACCTACCCCAGAACCGGGCTCTTAGTTAGCGCGTGTACTGGGCTGGCAGCGAGTCTCTCCGAAAATTCGACTGCCACAGGGCTCGGAGGAAGTCAACCAGGGAACAACTTTTGTGAACACTACTGGGAATTAACAGCGCACGTCTTCAGCTCAAAAGGAGGTGGAAGGCGCTATGTGCAAGAGATACACCTGGCCGGCTATCCCGGGCTTATCCGCTTGTGTTGTGTGCCAGTACCTGGGACGAAACCGGTTCCACCCGGAGGTTGTAGAACCTTGCAAAGGTGTTGGGTGTTGCCCAGCCCGCTGCTCTGCAAATGTCTGTTAGAGAGGCACCTCTGGCCAGGGCCCAAGAAGCCGCTACACCACGGGTAGAATGGGCTCATAGCCCTACCGGGGGCAGCATGTTTTGGGCGAGATATGCCATAGTTATGGCGTCAATGAGCCAGTGGGCGATCCTCTGCTTGGAGACAGTGCTTCCTTTCCGCTGTGCACCAAAGCAGACAAAGAGCTGCTAAGAGACTCTAAAGCTCTGCGTGCGATCCAAATAGATGCGTAAAGCGCACACCGGACACAGCAACAACAGGGCTGGGTCTGCCTCCTCCTGGGGCAGCACTTGCAGGTTCACCACCTGGTCCCTAAAAGGAGTGGTGGGAACCTTGGGCACATAGCCGGTCGGGGTCTCAGGATCATGTGAGAATAGCCCAGAACAAACTCCAGGCACGTTTCGCTGACAGAGAATGCTTGCAGGTCACCTACCCTCTTGATGGAAGTGACCGCAGTCAGGAGGGCAGTCTTCAAGGAGAGTGCCTTAAGCTCGGCTGACTGCAAAGCTCAAAGGGGGCTCTATGTAGACCCTGAAAAACTATAGAGGTCCGATGAGGGAATGAGGTGTGGCCTGGAGGGATTCAGCCTCCTGGCGCCTCTTGGGAACCTGATGATCAGATCATGCTTCCCTAAGGACTTACCGTCGACTGCGTCGTGGTGTGCTGCTATGGCAGCAACGTACACCTTCAAGGTGGAAGGGGACAGCCTCCCTTCCAACCTCTCTTGCAGGAAGGAAAGCACTGATCTGACTGCGCATCTCTGGGGGTCTTCCCGAGGGGAAGAACACCACTAAGCGAACAGACACCACTTAAAGTCATACAGGGGCCTCGTAGGGGGAGCCCTAGCCTGAGTGAACGCGTCTACCATCGCAGGTGGGAGACAGCTTAGGTCTTCTGCATCCCGTCCAGAGGCCAGACATGGAGATTCCAGAGGTCTGGGCGCAGGTGCCGGATGGTGCCCCTTCCCTGAGAAAGAAGGTCCTTCCTCAGGGGAATTTGCCCGGGGAGAGCTGTCGCGAGGAGCGTGAGGTCTGAGCACCACGTCTGGGCGGGCCAGTAGGGTGCTTACAAGCACGACCTTCTCCTCATCCTCCCTGACCTTGCACAGTGTCTGTGCAAGCAGGCTCACTGGGGGAAAACGCATATTTGCGAATGCCAGGGGAACAGCTGTGTGCCAGTGCGTCTATGCCGAGGAAGGCCTCAGTCAGGGTGTACCAGAGCGGGCAGTGGGGAGGATTCTTGGGAGGCGAACAGGTGCACCTGTGCCTGTCGAATCGACTGCAAATCAGCTGGACCACCTGAAGGTGGAGTCTCCACTCTCCCTTGAGGGTAACCTGTTGTGACGGTGCATCTGCCAAAGTGTTGAGGTTGCCCGGGATGTGAGTGGCTTGCAGCGAATTGAGGTGCTGCTGACTCTGTTGGAGGAGACGGCGGGCGAGTTGTGACATACAGCGGGAGCGCAGACCGCCTTGGCGGTTGACATATGCTACCGCTGCCGTGCTGTCTGTCCGAACTAGCACATGCTTGTCCTGGATCAACGGCCGGAACCTCTGCAGGGCGAGCAGAATTGCCAGTAACTCGAGGCAGTTGATGTGCCAACGCAGTCGCGGACCCGTCCAGAGGCCGGCGGCTGCGTGCCTGTTACCAACGGCGCCCCAGCCTGTTTTGGAGGCATCCGTCGTGACCACGACGCGCCTAGAGTCCAGTTCTAGGGGAACACCTGCTCGTAGAAACGAGAGGTCTGTCCAAGGGCTGAAAAGACGGTGACAGACCAACGTAATGGCCACGCGGTGTGTCCCGTGGCTCCATGCCCGTCTCGGGACTCGAGTCTGGAGCCAGTGCTGAAGCGGCCTCATATGCATCAACCCGAACGGGGTTGCCACCACCGAGGATGCCATATGCCCCAGGAGCCTCTGAAAAAGTTTTAGTGGAACCGCTGTTTTCTGTTTGAACGCCTTCAAACAGGCCAGCACCGACTGGGCGCGCTCGTTCGTAAGGTGCGCCTTCAAGGAGACTGAGTCCAACTCCAAACCGAGAAAAGAGATGCTCTGAACCGGGAGGAGCTTGCTCTTTTCCCAGTTGACCCGAAGCCCTAGTTGGCTGAGGTGTGAGAGCACCAGGTCCCTGTGTGCGCATAACACGTCTCGATTGTGAGCTAAGATTAGCCAGTCATCGAGATAGTTGAGAATGCGAATGGCCACCTCCCTTAACGGGGCAAGGGCAGCCTCTGCGATCTTCGTAAAGACGCGAGGAGACAGAACGCGAACCACAGGAAGGGTCTGTGTCGAGGAAGGATCGAGACGTGAAAGAACGCATCCTTCGGGTCTACCAATCTTGATGCCGGACTCTCGCTAGAATGCGTCTTTGCGTCAGCATCTTGAACGGGAGTCTGTGTAAAGCCCGGTTCAGTACTCGCAGGTCCAAGATTGGCCGCAACCCACCGCCTTTTTTTCGGTACAGTGAAATAGGGGCTGTAAAACCCTTTCTTCATCTCAGCTGGAGGGACAGGTTCTATCGCGTCCTTCCGTAGGAGGGTAGCGATCTCTGCGCAAGGTATCAGCGTTTTCGTCTTTCACCAAGGTGAAGTGGACACCGCTGGACCTGGGCGGATGCCAGGTGAAGTGAATCGCGCAGCCGAGTCGGACGGTCCAGACCAGCCCTCGTGATGGACTGGAAAGCGCAAGCCATGCGTCCACGTTCCACGCAAGGGGGACCAAAGGGACAACGTCATCAGATGTACCGGCAGGTGGGGCCTCGTGGCGGGGCGGAGCTCGAGGTGCCACATCACGTCTTGGCCATGCTGAGTCCGAGGACATCGAAGCACTTACCTGGCTCCTTGTGACCACCCCCGGAACAGCCTGGGACGGGGGAGGAAGAGGCCTGTCCTCGTGACCCATGGAGACTGTCACATCAGGGGCAGATCTGTGCCACAGCTAGGCGCTCAGGGCGGGAGACCGCCGCTGGAGCGCCAACCTGCCAAACGGAGTGGTGGACGGTGGTCGTGATGCCAGCCGTACACACCGGATATGTGACCCAGGGAACAAGGAAACCACTCTTGCTAAACTCTTGAGTACTGCAGCCACTTGGGCATGCAGCGCAATTAAATGCAAAAGGTAACAAAAAGATGAAGATCTACTTACCAGCTCCAGAGCAGCGGGTTTTGTTGTCCCTGGGTCGCCCGTCTCAAGGGTGCTTTGAAGCCTTTCACGGGTTCTGGGCGGCCGCGAGACGGGTGGCATCTGCTTCCTGCGGTGGGCTCCACGCCGGGGCCAGGCCGAAGGGGCGGGCTGCGGTGGAGCCGGTGCAGTCACCGCAGGGGGACACCCTTGGCGATGAGTAGATGGGGTCCGGGATCTTGAGCCACGCCGGGGCAGGATAAGCCGGCTAGCATCCATCTACTGCTCTACCATCGAGAACTGCTGGGCAAAGTCCTCAACGGTGTCACCGAATAGGCCCGCCTGGGAAATGGGGGCAGCAAGGAATCGTGTCCTGTCGGCCTCACCCATCTCGACCAGGTTGAGCCAAAGGTGGCACTCCTGGACCACTAGTGTGGCCATCGTCCGCCCGAGAGACCGCGCCGTGACCTCCGTCGCTCGGAGAGCGAGGTCGGTCGCCGAGCACAGTTCCTGCATCAATCCTGGGGCGGAACTACCCTCGTGCAGTTCCTTTAGCGCCTCGGCGGACTTGCAGGACAGCCATGGCGTGCAGGGCGGAGGCGGCTTGTCCAGCGGCACCGTAGGCCTTGGCCGTCAGAGACGACGTAAACCTACAGGCCTTGGACGGGGACTTTGGGCACTCTGCGGGCATAGGTGCACCGCGAGCGCCTTTATCCACTGGGGGATTGCCGAATAACCCTTGGCCGCCCAACCATCGAGCGTAGTGAGAGCGGGGAAGCTGAAAAGATCGGGACCGGGCAGTAAAAAGTGCCTCCCGCGACCTTGTCAGCTCTTCATGCACTTCCGGGAAGAAAGGAACGGGGCAGGGCGTGGCTTTGAGCGGCGCCGCGGGCCCAGGAACCAATCACCGAGCCGCGAGGGTTCAGGGAAGAGCGGTGAAATCCACTCTAACCGACGCTCGCGGCTGCCCGGGAAAGCATGTCGTCATCGCCGCGTCAGCCTGTGACTGGGCAATTTTCATTGGCCTTTTTTCAAAGACCAGAGGTGTTTCGGGCTCCCAAGGGTGACCCCTAGCGTCACTACATCGACACAACGTCGAGTGAGTGACAGATAGGGAACTATGTGATCCTCTAATGAGCATAAATACTCACAGCACAGCATTTTGGGTAAAATCATTGGTTTTGTATCATATTAAATATTTATCGTCACCTTTCAGTATTGAATGGATTATAAGTATATTTATTATCTAAATTGCTCTCGCTCCATCCGCCGATGCTACCTTAGAATTTAGCCAAAATGAGATATCTTAAGAGGCAGCATAATTAAGAAACCTACCTTTTGGAACAGACTTCACTTCAGGTTCCACCTTTGATGTCTTAAAATGTTGCCTCCGGAGGATGCTTACTAGGTTTTGGAACAGACCCAATATGTTGCCTTCTAAAGCCATTATCAAGTCTTATCAAAGCTTTACTTGTCTGCAACAATAATGTAATGCATTTTAATTATCTGGCTATTATTTTAATAAAATATTTTTTTATTTATAATTATTTAAATATAACTATTTATAATTATCTAATAATTATTATTGAATTATTGTTAATTGAGGGGCTTTGTAACGTATGCTGGAATTGCTGACAATGATGGCAATGACGAAGACGTGAAGATGAAGAACCCAAGTGCAGTTTATTTACAAAGTACGTGAAATCCAAAAACCCTAACCATAAACGTGATCTAACAAAAACATAAACTAGACTTGACTATGACTATGTCTACGACTACAAAACAACATTCACATTCATCACATTCAATACCTGACCAACACACAATGGAAAACATGAGGCTTAAATACATGGACATGGGGAACATAAACCAATTAACAAACAGAACTCATAACAAGTTAATTAAACAATAAACCAATGAAAACATGACACATGAACATGGAGGGAAAACAGAAATTACATGACTAGTGAAACAGGAACACATGACGTGAAACAGGAACTAGAATTTCAAAATAAAAGACATAAATCAACAGAATACACATGACATATCCCCCCCACTATGGGGTGGCTCCTGACACCCCAACACATAAACAAAACACGTAAAACATGACATAATTCAAAGTTCTGTAGGGAGCGGGGGGGGGGGTGTCTTGAGGCGTGGCGTGGTGAGAAAGGGCAAAGGGCATGGGACCAGGGCAAAGTCTGTGGGGGTTGAAGCCATGAGAGGCTCGAGGGGCGGAGCGATGGAAGATGGAGCCGTGAGAGGCTCGAGGGGTGGAGCCATGGAACGTGGTGCCCAGAGAGTAGCCGAAGACTCAAAGGGCCAGGGTGGAGCCGATGGCAGGGAGGACCAAGGCAGTGCTGGAGGCTCGAAGGAGCAAGGCGGAGCTGAGGGATCGGAAGACTGTAGCCGGTGGGACTGAGGACCAAGGTGGAGCCGTAGGGAAGAAGGTCCCCGGTGAAGCTGACAGATTGGAGGGACGAGGCGCAGCCAGAGGATCGGAGAGCCAAAGCGAAGCCAGGTGACCGACAGACCAAGGAGGAGCCGGAGGGACGAGGGACCCCGGCACAGCCGACAGGCTGAAGGACCGTAGTGGAGCCGAGGGAACGCTGAGCTGAGGCAATGTCGAGGGACCGACAGGCCAAGGCGAAGTCCAGGGCTCGGAGGGTCCAGGCGGGATCGGAGGGCCGAAAGTTCCCCTTGCCTGCTCAGGAGAACTAAGGGTGGGTATAAGGGTGGGAACCATCTCCAGGTCCCACTGCTCAGGTGTGGCTGTGACGTGGCATGGAGCAGGCTGAGGCGTCGCTGTGACGTGGCATGGAGCAGGCTGAGGAGTCGCTGTGACGTGGAACTCTGACTCGGCGGCGGCCATGACGTGGAACTCTGGCTCGGCGGCGGCCATGACGTGGAACTCTGGCTCGGGATCCACCTCCCCCACAGTGAACAGGGAAGCAATGAACCGTAGGGCGAGGTCGATATATTGAGCCAGGCTGAGGGAACTGCGACCGCCAGGCATCAAAAAAGAAATGGACTCATTCAGTCCAAATCTAAAACAGTCTTTGAGGGCAACCTCATTAAAGTCCACCTGGCTGGCTAGACCGCAGAAGTCCTCAACATAGTCCTCCAGGGGACGATTCCCTTGACGTAGGCGCAGAAGCCGAACTGCTGGTTCATGGTTGGTCTAGTATTCTGTAATGTATGCTGGAACTGCTGACAATGATGGCAATGACGAAGATGTGAAGATGAAGAACCCAAGTGCAGTTTATTTACAAAACAACGTTCACATTCATCACATTCAATACTTGACCAACACACAATGGAAAACATGAGGCTTAAATACATGGACATGGGGAACATAAACCAATGAACAAACAGAACTCATAACAAGTTAATTAAACAATAAACCAATGAAAACACGACACATGAACATGGAGGGAAAACAGAAATCACATGACTAGGGAAACAGGAACACATGACATGAAACAGGAACTAGAATTTCAAAATAAAAGACATGAATCAACAGAATACACATGACAGGCTTTCTCAGAAAATATGTATCTATGCAATTAATTCTGATTAATCTGATTAATTAATTGGTGTATCATGTAATTAATTTGATTTAAAATTGGAATTGATTGACAGCTCGAATATATGTCTAGTATAATACAATAAATATTCTTGGAATGTGGTCAAAGAAAGCATATTATAAAAAACAAACAAACTCAAAGGAGCAATATGTAACATTTACATCAAGCGTTTAAAATGAGTACTGCAGTCCAAATTCTAAATATTAGGGAGAGTTGTCTCCCCCGCCCCCTCCACCCCAGACTCGAAGTTCACGCAGGTTGCCAGGTTGAGGACACGCAATAGGAACGAGCAAACTGACAATGTTTTTATTGTTTGCAAATTATAAGCCAGCTCATGTGGATTTTTTTATAACTTTGCTAGCTTCCAAAGCTGTAGCACACTGTGTTTGCCCGCTAACTTGTTTCAAATCTGGCAACCCGGGGTGTTGAAATACTACTGGGAAATGGGCAGTGGACGGGATCACACAGGCCAAAACATAAACAGAAATTCCGGCCCGGAACGGACATTTCAAAGTAGAATATACTGGCTGTAGCATTGATTTCAGAGAAGCCAATATTTCAAATTAGCATGCTTCCTAAATCTCTGATAACATATTATGATAATTTTATGCTTTAGTACAGTAAATATATTACATATGGCTACTTTAGAACCTCCAAATGAATAACCTAAAGCAACATGTGAAGAGGGCTTTTTCTGAAGTTTTGTATTATTAATTACACTGCTCATTAGTTGTTATGCCTCTGGTCAAAGCTCTGGTGAAACAGAGTCTTCTGTTGCAATTTTTTTCTAAAAACATTTGCTCAACACACCTCGGGCTTTGGTCTTGTGAAGCTCCATTTGATTTCTTTACCTCCATGCTGTGTCCTTGTTTTATTTACTGGTCTAGATTTTGTCTAAGCGAGTGAACATATTTTGAGACTGCTGTTGGGCTCCACACCCATTCCATTCACTAGAAACAAATCTATGCTTTTAAATGGCATCTGGCCACTGCGGGGAAACCACACGAATGTAAAAGTGACTCACAAATTATTATATACCACAGCAGTGTGATGTTATGCCACACACGGATAAAGGAAACAAAATACAAGCAAAACGAGAGTTTGAAAAAGAAACAATAAAACTAAAACAGATATAGGCCCGAAACAACATTCACCTGCTGCGAGTATTAATTTCAAAGTGGCTAGCATTGGACTGATGAATAGTAAATGCACTTATGACCTAGGTTGTCAGTTGTAAACAAACCTTTTTAATTGTTTGCTTATTTATTTTCAATGTGGAACCAAAGCTCCACTATGCAGTATTATTGTCGGACACCTGCATGCATTTTCTCCGCCAGTGTGTAAATTGATTTTTTGTTGCACACCTGTCCTTTTTTAGATTCTGATTCATTGACTCTGGGCTGTTTCTGTCTATAGTCTATGCTCTGGAAAGGAACAGGTCAAAGAGTGTGCTATGAGTGATTTTTGTTATGAAAGTGCTCTATGCTATGTCTACTTAACCAGGTGAAGGTCAGAGTGATGCTCTGGAGAGATAAGAGGAGACCTCAAAACAGGATGCAGTAGACAGACACCCCCTGCTGAAGGAGGTTGTGATTGCCTTGAGCTGTCAGCTGATGACGCATAAGCCAAAGTCAGTGACTGCCCTTCCGCTGTTTTTACCCC
Source organism: Myxocyprinus asiaticus (assembly GCF_019703515.2). Classification (NCBI taxonomy): domain Eukaryota; kingdom Metazoa; phylum Chordata; class Actinopteri; order Cypriniformes; family Catostomidae; genus Myxocyprinus; species Myxocyprinus asiaticus. The sequence continues at coordinate 25,146,971 of NC_059380.1, forward strand.
TTATTAGAAGCCACATTGTCAAGTCCATCTGAAGAAGCCATTCTTGTTAGTGTTTATGTAGTGTTTATAAACAGTTAAAAACATATGATAAAATATATTTATCAAAATGCATCATTTAACATTTAATTGTCATGATAATGCTTTTTTTTTTTGTCTCATTATAAAAAAATAATAAGCAATAAGCAATTGTTGCCAGTAATTGCATTCATTAGATTAACACAGTATAGATGCTTGTCATCTCTGCCTGAAGATGTTGTGCATTGAAGCATTTTCTCAAGTTCAAGCAAGGCCTAATCAATAGAAATTCTTGAGGACTTCTTGCAAAAGTTTTGCCAGACATTCTGTCTTTTCTGAGTTCACCATGTTGCATTGATCAGTAAAGATGTGAGTTTTCATTGAGGTAAAGAAGAGCTCTCATCAGGTGGTGCCACCACAGTGAGCGTGAATGAATCAAACAGCTGGGTGTCTGTGGTTCTGTGACAGTGGCGTCTGAATAGAAGAATCAACAGAATACATTATATTCACCCTGTCTTTGAGAAACTCCAATGAGTTGTCAATATGTGGTCAGCAGCCTCAGAAAACACAGACAAGAGCGAAAGAAAGCATCCTGGTTACTTTCGTAACCTTCGTTCCCTGATGAGACATTGTGTCGATGTAGTGACACTAGGGGTCGCCCTTGGGAGCCCAAACACCTCTGATCTTTGAGAAAAGGCCAATGGGAATGGCGAGTGGAATTTGCATGCCACTCCCCCAGACATATGGGTATAAAAGGAGCTGGCTTGCAACCACTCATTCAGGTTTTGTGCTGAGGAGCCAAGACAAGGTCCCGGCCATTTCAGCGGGTAGTTCAGTGTTGTGGCAGGAGGGACACAACGTCTCGTTCCCTCCATCAGGAAACGGAGGTTACGAAAGTAACCAGGACATTCCCTATCTGTCACTCACTTGACATTGTGTCGATGTAGTGACACTAGGAGTCCCTATACAAAATGCCACAACTAGCTGAACTGTGTTATGTGAACTGGCGGTGCGAGATGGGTAGACCATTGTGTGCCTCGTAGCCATCATACCCAGCCTTCATGTAACCTCCCCCAACGTTCTTACGAGCATCGTATGGTCCCCTGCACCTCAGGGACAAGTCGACTGCCCAAAAAATGTGGACCGGCTGCCCCAGCCGTGGCCTCTTCTCTTTCTTCTCCCCAAAAGGAAAAATCGTTCAGTTGGGGGCCATATAGCGTCCGCATCGGGGGTTGTCACTCCCAAGGGGAAGACACCACGGAGACCACACCCTGCCTAGGGGGGAGGAAGTTGTGTGGAAATATGTCACATGGTCTTACTGAGACTTGTCAGCAGTGTCTCATGTGGAGAAGTCCCTGTGGTAGGTCCTATCCAGGGGGGAAGGAGCTCTACAAACACGGCGACCGGGGGCAGAGGGGCCTCTGCCCAAGGAAGACGTGGGTTCACCAATGGGGGAACTGTCTCACGGAAGATACATCACACGGGGTTACATATGGGCAACCAGTGCATGTGGAGCACCTACCCCAGTACAGGGCCAAGTTAGCACACATACTGGGCTGGCAGCGAGTTTCTCAGCAAACTCACCTCCCACAGGGCAAAGGAGGAAGGACATCCAGGGTCCACGACTTTGTGAACATGACTGGGGGTAAAAAGTGCACGTCTTCACTTCTGGGAGGGGAAAGACACTATACGCAAGCAGTACACCTGGCCAGCTGTCCTGCAACATACCTGCTTGTACCTGACAACACACGGGACGAGACCGGCTCAACCCAGAGATTGTAGAACCTCGCAAAGGTATTGGATGTTGCCCAGCCCGCTGCTCTGCAGATGTCTGCTAAAGAGGCGCCATTGGTCAGAGCCCAGGAGGCCACTGGCCAGCTCAACTGACTCCAGGGTCTCAAATGGAGCTCCTCATAGGCCCTGAAGGACCACGCAGACAGAGACACGGTCTGGGTGGATTCAACCTCCTCGCGCCTCTAAGGAACCTGATGACCAGGGTCGTGCTTCCCAAGAGACTTACCATCAACTGCATCGTGGTGTACCGTTATAGCGGCTATGTACACCTTCAAGGTGGAGGGGGACAGCCACCCCTCCAGCCTCTCCTGCAGGAAGGAAAGCACTGACCCGACTGCACATCTCTGGGGGTTTTCACATCGGGAAGAACACCACTTAGTGAACAGATGCCACTTCAAGGCATACAGGTGCCTCGTAGAGGGAGCCCTAGCCTGAGTGATCGTGTCTACCACCGCGGGCAGTAGACCACTTAGGTCTTCCGCATCCCTTCCAAGGGCCAGACGTAGAGATTCTAGAGGTCTGGTCATGGGTTCCAGATGGTGCCCCGTCCCTGAGAAAGAAGGTCCTTCCTCAGGGGAATTCGCCGGGGGGGGGCTATCGCGAGGAGCGTGAGGTCTGAGAACCAAGTCTGGGTTGGCCAGTAAGGTGCTACTAGGATGACCTGCTCCTCGTCCTCCCTGACCTTGCACAGCGTCTGTGCAAGTAGGCTCACTGGGGGGAATGCATACTTGAGTAGCCCCCAGGGCCAGCTGTGTGCCAGCACATCTGTGCTGAGGGGAGCCTCGGTCAGGGCATACCAGAGCGGGCAGTGGGAGGATTCCTGGGAAGCGAACAGGTCTACCTGCACTTGACTGAATCGACTCCAAATCAGCTGGACCACCTGGGGATGGAGTCTCCACTCTCCCCTGAGCATGACATGCCATGACAGTGTGTCCACCACGCTGTTGAGGTCACCCTGGATATGAGTGACCCGCAACAACTTAAGCCTCTGCTGACTCCAGAGGAGGAGACGGCGGGCGAGTTGCGACATGCGACGAGAACGCACGCCACCTTGGTGGTTGATGTACGCTACCGTCGCCGAGTTGTCCGTCCGGACCAACACGTGCTTGTCCTGGATCAATGGCCGAAGCCTCCGCAGGGCAAGCAATACTGCCAGCAACTCAAGGCAGTTGATATGCCAACACAGTCATGGCCCTGTCCAGGAGCCGGCGACTGTGTGCCCGTTGCATACGGCACCCCAGCCACGCTTGAAGGCGTCTGTCATAACCACGACGTGCCTGGACACCTGCACTAAGGGGACCCCTGCCTTAATGTAAGGTCTGTCAGGCGGCAGCAGATCAGCGTGATGGCCACGTGATGTGCCCCGTGGCACCATGCCCATCTCGGGACTCGAGTCTGAAGCCAGTGCTGAAGCGGTCTCATATGCATCAACCCGAGCGGCATGACCACCTCCAAGGATGCCATATGCCCCAGGAGCCTCTGATAATTCTTTCAGAGGGACCGCTGTTCTCTGCCTGAATGCCTTCAGACAGTTCAGCACCGACTGCATATGCTCACTTGTGAGGTGCGCCATTATAGAGACTGAGTCTAACTCCATGCCGAGAAAAGAGATGCTCTGAACCGGGGAGAGCTTGCTCTTTTCCCAGTTGACCTGAAGCCCCAGTCGGCTGAGGTGTCGAAGCACGAGGTCCCTGTGTGCGCCTAGCAACTCTCGAGAGTGAGCTAAGATCAGCCAGTCATCGAGATAGTTGAGGATGCGGATGCACACTTCCCTTAGCGGGGCAAGGGCTGCCTCTGTGACTTTCGTGAAGGTGCGAGGTGACAGGGACAGACCGAAAGGGAGGACCTTGTACTGGTACGCCCGGCCCTCGAAAGCAAACCGCAGGAAGGGCCTGTGTCGAGGTAAAACCGAGACGTGGAAGTATGCATCCTTCAGGTCTACCGCCACGAACCAATCTTGATGCCGGACGTTCTCTAAAATGCATTTTTGCATCAGCATTTTGAACGGGAGTCTGTGCAAGGCCTGGATCAGTACTTGCAGGTCCAAGATGGGCCGCAACCCATCGCCTTTCTTTGGTACGATGAAGTAGGGGCTGTAAAACCCCTTCTTCATCTCAGCAGGAGGGACAGGCTCTATCGCAAACAAGGCAGTGGCGTTCTCGCCCATCACCGAGCTGAAGCGGATGCCGTTGAAGCGGATGCAGTTGGTCCTGGTCAGCCACCGTGTTGGGTTGGGGAGCGCAAGCCATGATTAAAACACTTTAATCAATCAGAGTGGTTACTGAATTAATCTGAACCACAAGCCATGGGATTTGGGGACTGTTTTGATCACACGGACTGGGAGAAGATCCGGTCCACCTCTGATGACGACTTCGAGCTTTACGGTGATAGTATAACATGTTTCATCAGAAAGTGCGTATAGGATGTTGTTCCGACCAAAACAATACGGATCTACCCCAACCAGAATCCTTGGATTAATAGCGATGTTCGCGCGGCACTTGATGCGCGGACCTCCGCTTTTAGTTCCGGGAACGAGCCAGTTATGCCCTCCGCAAAACTATCAGAGCAGCAAAACAAGAACAAGATTGAAGGACAGTTACCACCAACTCTAGAAGCACGTGGCAGGGAATTAATATCATCATGGACTTTAAAGGTAATAAAAACTCCGCCTTGAACACCGCTGCCTCTCTCCCGGATGAGCTAAATACTTTTTATGCTCGTTTCGAGGGAAATAACACCGCCCTCGTAGAGAGAGCTCTCGCCGCCAAAGCTACAGAGGTTAGTTCACTCTCCGTCTCCGTAGTGGATGTAACCCGATCCATAAATCGGTGAATATCCGTAAAGCCGCAGGTCCAGGTGCATTCCGGGCCGCATCATCAGAGCATGCGCGAACCAACTGGCTGGTGTTTTACAGACATTTTCAACTTTTCCCTCTCCTTGTCTGTGGTCCCCACATGCTTCAAAATGTCCACCATTGTGCCTGTACCAAAGCAATCCAAAATCACTTGCTTAAATGACTAGCGTCCTGTTGCTCTGAATCCCATCATCAGCAAATGCTTTGAGAGACTAATCAGAGATTACATCTGCTCTGTGCTGCCTCCCTCACTAGAACCACTGCAGTTTGATTACCGCAACAACCGCTCCACTGATGATGCAATTGCATCTACACTACACACTGCTCTCTCCCACCTGGAAAAAAGGAACACTTATGTGAGAATGCTGTTTGTAGACTACAGTTCAGCATTCAACACCATAGTGCCCTCCAAGCTTGATGAGAAACTCCAGGCTCTGGGCTTAAACAGCTCGCTGTGCAGCTGGATCCTGGACTTCCTGTCAAGCGGATGCCAGGTGGTTAGAATGGGCAGTAACATCTCCTCATCACTGACCCTCAACACTGGAGCCCCACAGGGCTGTGTTCTCAGCCCACTCCTGTATTCTCTGTACACACATGACTGTTTGGCAACACACAGCTCAAATGCCATCATTAAGTTTGCTGATGATACAACGGTGGGAGGTCTGATCACTGACAATGATGAAACAGCCTACAGAGAGGAGGTGCACACTCTGACACGCTGGTGTCAGGGGCACAACCTCTCCCTCAATGTCAGCAAGACCAAGGAGCTTGTGGTGGACTTCAGAAGAAAAAACAGAGAACACAGCCCCATCACCATCAATGGAGCACCGGTGGAAAAGTGTCAGCAGCTTCAAGTTCCTCAGTGTCCACATCACTGAGGAACTCACATGGTCTGTCCACACTGAGGCCATTGTGAAGAAGGCTCATCAGCACCTCTTCTTCCTGAGTTGGCTGAGGAAGTTTGGAATGAACCGCCACATCCTCACACGGTTCTACACCAGCACTGTAGAAAGCATCCTGACTGGCTGCATCTCCGCCTGGTACGGCAATAGCACCGCCCACAACCGCAAAGCCCTGCAAAGGATGGTGCGAACTGCCAGACACATCATCGGAGGTGAGCTTCCCTCCCTCCAGGACATATATACCAGGCGGTGTGTGAAAAAAGCTCGGAGGATCATCAGAGACTCCAGCCACCCGAGCCATGGGCTGTTCTCACTGCTACCATCAGGCAGGCGGTATCGCAGCATCAGGACCCGCACCAGCCGACTTCATGATAGCTTCTTCCCCCAAGCAATCAGACCTTTGAACTCTTGATCTCTCACGATCAATATACATCAGCACTGAACTTTATTAATCTTATTATCTCACACTGGACTGTCATAAATAATATTCTCTCTTAACAACACACTGGCAACTGATTATCAACTGACAGCCTGAATGTCAATACAGTAAAATACAACCTACTGTACATTTTATACATACTATATATACTATTTTATTATTGTATAATATGTATTCTATATTGTGTGTATTGTATAATGTACATTGTATGTTATTATTTGTATATTGTGTTGTGTAATTATGTGTATATTAGATTTTAAATTGTGTTGTGTAACTCTGATGTTTATTGTAAATTGGTATATATCTCATCACTGTCATGACTGCTATGTTGCTCGGAAATGCACCCAAGAATTTCACACACTATTGCACTTGTGTATGTGGTTGTGTGACAATAAAAGTGATTTGATTGATCTGATTTGATGCCTGACTCAAAATAAACCAACAAATTGTACTGTCTTTACTGAACTCTAAATCAGAGTAATGACTGACTGGTTGTTCTTTTGACAATATATTGTTAAAGATAAACATTGTATGTTTTATTGTAATAAGTGGTATTTTAAATTAATAATGTATTACAAATGTATTTTTTAGTATTTTATTTAATATACAGTTATGACCAATTATTTGATTGCATTTATGCCACCTATGTGCCACATATTTTTCAATTTGAATAACTGCAAATAACTGTTGAAATCTGAAATTATCTGATCAGATGGCAACATACTGCTGACACGTTTTTTTTTTTTTTTTTTTTTTAAATATGTCTTCCTCAAAAGCACAAAAAGAACCATTGATGGAAGGAATAATTAAGGAATCAAAATCATTCAGATGAATCAAAATCAGAACGATAATGAATTATTTACCATTCCTAATCAGAACAATTATTCCCTTAACTCAGCCTTTTGTTTTTGCAATCCACCCCCTCCCCCCAAATAGATAAATGGATTTGATTCTGGTGAGCAACACCTCTTAGATTTGGCAGTGATTTAGAGCTTCATATGCACTTGTGATTGGAGGCCATTGCTATACAGATTCCCCCTGGGGAGCAGTAGACAAGCCCCCTCCATCTTTTTCTCCTTCTCCCATCCCTCTGCGCTTCTTCCTTCATCTTTTCTTTTGATGAAGTGCCTCTCTCCACATTTCCATTCTTCATACTCTCAGGCCCATCAGCACTGCATGAAAAATCAAAGTTATCCCCCCCCCCCCCCCAACAGTGTACACTGTGATGTACACTGCAGTTGAGTTGAAATGGCACCATGGAGCCCACACCTGAGAAGTTTTCATTAAATCATAGACAATTGTTCCAGAACCTTGACAATAGATGTACTCCCTTTGTTTTCCTCTCTAGGTAGGGGTTTTATTATGCAATGCTCATCTCAAGCCCTAGAGAAGCTTTTTTTCTTCTTGAACAGACCAGTCAAACATCGGCCATCCTGTCATAAACCATGCTCGATATTTCTGTGAAGGCAGAGCCGCAATGAACACAACTTGCATTTTGTTATGTCATTATATGCCATGGACCTGGTCACCACTGTCTTTCAACCTCACATTTCCAGTGGAATTATTCTGACATGCAAGTTGTGGGTTTGATGCCATGTATGATCAAACTCAAGTCCAGACAATGTATCTGTCTCCCGTGTCTGATTGCAAGAAATTGGGTGATCTTTGCATCAGATTTACACCGTCTCCTTGTCCACTAAATCCAAAAAGGTTTCTGAAATTCTTGCATTTGGTTTCAGAAAATCACATGTAGGTTGGACTGTGGTAAGGTTAATCTAGGTTTTGGAATTGAATTAATGAATGGAAGAGCCAAAGATGTACACAGATATCCAAGATGGAGTAAAAGGAATTATTGTAGGATTCCAAACCAAAATCAATCCTGAAACAAATCAGGATTTACAATCTTTTTGGAACATGATCTAATTTTGTAATTTCTTGTCTTTCCCAGATATATATACATTGCCATTATTTTGTTAATATAATGTACTAGATTTAACAGTCAAACTGAGGAGAGATGCCAGTTATAACCCATTGTGAATAATCAAGGGAATTGCTTTCCTCTGGAAATTGAAATATCACAGGAGGCAAATATATTTTACCCATTCATATGCCTCTCTTCAGGAAGACATTGTATCATTACTGCCTCCAAAATATAATATGTAATTTTGCTCATTTAATATTGAGCAGTGTGCACAATTTCTTAACACTCCAGCTATCATGGTTAAACAGCTGCAAAATACGCTGAGAGACTCTAATGAGAAAAGTATGGCTTTGCTCCAAAACCTAGTGAGCTGCCCTCTAAGGCAGCATCGTAACTGAAATAAACTTTCTGAGTGACCAAATTAGAATGCTCAACATATATAGCAAAAAAAATAAATAATAAAAAAATAATCTAATTCAACTTGCGCTCCACTTGCAAAGCTCTCAAGAGACTAGAAGCACAATTGATTTCAGCATAATCTCATGAAAATGATGTGGCTATGGCAACAGTTTTGCCAAATTAAATTATGCGGTTCATGACACATATCGCAGCTGTTTCAAGGTGAAATGTCCACTGTGTGGCACTAAAAGCAAGTTAAATGCTCTCACAAACAGATGAGGTTTTTTTAAGGTTATGCTCTTTCCAGTTATAATTTAACAAAACCTAACTCTCTAGCATGAACCTTAAACCTAACCAATAGTGTCATAAAAAGAAAATGTGTCATAAGATATCATTGTATGAGGAACAGAGTGAAACTTTAGTGTTTATGAACTGATAATCAGCCATTTTACTTGAAATTGAATAAAAGTCATTGCTGTAGCACTTTTAGAGTTTATATCACCTGAAATCTGTAGCAATGTGTAGAACAAGTCATGTAAAAGTAATTTTGTGAAATATATAGTATAGTTATAGTTATGTGATTGTATGAGAACCGGATGTTTGATTTCAGTAGAGTTTAACATTATCATGTTCCTAAGTTAATTAACCAATAATCTATTTAACAAAAACATAGCACACACAAATATTGGGTAAAATGTTTTTTTATATATTTAAATTGAATGAAACTATCAATACAAGATGAAACATGTATTGATGATTTTTGGTATTGATTGAAATATAAGTTGGCTATATTTCATATGTAAATTTCTTTCACTTCATCTACATTTTTTTTTTTATTTCTTTTTTTTTTTTTTTTTTTTTTTTGCTGAGCTTGTCGCAGTGCATTCTAGGATTGCCTTCTCCACAAAGGATACATGTGACGTTGCTTTAGAATTTGGCCTAACAAGGTATCTTAGGTTTGACTGCCTATATCTCTGCAGATTTATAATACAGTCACCCAGTTGTTATTGCAAAATAAATTCTGTTAGGGTGATCAGGACCCCGACACGAAACAGAAGGGTCTTTTATCACCCTGAAGGGGGTTATTTTGCAATAACAACCATTTGACTGTACATTATCCCTTACTTAATAAATCTGCAGAGATATAAACTGTCAAATCTCCTAAGATTATATGGCTACTAACACAAAAGATTTATAAATTGAAATAAAATATAAATTTTACGATGAAATTATGTAATTACGTGAAAAGAAAGCAGTCACTGAACAGCCGAATTCCACCTCTGGTTTGCAACAGAGTTCCGCTGGTGTTTATTTTGTAAATTATGACTGTCTGACTCCTCATTATCCAGTTTATTACAAGACTACTTAACAAATAAATAAATAACTGGACAAAGAACACTGATCTGAGTTTTAATGGTTTTATTAGCTTACTTGTAGAGATCACACAATGATACGAGAAGTTGGAAAGATGGCTTGCAATACCTGGATTATCAATATGTTTAATACCCAAATATGTGTTTGTTACTCAGAAATATCAGAGTGATAGATGGTACAACTGACCAAGCAGAACTGAGGATTCCAGTGACCCGTGTAACTATCACTGATAATCTTTCCTTCTGCCTAAGCTCTGAAAACTAATTTGCGTCTGTGTTCATTAGCGGCAAACGCCATTAGTTATTGTGTATGTTCTAACTGATGATCTGAATGGTGATTGAGATTTGAGAACTGCAGCAGCGGGGAAGATTTTAAGTCAATAATTACTTAAATTTAGCTATCGTATGGCATCTGAACTCAAGATATGTTTGAATTATTTTTACAGTGCTTTAATTCTGTTGAAAATGTGAAAATGCTGTCATTGCAGTGGAGGTTTGATCATTTTAATTTCTCTTATACTTCTTGGCATATCCCTTAAAACTGTCTGCGATTGTAAAATCCTTTCAGCTTCACTTTTTAGGAGTTTGTTTTTGAGAAACACATTCACTTTCAGTGTCCCTCTGAGCACCATAGCTGGAGACAGACAGAGAGAACAACAAATACAGTGAAAGAAAAAGAAAAAGGAAGAGACAGGGCTAAGGTAGACCTATCTGTACTGTATGGCTCTGGTTTTGTTGTGGTGACATTTCAAAGTCTATTGTTTTGGAAATTTACCTTCTTCCATCTGTGTGAACAGCAGCAGGGTGCTACTCCTCAATTTATTTTTTTTATTTTTTTATTGAGATAATCAGCATCAATTTGCCGAGCCTGGGAATCAGACCCGGTGGTGATGCTGCATGCTTATTTGCACTGGAAGATGAGCTTAGGGCAATTGCATGGAACTAAGTGATGGAACTGCATGTCCAACCCTTTGAACCAAATTAAAACATTTAGTGTCTGACTGCGTAGCAAAGCAATTTTTGTTTTTTTGCAATTTGTTGTTTTTGCTTTTTTAAATTGCACTCTGAAATTGCCTCGGTTCCAACATTGTCTTTCCACCAAGCGAGTCAAATTTGTAAAGTAGCTGGATATAAAGCAGAGGAGGAGGAATAATGAAGCAGCCTTTTTTTCTTTTTTAAATCGAGGCAAACACAATGAGCATGCTGCAGCAGTTTTACATATATTAAAAGATCAGGTCAGGGCTAAAACTGCCCCGGTTTAGATCCTGCAGACAGGATGTTTGTGATGTCTTAATATGTCAACTATTACACTAGACCTATTGAAGGTGATGTGTGTTACTTCTGCGCTACCCACCAGCATCACCAAATGGAAGTGCATAAACAATCAGTTTTCACTTAAGCCTATTCTGTAAGAATATTTAAGAGGCTGCCCTTTCTGGGTTGAGGAAAAATAACATGCTGGGTCTTACTCCATAGCGCTACAGCCAACTGTTATAAGCCAATCCTGTTTGGCTTGGCCCCAGTCCGCCCGTCTCAATGTGAGTGCTTCTTATGCCACACTTTCCTGTTCTGCATTGCTCATGTACCAGCTGTCGCCCCAAAGTTTTCCACAGCACCAAGCTTGGCATAATCTCAGCTCGGCTGTCTGCACCAAGAAGATAACTACTTTCACTGAAACTACCAAGAGTCTCAATGTGACTTCTTTTCTATGGTGCAATTGTTGAGACTTGAAACTGCTCTAAATGTAAAATGTTTTTTTTTTTTTTTTTTTTTTGCAGAGAGAGAGAGAAAAATAGACTAACATTATTCATATTATCCATTATTTACTCACCCTCATGTCATTCCAAACTGTATGCTATTATTATTTATTCCTGTGGACCACGAAAGAAGAAATTTTGATGGCCATAATTCTCAAGCTACAAAAAAAAAAGAAAAAAAAGAAGACATTTACACAGTAAAAATAGCAAATATAATGTGTCCACTACATTTCAAGTGTTTTGAAGCCAAATAATTAGTTGTGTGAGGAATAAAACAAAATATAAGTCATTAATTTAAAAGAGTTATTCACTGATAATTTTCACCTCTGCCAAAGATGTAGTAGATTTTTGCCTGCATCCAAAATTGAAAAATGCAGCATCTGATGTTGAACAAATGGCATTTTGGTGCAGCATTTTTAAATCTTGGCATGGACATGGCGTGTCGCATTCAGCAATGACACACAATAACATCAAATATGGCTTGGCGCATGAGTGATTGTTTTTGAATCTGAATGCAAAGTGTAATTAGATTTGTGAGCTTTGTCTATATATATATACACACACACACACAAATGATTTGCCTCTTTTGAGGGGTACAAAAGAACAGTGCTAAAAAACCCTTAGTAATTTTTGTCCGTGTCAGGACAGAAATGCATTGGAGACAGATAAATATTAGTGTGGGCAACGCTCATTTCTTTGAGAGAATTCATTAGCCGTGCCAGCTGCTACATTTATCTTGTCTGTCCTCTGCTTGAAAAAAAGCCACAGGGGACTAATGTCAACAGCTTTGTTTCACTTTTCATCTTAATCTAATATTAAAACCTGTCCTCTTGTGCTTTCACTAAGAATGATACAGGTGCTGCCAATGGAATACAAATAGCCTGCCACTGTGAGCATGTTGACTTATGGATTTTTCCTTAAATATTTTTACAACACACATTTACATAATGCAAGCAAAATATTAGGTGCCTAATTAGAAGCTTCTTTGTCATAAAAATGATCTCGGGTGAAACTAGTTAGCACTGCGTAACATAGAGGAGCTGTCTTACCACAGTGGTTCTCAATTGGTTTTGCATAAGAACTCAGATATTACACTGAACATAGAATGGTGACTCAATACTGTAGCAAAATTATTTATCATACAAAATAAATAAAATAAATAAATAAAATAATGCCGTATTTGGCCTTTGAAAACAACGATAAATATATGGGTGTTTTCTCCTCCCTTTTAAAAGTTGATAATGGCTATTTATTTAGTTCGCTATCCTATTTTTTTATTATGCTTAATTGCATTTTTGTATTTTTGATTAGCATTATTTTACCCAAAACAGACCTGCTACTTAGTAACTCCTGGCAAACACTGAAGCGTTGCACCTCACTTTCCCAAGTCTCACCAGCAGCCTACTTATCTCTCTCTCATTCTCTTTTTCACTCTCTTTTGCCTGTAACCTACTTAGAGGATTTTTTAAAGTTGCCAGGGTGGAAACCCAGGGAAAGTGTTCCTTTCTGTCCTCAGAGCAGGAGGACATAGTGGTGCTTTATTAAATAGTACTGAACTCCACTGAAATAGAGTGAACAGGTCCTGAGTGAGTCACTTGGGTGGACATGCTGGTCACCTGTGCAAACATTATTGAGAACACTTACAGAATGCAGCACAGACAAACCCCGTGCAAAACTACCAGCATTCTGTATGTAAATACAGTAACCTCTGTTATGATCGGTTAATCTCTTTGCATAGGTAATGAGTAACAATGCATAGTTAATGAGCTGCAGGTTTGCAGTCTGGGCCATTATAGTTGGTGCTGCCCCATCTTTCAATAAAGCATATCAGTGAACACTTTTTCAGCCGCCTTGGTTTGGGTTGAATTCCAAAATAAAATTTTAAAGAAAGAAGAAAAAAAAAGGCCAAGACTGTACTTTATGAGGAATCACATAAGGCATAATGTAATCAAATTAAAAACTATAATACAATTTAAAACTATTGATTTGTACTTGGTGATTATAAATATAAACAAAATATTCAAATATTTACATATTTAGTTTCAGACTGTGCTACTGAGCTCTTTTGCAGAAATTCACAGTACATTTGCATGGTAATGGCAACTTCTCCGACTGGTAAAGGTGCTCTCTTTTCTCTATGGGATGTTTACTGCAGGAACCTAAATGCTGCCTGACTTTATAAGAGCCTATATGCCAAGCTTTATTATATTGTGTGGCATTTGGGACTCTATTTTAAGAACGTTACGTCTTACACGGAGTGCTATGCTAAAAGTCATATGTGCAAAGTCAGTGGGCTAGCCATGAAGCTTTGGTATTTTTGTGCAAGCATGCAGTAAGTTTAGGAGTTAGACGGTTGGTGATAAATGAAGACAGACGATTTATAAGACGCTGGTTGCTGTAAATTGGCTGTATCCATAGGCAATTTATGTCCTTGCATTTTGTTGCGAGTGTAAATGGGCTTATCCATAGGTGGCGATTTATGTCCTTGCAGCTGGGTGCCCTAAACAATCGAGAGGAACCAAGATGCGATACCTACTGACTAGTTTAAAAGTGCACTGCAACTGCAGTGAAGTTTAATGAAGTTCAGTAAAAATGCAGTAAATCATCAAGATGCAGCATTTTAGCACCTCTTGAAATATACAGTAGCCGATCAAACACAAAACAAAGCATCTGTAAATTAAATTAGAAAATCTATGTGAGTGTCCCACTAAATCCAGAAACATACGTAGTAACTACATCCTTTTTGAATGTCAGATATACATTTATGACACACTCTTTATATGCATGGAAAGGTGGTTCTCTGGACCAATTGAATGTAGGCTCCTTTACAGGGTCGGATCTAGGGGGGTACTGGGGTCGGCTTTGCCCCCAATTTATCCCTAGGCCCTCCATGTGCAAGTGAAGCACTTGGCGTCATGGCGTTAACCATACCTCTAACGCGAGTGTGCTGGAGAAACAATCGCGAAAACACCATCAAAAACACTGGCGTGCATGGAAGACATACTCACACATTATTCCTGAAAACTTCTAAAATAATTATTAATGGAACAATTAAGGATCCAGAATCAGTTTGGGAGAATCAGTAATTTTGTTACGATTTACATTCCTTGTGTTTAGCAATAATAAGATCTATCCTGTTTCAGTGTTGATTGTATTACTTCACTGTGACTGGTTGGGACAAGAAGGGATTGTGAAACTAGATAAATTAATGGTCAAATCAAAAGTGCAATATATTTTCACAGTATTCACAATGTTGCCTAATTTAATATTGCCAACAAAATCATTGTGAATATATGTGAATATTCAATATATCGCCCAGCTATAGAAGTCATGTTAATATATTCATCATTGTGATGTTAAAAAATCAGTCTCATATAAATCATAGTTTCATATAAATGCAGCATAGTCTCAATAAATGGTCTTGTTGGACTGGGGAAGGAGTTTTGTGTCCTGAAAATTTCAAAATTTGCATTTTGCAGTTACTTCTACTAATAGCACTTATATTGTTGTAGGGTTTTCAACCCTTTAAATAAACTTTAAAAACATGGAACAGTACTTTATTAAGGTTGTATTAAGATACATTATTGCTGGTGTGCTTCTGTTACATTGTAGAAGTTCTGCTTATTTACTCTGCATTCACTATTTTATCAAGTCTCTGACAGATTTGGACACTATTGATTGCTTAGCAAGCATAGAAAGAGCAAGAAAAGAGACATAATTAAGAGGGAACAGATTTATGTGCTGAAATGTCCATCACTGGTGCAATTACACTCTACTGTTATAGAGTGCTTACAAATGCTGTGGAAAGACTATTATTAAGCATGATATGTAAACAGATACGAGTGTAGCTGGTGGGCTGTGAATAAACCACACAGAAAACAAAAATATATTTTGTGGTTTTATTCTGAAGCCTGTTTATTAAAAAGTAAAAAAACAGTGGTTGATGGGGCCGTATTATATACAAAGAAAAAAATAGGAATAAAGAAAATACAAAAAAGAAATACGAAAATGTAACACTGGAATGAAATACGGAAGTCCAGTCATTTTTATTTGTATAGTGCCTTTCACAACACACATCGTTTCAAAGCAGCTTTACAGAAGATAAAACTGTAATATCTATAATGTCTTAGAGTCATCTTTGTGTAGTTTGATAAAATACGATTGTGATATTGTGTTTAAAAATAAGTAATTAAATAATAATTGTATTTATAACCCCAGTGAGCAAGCCGAAGGTGACTGTGGTAAGGAACACAAAACTCCATAAGATGTTGGTTAATGGAGAAAAATAACCTTGGGAGAAACCAGACTCACTGTGGGGGCCAGTTCCCCTCTGGCTAACATCATGAATATAATGCCAATATTATTTATGTATAGTGCAAGTCATGGTTTAAAATTATTAAACTAAGTAAGTGTTATGGGTCAGTGTTTAAAACAAAGATTTTGTATGAACTGCAAGATTAATGTCTTTGAAGTTCATCCTGGATTAACTGCAGAAGTTCACATAGATGCATTTGTCCTTGTATGTTGGCTGATGAAGGGTTTTGTTGGCAATTAATTGATAATCTGTGTATTCCATTTCAAGAGTGTAGTCCATCATTAGACTGAGGTGATGCAGGCAGAGATCAGTTAGGTGCATCACAGTTCAACCTGGCCGGTAATTTTGGTGAGGTCTATCCTAAATCCAAGGTTCAGGCTATGGCATATGAAGTATCCCATGTCTTATGGTTGGAGTTGGCATCAGTTCATCCTCTGAAGTCCATCGTAATAGACTGAAGTGATGTTTGGCTGGCAACGGCTGCTATTAGTCATCATCACACAGCGACATGTAGCAGTGCAGTCCAACACCAAGCAGGAATGGAGCTGGATCTGGCCGGTTCTGGTGACCTCAGGTTAGGAGTCCCGAGGTTGAGACAGGGATACAAACAGAATAATATTAGCATAGATGCCATTCAATTCTTTGCAGAATTATAGATCATGATCACAGTTTCTGGTTCCGGCAGACCTAACTAAAGCAGCCTAATTGTGAGTTGAAGGATAAATTAGGTGAATGCCTAGCTAAATAGATGAGTCTT
Source organism: Myxocyprinus asiaticus (assembly GCF_019703515.2). Taxonomy (NCBI): domain Eukaryota; kingdom Metazoa; phylum Chordata; class Actinopteri; order Cypriniformes; family Catostomidae; genus Myxocyprinus; species Myxocyprinus asiaticus. Next base: position 25,163,497 of record NC_059380.1, read on the forward strand.
TAGTCTAGACTTAAACTGAGTGAGTGTGTCTGCATCTTGAACAGTGTTAGGGAGACTGTTTCATAGTTTAGGAGCCAAATATGAAAAGGATCTACCTCCTTTTGTGGATTTTGATATTCTAGGAACTATTAACAAGCCAGAATTTTGTGATCGTAATGAACGTGATGGAATATAGCGTGGTAGAAGGTCACTTAAGTACTGCGGAGCTTGACCATGCAAAGCTTTGTACATAGTTAACAGAATTTTAAAATTAATACGAAATTTAACATGTAGCCAATGTAACGATGATAAAATGGAGCTAATATGATCATATTTCTTGGTTCTCATCAGCACTCTGGCTGCTGCATTTTGAACCAATTGAAGTTTATTTATTGATCTTGCTGGACATCCTCCTAGTAATGCATTACAATAATCAAATCTTGAAGTCATGAACGCATGAATTCATTTTTCGGCATCAGCAACAGAGAGCATGTGTCGTAATTTAGCGATATTTCTTAGGTGGAAGAACGCTGTTCTACAAACATTGGTATTTTGATTTTCAAGGGACAGATTGGTATTAAAAATAACACCTTAGTTCTTTTCTGTAGAAGATGATGTAACAGTACATCCATCGAGAGTCAAATTATATTTTAGTGGCTTATTTTTAGATTTTTTTTTTTTTTTGTCCAATAATTTGTCCCTCTGTTTTTTCAGGATTGAGTAGAAAGAAATTTCTGGCCATCCAATCTTTTATTTCATTGATGCACTCTGCTAATTTGGAGAATTGTGAAATCTCATCAGGTTTTGAAGAAATATAAAGTTGGGTATCGTCGGCATAACAGTGGAAACTTATTCCACGATTCCTGATAATATCTCCCAGGGGAAGCATATACAAGGAGAAAAGCAGAGGCCCTAAAACTGATCCCTGTGGCACTCCATACTTTACTTTTGTTTGGTTTGACAGTTCCTCATTTACATAGACAAAGTGGTAGCAGTCTGCTAAATAGGACCTAAACCATGCTAATGCAACTCCACAAATGCCAACATAATTCTCCAGCCTATTCAAGAGAATGTTGTGATCTATTGTGTCGAATGCAGCACTAAGATCTAGAAGCACTAGAAGTGAAATGCAGCCGCAATCAGATGATAAGAGCAAGTCATTTGTAACACTGATAAGTGCAATCTTTGTACTGTGATGTGGCCTAAATCCTGACTGAAATTGTTCATATATACTATTTCTCTGTAGAAATGAACATATTTGGGAGGATACTACCTTTTCTAGTATTTTCGACATAAACGGGAGATTTGAAATCGGTCTACAATTAGCCAGTTTTCCAGGATCAAGTTGTGGCTTCTTAATAAGCAGTTTGATAACTGCCATTTTAAAGTTTTTTTGAATGACCTAAGGATAGCGAGGAGTTAATAACATTAAAAAGAGGTTTGAGATTACTGGAAATTCTTCTTTTAAGAGCTTGGTTTGTATTAGATCTAACAAACATGTTGTGGCTTTTGATGTTTTGATAAGTTTTTTTTTAGCTCTTCATGACTTATGACTGTGAAGGATTGAAGCTGCATATGAGGAAAATTATGAGACACTGTTTTCTGAGGTACTGTGACAGATGATTGCATAATTGCAATTTTATTTCTGATTATTTCAATTTTATCAGTAAGAAAATCATGAAGTCATTACTCTTGTGCTGCGACAGAATATCTGGTTCTGTTGAGGCTTTATTCCTAACCAATTTAGCCACAGTACTGAATAAACACCTAGGATTGTTGTGGTTATTTTCTATGAGTTTGCTAAAATATGCTGACCTGGCAGCTTTTAGTTCCTGTCTGTAGCTACAGACACTATCCTTCCATGCACCGCGAAATACCTCTAATTTTGTATTCTTCCACTTGTGCTCCATTTTCCGAGCTGCTCTCTTGAGGGCATGAGTGTGATCATTGTACCATGGTGCAGGGTATTTTTCTTTAATTTTCTTTAATCGAAGGGGGGCGACACTATCAAGAGTGCTAGAGATGACTGTATTTATATTTTCTGTTATTTCATCAAGTTCTTCTAGGCTTTGGGGTTTACTGAGTGTATGAGATAGATCTGGAAGATTATTAGTGAAGCTATCTTTAGTGGTCGAAAGAAGAGTTCTACCTGAACGGTAGGGTGGTGTAGATTGAGTGACATTAGCTGATTGCAGCAAACAAGAGACGAGGTAATGATCTGAGATGTCATGGCTGTGCAGTAGAATTTCTATAGTATCAACATCAACTCCATATAACAGAATTAAATCTAGCGTATGATTATGGTGATGAGTTGGTCCTGTTACATTTTGTCTGACTCCAAGAGAGTTGAGAATATCAATAAATGCTAATCCTAATGTGTCATTTTCATTATCTATGTAAATGTTGAAGTCACCAGCAATTAGAGCTCTATCTACAGTAACTACCAGATTTGATAAAAAATGTGCAAATTCACCAAGGAAATCAGAATAAGGCCCGGGTGATCTATATACTGTAGCAAGGGTAAAAGACGGCAGAGTTTTTTAAAAATTTATATCTATATCTGACGATAAGCATTATTAGTTCAAAAGACTTACATTTATATCCTGTCCTCTGAGTAACACCAAAAACTTCATTGTAAATTGTTGCAAAACCTCCTCCTCGACCCTTCAGATGAAGCTCATGTTTATAACAATAACCAGGGGGAGTAAATTCATTTAAATTAATAAATCCATCCAGTTTAAGCCAGGTTTCAGTCAAACAGAGCACATCCAAACAATGATCTGTACTCAATTCATTTACAATTAGTGCTTTGGTAGGAAGAGATCTAATGTTTAGTAGCCCTATCTTTATATGGTGTTTATCTTTAATTTGTTTGTTTTGTTCAAGTTTGACCTTAATCAAATGTTTTCTAAATTATTTATTGAGGGTTTTGTGTTTGGTAGTTTGGGGAACAGACACAGTCTCTATATGATATCTAGGTGATACAGTCTCTATGTGTTGTAGTTTATGTGAACTGTGTTATGTCTCAAGGCAGCTAGCAGATGTTCAGATTAACCAGTTTGTCTGTGGTAGAGGCTAATATCAAAAGAAAACACAAACAAGGCATGCCCACCCACATGCCTCAGCATACATCATCTGAATACATGCCCATATCATCCATAGCACTCCACACATTCAACACATGCCCAAACATTCACAGTATTTTATGCATTCAACACATTCTTAAATCACTCACAGTATTTTATGTATTTCTAACCAGGCTTTCAGGACATGCACAACAGTTTAAAACGATAAAACTCTCATTAGACATACTCACTTAATTAGAAAACACTCTGGGCTACAAATCACCAAACAAGACATGATTAATTCTAAATTGACATATTAAGTTCTTACATGTATGCCAAAACATGGTCAAACTCAACACATGCAATCCACATGCATCCTTCAGAAATGATCCACAACAAACACCCAACCACACCATACAACTCTTCTGAACACATATTTAATGCAATTTATAAGCATGTTGTGTAAAATGTAATATTTACCCAAAGAACTCTCAAACAATGAAAAAAACTGGGAGCTCTCTTGCACAGTGCATATTCTCATGTCTTCAACATGAGAGTTGCCAGAAAGTGGGTGTCACAAAACTCCAGTGTCACAAAACTCCGGTCTTAAAGGGGCTACATCCAGTTTATGACTAGAGTTAAATTACATGAAATTTCTCCACTTGGCTACATGAGTGTATACTGTATATCTGAATATTGAGAGTTTTCAACCAGTTGTTTTAACCACATTATTACGTATGGCAATAATTTATTACAACTACAGGCAATAATTAGACATATTCCTTGCAGAGTGACAATAATTATTATAACAAGCACAAAGACCCAGCCAGTCAATATCTCAATACACTGAATTGATAGTAGCCCTGAGATTACACACTGCTTCTATGTCTATGTATTTTCTTTTTTTTTTTTTTGAGTCTTGAGTCTAGAGTCTTGGAAAAGCAAAATAGCAGTAAATCTTAGATAGGAAAATTGTATCTTCTGAATCCTTTTGAATGTCTCTCTATAGATTGTATTGTTTGACATAATCAGCTATGAAAATCAGCAAGTAGATACATATATTATGGACTATAATGTATCCGGACTCACAAAGCTCTGGCTTGCATATTAAGATTTAAAAGTTAGAGTAGGTAGATTATATGCTAAATGTATGGTTTGTGACAGTTACACAGCCTCAGAAGCATTGCCATCTACTGTATTAGGAAACAGAGAAAATAATTTCTTAATTTCATTGCACATTCTTGTGAGAACGATTCATTATTCATTGCAATTTTTTCCTTGGCCTGAAATGGTCAGGAATAAATAATCAGGGCCTGTCTGCCAATTCCGAGAGGAAATGGAGACATGGACAAGGACCTTGTGAGGCACTACTCTAAAAAACAAGGGAAAATGAATACTAATAAAGTTATGATTTGTGTAAATAGACTTGGAGAAGGACTAGATGCGTGAATTAATCACATTTGTATGTCACAGACAGCGGGTAGCATGTGAAAACATGCCCTTCTTTCAATGTAATTTCAATGCATTTTGCTCACTGGCTAAAAATAGTCTCAAGGACCTGCTCTCCTCTGTGCTTTTTAAGAGTTCCTTTGTCATGGTGCAAAGAGGGGCTTAGGGCAGTGGTTCTCCACTGGCAGGTCGCAACCAGGGATGGACTGGGACTAAAAATCAGTCCAGGATATATACCAACCCATCACAGCCCGCTGCAGAAAAGCCCCCTCTATTACATCACCCACATACTGTATAATACAAAGTATCTGGTATTCAGTTTTTGTAAAAAAGCCACTTCCGTTCAATATGGTGTCAAATAGTTTCATTTTCCCCTTGGCATGACTCAACTTACCACTGGACCACTTTTTTGATCATATTTTTTTTTTTTTTTTACATGTAAGTAATATTTCTATGCCCCTCTAGCTTCTGAGTTTTCTTATATTTCAGCTCTTAGGAGACAAGCAATACAGGTGTATTAGTTTTACCTCTGTTCCATTTCTCCTTGCCTGCAGAGCAACCTAAGTGAAAACTAGCTCATCTTTCCCAACTCTCCCCTAGTTAAAATTGTCTAGACAAACTACTCTTTGCAAGATGACACATAAAATTGAGTGCGTAACCTATTAATCATCAAGGGCAGTGGCCTCTGGTTTTATTGGTAATGCTTTGATTTGGCTTGGTGAATTCAGTTGTGGTCTTGGCCTCCCATGCACAGAATAGCATTCTGAGATGCTATTCTTCTCACCACAATTGTACAGAGCGGTTATCTGAGTTACCGTAGACTTTGTCAGTTCGAACCAGTCTGGCCATTCTCCGTTGAGCTCTCTCATCAACAAGGCATTTCCATCCGCATAACTGCCGCTCACTGGATGTTTTTTGTTTTTGGCACCATTCTGAGTAAATTCTAGTGACTGTTGCCAGTGAACATCCCAGGAGATCAGCAGTTACAGAAATACTCAAACCAGCCCATATGGCTCTCCCATATCCTCTTAAGAGTTGTTAAGGCCCCGTCACCAAGACTCTGAATCATCAAGGAATAAAACACTGTTGCTTCATGCCCCTTTCCAAAGGCCATGAGCACCATACAGAGTGTATCTGCAGCTTTAGGGGGCTGTGTACTACCACCAAAAATAGTGCAAAGTAGATGGCGCAACTGTAAATACCTGGAAAATTTAGACCTAGAAATCCCAAATTGCTGGGTTATATTTTCAAATGATCTCAAAGCTCCGTTTTCATAAAGGTCACCAAGTGTAGCAACACACATTTATTTCAATCCATTCTTTCCAGCAAAAGGGGTACTTGTTAATACATAATTTGCTGTCAGCCATATGCTTGAGAAAACATTTATGTGCTGCGTAAATGTTCGCGATATACCAAGTTATGTCGTGAGGCTTGCTATCATTATCAGCTGGACCCCTACCATCTTGATCCTGCAAGGCATCCACCGTTTGAGGATGTAAGTGCTATTTAATGTCCCCACAGGTCGACGATTTCAGATTTTTCAACATCCTACAATCCCAGCGCAGTTTAACAAACAAAGCTAGTATGGTTTTCACCAGTTTATATTGGTTAAAAGGATAATTGTAGCAAAGTTTAAGCAGAGCTCGTCTTCAAGCGATCAACCCTTGCATAGCGTCACATGACTCAAATCCTTTACAGTGCATTCTTAGTAAAATGTACATACGGTCACACTTTATATTAGGTGGCCTTAACTACTATGTACTAGCATTAAATACATACAAGAATGTTCTGCAAAATGCCCACATTTGCTGCTACTGAGGTTGAGGTACGGCTAGGTTTAGGAGTGAGGGTAGGGTTAGGATTAGGGGTTAGAGTTAGGTTTTGGGGTAAGGGTTGTGTTAGGGGTAAAGTTAACAGTGTAACTACAAATGGAATAAAATGCAAGTACTTTAAATGTAATTACAATGCAACAACATGTATGTATATAATAAGTACATTGCATCAACTGATTAAGTACACAGTAGTTAAGGCCACCTAAAATAAAGTGGGTCTGTACTTATAGTATTTAAATGGTGAGACTTATTTCCTGGGCAAATCAGACACTGGCATTATCAAGACCAATGAATTTCCCCCCCATATAATTATTATACATTAAATTCAGTATTGTAAGTTTTATATAGAGTGTAACATTCTACTATCAAATTTTTACCATAAATTGCTCTCTCCCTTTGAATCATTTGTTGATTTTGACATCTGCCGGTCCACAAGTCAACCGGTCCACCAGGAATAGTCCGTTCCTTTGAAAATGGGTCAGTCAAAGGTTTGTTCTTATCAGGTCACAGACAGCAGGGTAAAATGCAAATGCAAGTAATAAACTGCAACAACCCTTAAAACAATGCATAGTTAGGATAAGCTTAAAAGGAAAAGATAGCCTTAATTGTCAACAAGATGAAGGTAACGCTTCCTAGTCAAGTAATTTTTACGCAAAATTAATCTGTCATTTGTTAGAAGCTAGCCAAATTAGACAGATACCAACATGAACAGGTTTCATGACATGCCATCATCCTCTAAAGCATGAACAAAACTGCGCATGGTAAAAGAAAATACAACTCAGATTGCATCAAATATGGGTTCTGTTGCAAAAAACATATTTTTTGCAGTGCATGTTTTATGCAGAGAATTATTGGCTGCTGAGAGCATGAAACCATCGAAATTGAACAGATGTTTAGAAAACAATAATACACCAATACATTTACAATACATTATTTAAGGACATTTTAGTTTACTTGGCAACACTTTATTTTAGGGATCAGAAATTAGACAGTAATTCATAACTAATAATTACACTTGCAAGTGTCTAGTTATGGACTTGTTTGGCATTATAAAGTATTTACTAAGCCTTTATTGGCTGATTTCTTATTCTTGCTTTATAGCATCTTTACATTTGCTTTTGTCATAACAATGAAATTATTTGCTAAAAAAAAAACATATCAATAGCTAGTATGATTCAAAATACATCCTTTATAGGTTCTCAGTACTCTGTGTGAATGTGCGGCTTATAAGTATGGAATACATGTAATGCATATAGTGTTTCAACAAAGCGGGGAAGGTTATGGTTAAGTTTAGGGGTAGGGGTGGGGTAGGGGTAGGGTGTTTGTGGGGCTCAAAATAAACACAATAAACATGCTGCAGTGATGCCCCTATACTGTATGGTAGTATTTAAATAGGAGTGTAAATAGCATCTAAAACCTATTGCAAAGATGATGCTTTTTGTTGCTGTTTACACTAAGCAACAAAAGTCTCTGCCTTCTATATTTATTTTATACTTTTAAGTTGCATATTCATACAGTGTAAAGAGAACCTATAAAGGATGTACAGTATTTTGCATCTTACTAGCTACTGGTATTTTTTGTTTTTAACTAATAAGTTAACTGTTAAGAAGAAGAAAAAAATGTAAAGAGGCTATTAGGTAAGTGTAAGAAATCAGCAAACAAAGGCCTAATAAATGCCTTATAATTACAAACAAGTCCGTAACTAGTCCTTTCAAGTCCAGTTATTAGTCATGAATTACTGTCTAATTTCTGATCCCTAAAATAAAGTGTTACCATTTACTTTTGTCCAATAAATAATTCTGGTATTGTATAAGGTTGGCACTTGATGTTCAATGTAAAATTTGGGTCCTGAAGCAAATCAAGTTGAGAACCACTTTTTGTACAGTTCATAGTCACATCCACATAGGTCCCGACCCTAAGCCTAAAGGACTGAAAGGTCTAGCATGGGGGGTGTTTCAGAAAATGAGAGAAAATAAAAAGATTTGACAAAATATACTTTAACCAGTAATAAATAAAAAACATTTCACATGTAGTTGTGAAAAAAATAAAAATAAAAAAATAAATAAATACATTTTATATATATATATATATATATATATATATATATATATATATATATATATATATATATATATCACAACTACATGTTATTTATTTCTTTTATATATTTATAGTGGATTTATACATGTAATATTTGGAAAAAATATTTTGTTTAAAATAAAGATGTTCTTGATGACGCTGTAAACTTAAAATATATTTCAGATAACATTTTAGTCATTTGATTTGGTTTTGCACAATGTCAAATAAAAGACAATTAAATAATTTGGAAACAACAGCTTGTCTTTACAATATCACACTTTCTATGTTTGACACAAAATATTAACGTGTCTGTGTACATTAAATATATAGCTAAAAAACCTGGCTTAGCTGATACTTCAAGAGCACTCGTGATCAAACATTGAGCTGCTGGGATGTATGAGGAGGAGCTGTTCAGAGTGCTGACTCACACACCTCTAGTGCTGTAATCATAACAGGTTGCATATACTGTATATTTGTGTGTGTGTGTGTGTGTGTGTGTGTGTGTGTGTGTGCTTGGGCAATGATGAATGATTCTGCATTCCAAAGGTTAAGGAAACATCACATCAAAATGGTCAGCCACCTTGGCTTCTCACCAGCTTACACAATGACATAGAATACGTCCTTAGCAAAGTCCCCTGTCTTGTTTACCGCTGCTGGAACGTAGGCTTGTGTTTTTCCCATAATAGACACAAAAGATGTGGTCCATCTGAATGGATAAACCTGGCAGTGCAGGCAGCGCAGCCCTGTTTCATTAGGTGCAATTTTTCACTTAGAAATGGTGTGATGTTAAAACCAAATCGAAAGCACCTTGACATCTCACAAAAGAAGGGGATATATTGAAAAATGTGTGCTTTACTGTGCCCATATACAATAACTAATTGTCGCATTGTGAATTGTGCCAGGCTCTCTTTGATGCTACTGTATATTTATTAGTTCCTCTGAGTAAGATTTACTTCAACACAGCAATCTATTTATAATAAGTTTATAATATTTTAATTAAGCAATAAGCCCTAAGAGGATGTGCGTACAGTTATTTCACAATGGGTAAGGGGTGTTCTTTAGGCATAACACAAAACAAAGTGTCTTAACCCCCTTAATCATGGTAAAAACACTCTAACACATGGCCTCTTGTGGCTTATTGCTTTTAGCATTCTGCTGTTGCCGGCGTATTTCAAATCAAATCAAATCAAATCAAATCAAATCAAATTACTTTTATTGTCACACAGCCATATACACAAGTGCAATGGTGTGTGAAATTCTTGGGTGCAGTTCCGATCAACATAGCAGTCGTGACAGTGATGAGACATATACCAGTCTAAAATAAACATAAAATTTACACAACACAATTTAAAGTCTAATATACACATAATTACACACAACACAATATACAAATAATAACATACACTGTACAGTATACAATACACACCATATAGATACACATTATTCAATAAAAAAGTACATTTAGTATATATAGAATGTACAGTAGGTTGTATTGTACTGTATTGACATTCAGGCTGTCGGTTGATAGTAAGTTGTTAAGAGAGAATATAATATAATAATAATATAATTTATGACAGTCCGGTGTGAGATATAAGAGTAAGAGTAATAAAGTGCAGTGCTGATGTATTTTGATCGTGGGAGATCAAGAGTTCAAAAGTCTGATTGCTTGGGGGAAGAAGCTATCATGGAGTCGGCTGGTGCGGGTCCTGATGCTGCGATACCGCCTGCCTGATGGTAGCAGTGAGAACAGCCCATGGTTCGGGTGGCTGGAGTCTCTGATGATCCTCCGAGCTTTTTTCACACACCGCCTTGTATATATGTCCTGGAAGGAGGGAAGCTCACCTCCGATGATGTGTCTGGCAGTTCGCACCACCCTTTGCAGTGCTTTGCAGTTGTGGGCTGTGCTATTGCCGTACCAGGCAGAGATGCAGTCAGTCAGGATGCTCTCTACAGTGCAGGTGTAGAACCGTGTGAGGATGTGGTGGTTCATTCCAGACTTCCTCAGCCATCTCAGGAAGAAGAGGTGCTGATGAGCCTTCTTCACAACGACTTCAGTGTGGATGGACCATGTGAGTTCCTCAGTGATGTGGACACCCAGGAACTTGAAGCTGCTGACTCTCTTCACAGGTGCTCCATTGATGGTGATGGGACTGTGTTCTCTGTCTTTTCTTCTGAAGTCCACCACAAGCTCCTTTGTCTTACTGACATTGAGGGAGAGGTTGTGCTCCAGACACCAGTGTGTCAGAGTGTGCACCTCCTCTCTGTAGGCTGTTCCATCATTGTCAGTGATCAGACCTACCACCATCGTGTCATCAGCAAACTTGATGGCATTGGAGCTACAGTACGTGTTGCCACACAGTCATGTGTGTACAAGGAATACAAGAGTGGGCTGAGAACACAGCCCTGTGGGGCTCCAGTGTTGAGGGTCAGTGATGAGGAGATGTTGCTGCCTATTCTAACTACCTGGCATCTGCTTGACAGGAAGTCCAGGATCCAGCTGCACAGCGAGCTGTTTAAGCCCAGAGCCCGGAGTTTCTCATCTAGCTTGGAGGGCACTATGGTGTTGAATGCTGAGCTGTAGTCTACAAACAACATTCTCACGTAAGTGTTCTTTTTTCCAGGTGGGAGAGAGCAGTGTGTATTGTAGATGCAATGGCATCATCAGTGGAGCGGTTGTTGCGGTAATCAGACTGCAATGGGTCTAGAGAGAGAGGCAGCACAGAGCAGATGTAATCTCCGATTAGTCTCTCAAAGCATTTGCTGATGATAGGGGTCAGAGCAACAGGACAGCAGTCATTTAAGCAAGTGATTTTTGATTGCTTTGGAACAGGCACAATGGTGGACGTTTTAAAGCATGTGGGGACTACAGACAAAGAGAGGGAAAGGTTGAAAATATCCATAAAAACACCAGCTAGCTGGTTCGCGCACGCTCTGATGACGTGGCCCAGAATGCCGTCTGGGCCCGCGGCTTTGCGGATATTCACCAGTCAGAAGGATCGGGTTACATCTGCTACAGAGACGGAGAGTGAACTAACCTCTGTAGCTTCGGTCGCGAGAGCTCTCTCCACGAGGGCAGTGTTATTTCCCTCAAAATGAGCATAAAAAGTATTTTGCTCCTCTGGGAGAGATGCAGCGGTGTTCATGGCTGAGTTTTTATTCCCTTTAAAGTCCGTGATGATGTTAATTCCCTGCCAAATGCTTCTAGAGTTGGTGGTGTTAAACTGTCCTTCAATCTTGTTCCTGTACTGGCGTTTTGCTGTTCTGATAGTTTTTCGGAGGGCATAACTGGCTTGTTTATGCTCCTCCGCATTCCCAGAATTAAAAGCGGATGTCCACACATTAAGTGCAGCGCGAAAATCGCTATTAATCCATGGCTTCTGGTTCGGATAGATCCGTGTTTTTCTGGTCGGAACGACGTCCTCTACGCACTTTCTGATGAAACACATTACGCTATCAGCGTAAAGCTCGATATCGTCATCAGAGGCGGACCGGAACATCTCCCAGTCCGTGTGATCAAAACAGTCTTGTAGCATAGAGTCTGACTGGTCCGACCAGCACTGGATCGTTCTGAGGGTGGGTGCTTCCTGTTTCAGTTTTTGCCTGTAAGCGGGCAGAAGCAGAATGGAAGAGTGGTCCGATTTGCCAAATGGTGGGCGGGGGAGGGATTTGTAGCCATCCCGGAAGGGAGAGTAGCAATGGTCCAAAACCCGGTCCCCTCGTGTGTTGAAACAAATGTGCTGGTGGTATTTTGGTGCGACTGATTTGAAACTGGCTTTATTAAAGTCCCCGGTCACAATGAACGCGGCCTCAGTGTGCGCGGTTTCCTGTTTGCTTATAATCCCGTACAGTTCCTTGAGTGCCCGGTCTGTGTCGGCTTGTGTGGGGATGTACACAGCAGTGATAATGATCACTGTGAATTCCCTCGGTAGCCAGAATGGTCGACACAGAAGCATGAGAAATTCCAGATCAGGAGACCAGAAAGACTTGATAGAATGTACATTCCTCTGATCACACCAGGATTTGTTGATCATAAAACATACACCACCACCTCTGCTTTTACCTGAGAGGTCTTTCGCTCTGTTCGCTCGGTGCACGGAGAACCCCGCGGGTTCAATGGCTGAGTCTGGAATCTCTGCAGACATCCAAGTTTCCGTAAGGCAGATAATGCAGCAGTCCCTCATCTCTCTTTGGAAAGAGATCGTGCTTTCAGCTCGTAGAGCTTGTTATCCAGAGACTGAACATTTGCCAGTAGAATACTGGGTAGCAGGGGTCGATTTGCGCGGCATCTTACTCTAATGAGAACGCCGGCTCTGTTTCCCCTTTTCCTTCTGCTTTTCCGCAGCCGTGCTACCCAGATAAGGGCACCGCTTGCGTGTTTGTAAACAGCGGGTCGGCATTGAGGAATTTGAATATTCCTGCCATTGCACACCTAGCCAGCGTACACCCAGTTTACATGGCTCTTCAGAGCAGCAGCATTACACAAGTATTGGTGATAGATCTGCTTGGTTGGTGGGTTTTGTTATGTGTTATGTGTTTTGTGCAGCTTCCCTGCTTCGTTGGGGTATTGTTTGTAATGTTTGTATGTGCAGCAGTATTTCATACATGCTCGATACAGAATTTATTGCATTTCGTCTAATTGGGCAGCAGCAGCATGTCCACATTCTATGTATGTACAGGTGCATCTCAATAAATTAGAATGTCGTGGAAAAGTTCATTTATTTCAGTAATTCAACTCAAATTGTGAAACTCGTGTATTAAATAAATTCAGTGCACACAGACTGAAGTAGTTTAAGTCTTTGGTTCTTTTAATTGTGATGATTTTGGCTCACATTTAACAAAAACCCACCAATTCACTATCTCAAAAAATTAGAATACATCATAAAAAAAACATTTTTAGTGAATTGTTGGCCTTCTGGAAAGTATGTTCATTTACTGTATATGTACTCAATACTTGGTAGGGGCTCCTTTTGCTTTAATTACTGCCTCAGTTCGGCGTGGCATGGAGGTGATCAGTTTGTGGCGCTGCTGAGGTGGTATGGAAGCTCAGGTTTCTTTGACAGTGGCCTTCAGCTCATCTGCATTTTTTGGTCTCTTGTTTCTCATTTTCCTCTTGACAATACCCCATAGATTCTCTATGGGGTTCAGGTCTGGTGAGTTTGCTGGCCAGTCAAGCACACCAACACCATGGTCATTTAACCAACTTTTGGTGCTTTTGGCAGTGTGGGCAGGTGCCAAATCCTGCTGGAAAATTAAATCAGCATCTTTAAAAAGCTGGTCAGCAGAAGGAAGCATGAAGTGCTCCAAAATTTCTTGGTAAACGGGTGCAGTGACTTTGGTTTTCAAAAAACACAATGGACCAACACCAGCAGATGACATTGCACCCCAAATCATCACAGACAGTGGAAACTTAATGCTGGACTTCAAGCAACTTGGGCTATGAGCTTCTCCACCCTTCCTCCAGACTCTAGGACCTTGGTTTCCAAATGAAATACAAAACTTGCTCTCATCTGAAAAGAGGACTTTGGACCACTGGGCAACAGTCCAGTTCTTCTTCTCCTTAGCCCAGGTAAGACGCCTCTGACGTTGTCTGTGGTTCAGGAGTGGCTTAACAAGAGGAATACAACAACTGTAGCCAAATTCCTTGACACGTCTGTGTGTGGTGGCTCTTGATGCCTTGACCCCAGCCTCAGTCCATTCCTTGTGAAGTTCACCCAAATTCTTGAATCGATTTTGCTTGACAATCCTCATTAGGCTGCGGTTCTCTCGGTTGGTTGTGCATCTTTTTCTTCCACACTTTTTCCTTCCACTCAACTTTTTGTTAACATGCTTGGATACAGCACTCTGTGAACAGCCAGCTTCTTTGGCAATGAATGTTTGTGGCTTACCCTCCTTGTGAAGGGTGTCAGTGATTGTCTTCTGGACAACTGTCAGATCAGCAGTCTTCCCCATGATTGTGTAGCCTAGTGAACTAAACTGAGAGACCATTTTGAAGGCTCAGGAAACCTTTGCAGGTGTTTTGAGTTGATTAGCTGATTGGCATGTCACCATATTCTAATTTTTTGAGATAGTGAATTGGTGGGTTTTTGTTAAATGTGAGCCAAAATCATCACAATTAAAAGAACCAAAGACTTAAATTACTTCAGTCTGTGTGCACTGAATTTATTTAATACACAAGTTTCACAATTTGAGTTGAATTACTGAAATAAATGAACTTTTCCACGACATTCTAATTTATTGAGATGCACCTGTATGTGTATTTTCTGCAGCAGCAGCAGTAGCATAGCAGATCTCGTCAGCCAAGACCAATATACTATCAATATGTCATACCCGCATAAAAGGTGCACTCAGTAAGATTTTAGCTGGCTGTTACTCATCCCGTCAATCCCAGTAGTGCTTATGGTTTTGGACTCTATACTAATACTCATTGCGTGGATACTGGAATTTGTTTACTAATTGCTGTCTCTTTGCTCCGAATATGTTTGTTTGTTTTGTTACTTTTAGTCTGTGTTTTTATCCGTCTCATAATACACACATCCCTATTGTATGGACATTCTTGTATTCAATCCAAATGAATTTTTCCATGTTGTTGCATGCTGGACTGTGACCGGCAGCTGCAACTTGCAAGCTCTCTGACAGCTGAATGCCGCCATGTGATCATGCTTATTGTCGCATCATTTATCTATGATCCACACTGTGAGAGCTGCAGGTAGAAGCGGTTTGTTTCATCCTCCAGCAGCGACTGCTGTCTAGTGGATCACACTCCTGTTTATCAATACCATGTAATCACTCTGAATTATACCATTGATTTGGGCTTTGTTGTTGTTTATAGTAAGTATAATGGTATACTTACTTAATAGTAAGTAATGGTTTGCTTATTTTTATATATATACTTGTATGTTTGAGCATTGGCTTAAAGCGCTATATAATGAAAATATGTTATTATTATTGTGCTGTCAACATGGCAGCCTTCATGAGGGGGCAACCTGCTCCTTGTAAAATTAAACAGCTTTTATTGGGTTTATGATATGACTGGAGTCTTTATCTCATATAAGTGTACATAATTTTCAACATGTTTCTAAAAAAATGCTATTCATGTCTTTATGTGTAAAAATTTTTTTTTTTAATTAGAAAAAACTTACTTAGTGCACCTTTAACATATTAAATCTTTCTCAGAGTTGCCATGACTGAACTTTCATAAAAAAAAAAAAGTTTTGGAAATGATTACTAAAGGATTATTGTGTAATTTCAGCAGCACCAAATGGTTTAGGGAATTTTTTTTATTATTATTATTATTATTTTTGAACATTGGTTGAGACACTTTTGCCATGTCAGGTTCTAACAAACAGTGCAATGTTTTCAAATCGCCATATAACCAGAGTTTACACACTTCAGAAAGTCAGCCTACGAATGGCTTTCTTTTTTGTTATTATGTTACTTTTTAGCTGAACATTAAACTGGGTTAGGACAAAGTATTTTAACATAGAGAAAACACACCCCCTTTTAACATAATGTCATACCTTTTGCAGTGATTCCAATCAAAACCTCAGAGTATGTTCATGAATGCATTCATGTGAAACCAGAATTTGGCTCCATCATTGAACATTTTAGATTTATCCCACAGCACCTTGAATCTTGGCCTCATACTAGATGAACTAGACTTTCAATTAGCAAACTGTTGGTGTTCTCCACACGCTTGCCTTATTACACACCACACACCTTAATTCATAGGCATTTTTTACTATGGTGACTTTTGGCCATGGCCGATTTTTGTCCAAACCACTTTGTGAAACATCTTGGGCCAGGGATCTAAAACAGAGGAAGCATATCATCATTCTTTGTCTGTATTCTACCCATTAACACTATTTTATGCACCCATTTTTGCAGTAGTATCAGTGTCATCATAAATTACAATAACAGTGTAATTGTCGCATATTATTGCCGCGTGTAGCATTTTAGCGCATTAGCACCATGATTGCAAAAGTTAAACATTACAAATTACATACATATTATCTACTGCATATACTGTAAATTACTTTATATAATCATTGAGTAGATAAAGCTGCACTACGTAACTTTGTGCTCTCTAGCAACATATGTGGTTGAAATTAAAAATTGCAAGCAATTTGCAAAAGAATACATTACATCCATTGTGTTTTGACACTACTACTCTGGCGAATGAATCTCATGATTTGAGGTTACCTGGACATCGCCTGTGTGTGATTATGACTGGAAGATATTCAGAGCCAGAGTTATAATGTACTATTTTCATGTTGATATACTTTATTAAAGGTGCAGGTTGTAAGATTCAGAAACCCTTGTTATTAATGACACCTGTGGCCATTAAATGAACTGCAGCCAGCTACCTGTTGCTTATGCTGGCGCTCGTGCACACACTCCACAGAGACGCGAGCAAGTGAGCATCAGCCAAAACAATGATGTAACGTACAAAGAGACTGAATGTGATTCACCAGCATCATGCTGACAGGTGAGGTAGCATAATTAAAATGAAACAGTTATGATTGTTTTACTACAAACTTTGAGACTGTATATTATATTTGACTCTCCAGTGCTGGAACAGGGCTAAAACAAAGTGTGGATATAGGTCTGGCTATGCGAGACTGTAGTTTGAAGTAATCACTTTTCTTTGCATGATACATTGACTGTATTTATATGATAGCCTATGTTGGCGTTAGCTAGCTAGCCAGCTTTATCAATAGCTGTTAGCTAAATTTGGTGGATGATGACAGTAGCTGTTTATAAAATATATTGTACATTATAAATATGTTGACACAATTCAGTATTGATGAGATTCCATCACAACTGTCATTTTGATATATCAATGCGCTATTGAACTATAATAATAGAATGTATATATTTTCTGTATAACCAAGTTACGTTACAGTAATGAATGGGTCTTTTTGCATTATCTTGAACATTGTCTAGCATTCATTTCATGTGTTATTGTAGTTTACCTTGCTGAATAATTACAGATTAACATAGTTTATGACAGTTACTGTGCAGGCAAGTTCAAGTTAGCTAAAATTACACAGATCAATCCTTATGGCACTATATTTCACATGCTTTGCAGTTATGTAAGCTTACCTGTCCAATAAGAAGAACACCAATTCAGGGTCGATTTTGATCCCCAAAACCGAACGAAGTTCCCTCCAGGAATCAAATGCCCTGCCAATGTTCACTCTAGTTTTAGTTCGACCACAATCACATTCCCGCTTAGCCAGATGGGATTCAGTAGATAAATGTTTTATTTTTTTTTTTTACTCAGAGTTTGTGTAGGAGTCGGTGTTGTGCTGGGAGCTGGCAGTTTGCTGGATTCCATCTCTAAGGGGGCTTTCACACTGGGCACGTTTGCTGTGGTCCGATTCCGAGTGTGATTGTTTCCGGTGCCCCCGCAACTTTGGTCTGGTTTCACACTCACTTGATTCTATCGAACACCGGTCCATTTGTGTTCATCTTACGTCATCACAAACACGCATGGAGAACACAACGCGACTCATCATACTTTTTGTTTTTTTGTTATTTTGGTGCCATTATGCACAGCAAAGTGAACGACAACTGCGTATATGTGCGCTTCATGGTGTAACTCATCAGATGTCCAGGGGAAGGCAGCTTGCTGCTGCTCGCAAACGGCGTTTTTGAGGAGACAGCTGATTGCAAGGAATTCATTTGCATCTTTGTTTACACTGCACGCTTACGCTCGTGTCCAAGGTGAAGTTATCGCCACTGTCATCTCCTATTATACCCTATATTTATAACCTATAATAGTATTTATATATAGTATTTATAAGGTGTATAGATAGATAGATAGATGTCGTCATCGGCTAAAACGCATGCGCAGGTTACTTTACTTCCTGAACGAGCGCGCACCCGAGTCCGAGTTGCTTTCACATTCACGCGAATCGTGCTACAGTTCCATTGCAACTGAACTCAGACCACCTCCTACAGGTAGTCTTGGGTTCGGTACCGCAGTGCGCTCCCCAGTCTGCATGACAGCTTTCACATTACCAATTTTTCATGCGAACCGTGCTGTGTTTCAGACTAAACTGCCAGTGTGAAAGCACCCTAAGATAACGTTACCTAGTGTTGCAGACTGTTTGTTGTCGCTGTTGAATAGCAGAAGAGAAGCACTGAGGCAAGGCTTTCGGGAGCGCGCATAAATGTCACATCCTTGGGATTTTTCCAGCAAAACCGCCCGCTCCCTTCACATGAAAATCAGTCTACAGGCTTTAATAGGCAACCTAGGAAGTCCAGGAAGGGCTCATTTTTTTAAGTTGCATTACAAGCCATTCACACATTGGCAAAATAAAAGGCGAATATTACATGAAAATTGTTACATACTGCACCTTTAAACATACAAGAAGTCAATTTCAGAAGTCATACGTATTTGTAAACATGTACAGTAACTTCCCCTGACAACGGATCCCTATCGGTAAACACACGAGTAATGTTTGATTAATAAAAGCATGACAACCCTGCCAGACAACATACTGTTTCCAATTCCAAGCATTATAGCAGGTAAACAACTTCACCAAATGGATAACAGTTAAACTGAATGACTGAACTGAACAGTGTCTCAGCTGGAACACATGACAGCTGGCACTTCTTTCCTGTGTTTTTGGACATGACGTCATGACGCAAAGAGGAACGACATAAGCCAGCGATTTCACGCCAAATCCGACCCGATAGCTCAAAATACATATTATTTTTATAGGCTTACCAAAATGAATCAGGGTAAGGTAAGGATATTGTTTTGAACACTGATTGTTTATGTACTTAATCAATAATGGTAATTTGTTCATTTTTAACCAAAAAATCTTACATAGTGCAGCTTTAAAAAAAGCTTATTTTACTGATCTACTGTGAATTCTACACATGGAATGAGGCATTATGTCATCGATAACACATTTTAATGTCATATTAGTTGATGTTTTATGTGTAGTCTTGAACGTCCTCATATTTAAATGTACTTCTGAACACATCCCCCAGCAGCATGGTGGGTGTCTGAACGTTTGCAAACAGTATGTCGTTGCTCAGCTGTTTTAAAATTATTTTTGGCTCTGAGAGAAGAATGAAGAAGCACTTTGCCGTGAGTGTGCCGGGGCCTTAAGAGCTACAGGAGTCTTCACCATTTCATGACAAATGTGTGTACCCCCCATCAAATGTCCTCAAAACAAAGTGTCACCCATGCATTAATTGCATTTTGGCATTTTACACTATTCAAAGGCCATTGTTATACTTAGTCAAGTCGAGGCTGTCCGTTTTGGTGATATTTCATGTTCATCTCTAGCTATCACGTTGTATATAAAGGAAGCTGTGGCCTGCCTGTCTCCCTGAGGGCACAGACAGAAATTAGCCTGCTCCCTTGATTCCATCTCACCATGAATAGATCAATTTTTATTTCACCTTTCTCATTAGCTTCTCCCTTCAACAGCTTGTGGAGCTGAATGTTGATTAGACACAGTTTTCAAACTTCTCAAACAAGTGTGTGCGTCATGGAAACAGTAACTGTCTTTTTATGAATATTGGCGATTTTAGAAGTTGGTGATGAATTGGGTTGTTGAGTCATTATTGTTATGTGGTTCCTTTATGAGTTCTGTAACTATACAATAATAATTATAAGGAAGAAGAAGAAGAAGAAGAAGAAGAAGAAGAATGTGATTGTGTTGTTATTTAAGTAAGTATTTCTATAAAATGGTAATCCAGACTTTTAGAAATATGCTCTGGTGAAGCTCAAGCACTTAATCTTAATTTGTTAGAATTTAGTACTTGCACAATGGCAAGACAATTAACTGGACATCTAACAGTAAAAAAGGAAAAAGCTAAAGTAAGCCATTGCTCAGTGTCAAAAAAAATGTTTTCCCAACAAATATTAAATTCTATAATTTTACCAAACATGATGGAATGGTTCAAAGCAAGACAACTAATACCACAAAACAACAAAATTCATAGAATCCATGCAAAATCTTGCTGATGTTTGTGCTGTTGTTTTCCCTTAAATAAAAATAAATGGTTTCACTTCCTGGAGACTGATGTCATTAAGGAATTGGTATTTGATTGTGAAAGAGACATTCTACAGATTAACAGGGTGGAACATGATATTGAGAACACAGGATAAACCTATTATTAAACCTGTTATTTCGAATAATAATAATAATAAAAAAAAAAATGATTAGAAAAAGGAGAAAAAAATGCAAGAAATATTTCTTAATAATTAATTATTATTATTATTATTATTATTATTATTATTATTATTATTATTTGAAGTTCATGAAGAAGTTTGAATCACCAAGAAGTTATCATATCATCAAGGAGTGTACGTATTGACTTAATTGTGTGATAAAAGAAAACTAATATGTTAAGCTTTAAAAACTTGGGCTGTGAATCGATTAAAAAATAATAACTAATTAATTGCACATTTTTTCTGTGATTATTCGTGATTTATCGCGATTGAATTATGGTACATGATACATTACAACAAACATTAAACAATCATCATAAATATATTTACGTTATTCTTTGTCTCAAAGAGCTTGCAAGAAATTGGTTAGTCACCTTTGATTTTAATTATTTAAATATGTACATGTTAAAATGTTCATGATAATTATTATTATTATTATTTTTTTTTTTCAGGTTTTAATCTTTGATACAAGTATGTATACATGCCATAAATCAGTGGACATGCTGTAATTAAAAGTTGGGCAAAATCTTCTGCTGTTTTCCAGTGGACTTTTTTTAATAATAGAATCAAATGGGCAGATACAATTCATATGAAAATTTATTGGCAAGAGAAAATTAAGTGTACATTGCCAATGCATTATTAGACACTATACATACAGATATAAAACATATTGAATGCAAAAGTTTAATTTGCTGAAGTTTAAAATCTCAAAACGATTATTTCCTCTGGCTTTCTGCAGGACTGGTCCATCTCAGTCTCTATCACGCACATGCTGGGTCTCTCTCGGGTGGTTTTACTTTTCAGACAACTGTAGTTGTGCATTTACAGGCGATGCGAAGAGATACAGCAGCTTACCCGTTTCTCTCACACACCTGTTTCATCGTATGTGGGTGAAGTCTCCATTCTCCTTACATTAAGTCTGCTCCCGTATTTATTATGCCTGGGACACGCGTCACGGTTAGTGGATAAGCGTGCACTGCTCCACACAATCAGTTTCTGGATGTGCAGTTGAGTTGAGTGTGTACCTCCTTGAAATGTATATATTCCAATGTTAGCCACAGAAAGAGGGGAAAAACATTAGTGAATTTAGCCCATTGTACAAAGGTGCCTGGGTTTGTTCCTGGCTTGCAGAAGATGCTCTAACCCTACCCCCACCCTATCGCATTGGCATTTGAAACATGCGAGAACTGATGCTGGTGAGTCATAGCTGGAAGAGCAGTGCTGTTTACAAGCGAGGAGGAGGAACGCTGTACAGTAGCTTGGTTGGTTTTTGTTTAGATCTGTATTTATCTGTTTCTTTACTCACAATGGTGCATTTGTGTGCTTATCCTGGATGTCTCAACTGAGAGGAGAATGTGAGATTATGTCTGTATCATGGCAACGTGAATACATCACACGAGAGACTGCGTGATCTCCACCCTCTCTTGAAACTTACCCGAAGCGTTGGATTATAGGTAAAAAGTAGTTAAATATTGATCTTTTTCACTCCAAAAGTGATCGTATCATTTTAGAAGACATTAATTTAACCGCTGGAGTAGTATTGATGATGTTTATGCTGACTGTCTGATTTTTGGAGCTTCAAAAGAGAAATCGCCAATCACTTGCATTTTAAGGACCAACTGAGCTAAGATATTTTTCTTCAAATGTGTTCTGGTGAAGAAAGTGAGTCATACATATCTGGGATATGATGAGGGTGAGTAAATAATGAGAGAATTTTCATTTTTGGGTGAACTATCCCTTGACATGAAAAGGTACTGTGTAACAGGAAACAACCTTGGTGATGTCCATATATGTGCTAAGCTGGTGATGGAGAGAGGTTTCTGGATCATTAAATACTCTAGAGCATTTTGTTAGGACTCTGGACCATTTAAAAGCAAGACTCCAATCTTCCATCAAAATGGTTAGTTGTGTTTTTCCAACTTACACCTATCGAAATACTTTGCTACCAATCTTCCTTATTTCATTTGATGCCCATCAGGACACAGTCAGAAAGAATCTGCTTGGGAGGAATTTGCTCATGTCTTGGAAGCAATTGCACAGGTTCTTTCTTAATGAAGACCTGGGCAACCAGAGTATTGAGGATAAAATGGGGGAAAAATGGCCCCAGATTGATTTTCCTTTATGTTTCCTACTCCTTTTCTTCATTTGACACAGATCTGTAACACAATTGAGGACTTTTTTATCACCAACAATAACAAAGGGCTAAAGCAGCTCATTATCAGTGTAAATATCAGCAGTTGTGTGAAGGCTGATTTATTTTCCATAAGAGTCTAAAGCCCACAGTGTACTTCAGTCAGAAGCAAACACTGAGTGTATGCATACAGGATGCTCATCAGCAGAGTGCTCGAGCATTTAATGCGTGAAGCCAGATTTTTCTAACCGTGCATACTCTGAACTGGCAAAATGCGCATGCACCTGGAATTTTCAACTGTGAGATTTGCCATCTTGTGGACCCACTAATTAGTGCAAATAATGGGACACTTGTATAATACTTAAATGGTGCTTTTTTTAAATAATCTAAATCTAAAAAAAATCTAAATAAAATAAAAAAATACTATAAGGCTGGGGCTATTTGCACTAAGTGCAAACAGCAATAGATGCTATTTGCACAAAGTATCTTTGTTTGATATAGGTAAAATGCTGGGAGAGTGGCAGCATCACTTATTTGAAATGGTAAATGTCACTAACTGTGTGTACACTATTATTGCAATATTTCTGGTCAGGTTTAAATCTGGGAGCTTGTGACATCACTGGCAATTCTAAAGGCACAAATATGTGAAGCTTCTTTTCTAGCGGGCAGTTATTAACAGTGAAAAATATGTGACACTACTTGTGAAGCTGTTAAATCAGACTGATCACACAGCGAATCGAAAACAGTAAGTTGAATTTTCTTGAGCTAAACTCATTCTATGCTTGTCAAAATTCAAAGTACTGCCCCCAGTGGCTGAAGCAGGAAGTGTTTTGAACGTAAGGGCACATGTGAGCTCTAATTTTCAGGTGAAATGCCTGCAGAGGAGCCTCAAATGTTAGTTGTAACGCCAGTTGTTTTCAGCTGTAAAAGATGTAATACAGTGAAGATGAATGCATATTTTATTAAGTCTACCCCTAAACCTAAACCTACTGTCAGTGTAGTAAAAATGTAATATTAGCAGGGCTCCAGACTGCGAATGCGACCAAAAATAATTGATTGTGACAATAATTTTACATCTAGTCGTCATTGGCGACAGTCGGGTTGTGTGCGTTCATATGCGGTTTCGTCAGATATCATCTTGTGAGTTATTGAATACACCTTTGGAGCACGCACAACCAGTGTCTCGTGCTGCTTTTCACCCATTCTGTTTCTGACAAGCTCGCTGCACCGCACGCAACAACAAACCCAGCGCGAGAGAGTCATGAACAAATGACTCTTTTGAACCGGGTCTTTTGAACTCAGGAGCTCAGGTTAGCAGTTTGAATCAGATTCACTTTCTCTGCGAATCAGCCATCAGTGTCCTCACATCTGGGAGTGCAGACATTTCAAAATAAGTGTCCCAAGTGTATTTCAGGCTTCTTTATTATTAAAAGTCCCTTATTGTGTACCACTTTTTTTCTTCTTCTGGTAATTATTGATTGTGATTGGAGTAGCACAATAAACTGCATATGGAATTTCTTTCAGTTTGCACTCTTGTAGTCTGTGTCTGGGCCATCCGGTATCTATAAAGAAAGGCTAAGGCAATATTTGTAAATATATATATATATATATATATATATATATATATATATATATATATATATATATATATTATATATATATATATATATATATATATATACAGTACTGTGCAAAAGTTTTAGGCACTTATGAAAAATGTTGTATAGTGAGGTTGTCTTAAAAAATAATGACATAAATAGTTTTCATTTATCATTTAATGTCATACAAAGTCCAGTAAACATAAACAAAAGCTAAATCAATATTCGGTGTGACCACCTTTGCCTTTAAAACAGCACTAATTCTCCTAGGTACACCTGGACACAGTTTTTCTTGGTTGTTGGCAGATAGGATGTTCCAAGCTTCTTGGAGAATTCACCACAGTTCTTCTATCTATTTAGGCTGTCTCAATTGCTTCTGTCTCTTTATGTAATCTCAGAATGAAACGATGTTCAGTGGGGGGCTTTGTGGGGGCCATGACATCTGTTGCAGGGCTCCCTGTTCTTCTATTGTAATCTTTTCTCTTTGCAAAAGTAATGTTTGGGAGTCTAACATTTATATTTCCTATTGACACACTAAAGCTGAAGATATAAATAACCATCTTAAGACAAATGCTTTAATGAAACATCTTATGTGCCTAAGACTTTCGCACAGTACTTTGTATATATATATATGTGTGTGTGTGTGTGTGTGTGTGTGTGTGTGTGTGTGTGTGTGTGTGTGTGTGTGTGTGTGGGCAGGTTTAAGTGGTTTACTGACTTTTTTTAGGTTACAAACTGGTAATTACAAGCGTATTATGCTATAAATGTGGTTTATGAGGACATTTCTAGTGTCCCCATAATTCAAATCACTTAAAAAACATACTAAACGATGTTTTATTGAAAATGTAAAAATGCAGAAAGTTTTTTGTGAGGGTTAGGTTTAGGGGTAGGGTTAGGGGATAGAATCTATAGTTTGCACAGTATAAAAATGTCTATGGAGAGTCCTCTCAATGATAGCTGCACCAACATGTATGTGTGTGTGTGTGTGTGTGTGTGTGTGTGTGTGTGTGTGTGTGTGTGTGTGTGTGTGTGAGAGAGAGAGAGAGAGAGAGAGAGAGAGATCATGCTTTTGACACTTAGGACAATTGAGGGACTTGTACACAACTATTACATAAGGTGCAAACATTCGTTGATGCTCAAGAAGGCAACACACTACTATATGCATACTATACTTTATGTAATTATCTGTAATGTAGATTCTGAAGAGCAGTACTAAATAAAAAAAAGAAAATCTTTTATCTCTTATATTTGTATAAATTATGAAAGGGGTGTGAACATTTGAGACAAAAGGGAATGCAAACTTATCTTCTCAACAATATATTCTGTTTATTAAACCTCCTGTGAATGGGTTATTAGCTGTCTTCCTTTTCTTCGGCTTTCTATCTTGTTTCTAAACAGCAATCTAAATCGAGCAATTCTGTGATTTGGTGACTAAAAACAGCCATTTGACTCCTTAATGTATCAGTTTAGGGGCCAATGCTCCTAAGCCATTTTTTTAGTGAAACTGGAACCTCCAAATCATACTCATCACAGATTATGCAAACACAATTACTTTTTGGTTTCAGTGCAGGACTAGGACCTAGGTCTCTAATGCAGCTGACGCAACACACCTCCAGTCGTGCCACAGTAGAAGGTACACATGCTTAGACCGATTCAAAAATGACAGATGAGAGAGGTTGCTTGTCAGTAACTCGGCATAATAGGGCAGAATTTAGGGTGCTGGAACATTTGAAAGCAACATTCCGACTTCCCGTGTGTTGGTTAAATCACCATCCACTTTCATTGCATGGAAAACGGACGCTCAGACATTCAACCTCACATTTCCTTCTGTGTTCAATGGACAGGGTTGGGAGGGTTACTTTTGAAATGTATTCCACTACAGATTACAGAATACATGCTGTAATATATAATTTGTAATGTATTCCGTTAGATTACTCAAGGTCAGTAACGTATTCTAAATACTTTGGATTACTTCTTCAGCACTGGTAGATTTTTTCACTTGTTTTGACATAACAACTCTGCCAGTACAGTAAGACAAAATACACATGTTAAAAATACATTCTCTGAAAAACCTAAATATCTTATGCAGTGTTGTTTCTAAAACAAGATAAATCAAATTGATCTTGTTTTAAGGATTTTTAGATATTTTTACAGGAATACGATTTTTGCCCTAATATCAAAGGTCTTACTAGAAAAAAAAAGAAATTATGATCCAACGTGAATTTTCTTGATAAAAAAATATGATCGTGCCTGGTAACATGTGCATGTAAAATGGCTAGAAATAGCATTTTAGCTTAGTGTAAAGCTGCCAGTTTACACAAGGTTTATTTCTATTTCTTCTGCTCCAAACTTACTTCAAACTTACTTCTCTGTCTGCTCATATGAATGTAACACATCATAAGAAAGTGTTTCACCGCTCTTCAAATGCTCTTTGGATCGCATCATATTTATGTATAAATGTTTTCCATCTGAAAGGACTAAATATTAAATGAAACAAATGACAATAAAATGCAAAGGAATCTCTTCAGTAATCAAAATACTTTTTGAATGTAACTGTATTCTAATTACCAATGATTTTAACTGTAACTGTAGTGGAATACAGTTACTTATATTTTGTATTTTAAATATGTAATCCCGTTACATGTATTCCGTTACTCCCCAACCCTGTCAATGGATGACCGAAATCAAAATCATACCATTTGAAACCATATGAGGTTGAGTAAATGATGTTGAAATGTCCATGTAATGGTGAACTGTTCCTTTGTGTAAATGTAAGGGCTGGTTGCCACAAGTAAGCACCATTTATGTGTTAGCAAAAACATGTCACCATGTTTGCATACATTTTTGCATAGTTGTCTTTGCATAATGGATGCATCATTGCGTTTTTTTTTTTTTTTTTTTTTTTTTTTTTTTTTTGGGAGTGGGAGAGGGGAGAAAGACAAACAGATTAAGAATTTATTTCACATTTAACTGCACTTTTTAACTGGGGGGGGGGGGGTCTTTAATCAAGCAGAAAAAGTTTATTTTGCAATAATATTGAGTTTATTTTGTGATAATGGCAGATTATCTGACTACTTGTTGAAAAATTTAAAATTGTTTTGAGATGTTTTATTTATTTGTGTAGAAAGAGACTGTGGAGTGAAACAAAAGAAATTAAACAGGTACAGCTATTTAGAGAATCAGTTGGTCATTATATATATATATATATATATATATATATATATATATATATATATATATATATAGTGTGTGTGACTATAGAATAACGCAACTGAGCAATTTGAATCAAGTGTCCCAGAGAGCTGTGTAAAAAACAATATGTGGGCATTTAAACCACACTTGAAAAATTAGGAATCTCTTTTGCATTACATAACAAAATTAAGACAAAATGTATTTGCACAATTTGTGCTTGTCAAACTTTTAGTTGAACAGTAGACAACTTGAAACATCTGTGGTTACTCTGCTGAAATTTATACAATTTTAAGTGTAGATGTTGAACATGAGCAAAAGGTCATGCCAACTCTGATGGTCATCTTCCTGCAACCTCATGTTGCAAAACCAGCTTACAATTTTTCTATTTCCAACTTTCCACCTCCCAAATCTCTGAATGCTACCAAAGATCTATAACTCCTGGGAACTTTTCAAAATATCATTATTGAAATCCGTAGGCACTATAGAAAGCGCAGTACACAAAGTGATATTTTTCACATCTAAATCCTTCTTCAGTGTGGGCCAATATGTCAAGGGCACCGGGGCCAGAGGGATAACATTAACACTGTGACAGGCAGCTGTAGCTGAGGAATTCTTTTGGTGTGGTAGCAAGACAGTTGTAGTAATGCCATCTGATTGCTCTGGTGGCAAGCAGTGCTTTTTTCCACCCCATTATAACTGTGGTTGGAGCTTGTCAGCTTGTTCAATATGAACTGTTGTTGCATGGAATAGAGCTATGTAAAGTCATTCACAATTTCTCCATTTGAGTTCCATGGGCATGGAATGACATGAGAGTGAGACATTTAGTGTTTTGCAATTGTGAGAGGAACATCTTCCATACCTTTGTACATATATTACTGTTGTTTCTGTGCTTTTAGTAATTAAACTCATACCTCTGGGATTAATGTGTGTTTTATGTACTGTAAGTGATTAACTACCCACATGTATTCATGTTAATAAAAACCAAGACATAAAATTAATTGCACACTAATGTGGTCATTAACACTTACTTAAATACACTTTTCTCCTACTAAAATATTCCTCGCAACATTTTTCGCTCATAGACACTTACTATTTAAATTAGATGAAAGTGAATGTTGTATTTCTTTGAAAGGGGCTAGGGACATACTCTGTGTTTGAATATGTCTCCACTGGAACCCTAAATTGCTTTATTTCCCATGTTACCCCTCTGTCAGTGGGAGACATTTCTTTAAAGGTAATCTCTTTTCAGTTAATGGAAACAGCTTTACTCTCCCTTTTAAATTATCTTTTTTTTTTTTTGTTTTTTTGTTTTTTTTTTTACGTTTTTTGCAATTTCCCTATACTACACCTGCTGTCATGTTTATTTTATAGTCTGTGTTTCATAGTGTTGCACTTTTATGAAGGTGTTTCAAAGAATGGCAAAGTTTTTCAAATGATAATTATTTTGCAGTGCAAAGTTTATGGGGATTACATTTGCTTTCAAATACAAAATACTAAAACTTTATTAAAATTATACTTTCTGAAAAGAGGTTTAGGACAGTTTGAGACATTTTATTCTTTCAGATATCCATTGGCTAGTTATCCACAAACCTGGAGTTCAATCAACAAGATGAGACTAAAGGTGTTGGTCAGAGTTGCCATGCCCTAAAAACATATTCACAGATTTTGAGTTTGCTATTCAGAGGAAGCATTGCCTGATGTGAACTATGTCTTGAACAAAAAGATCTTGAAACTGTTGACTTGCATAAACCTGGAAAGGACATAAGTGTCTCTAAAGATGAACTTAATGTTCATCAGTCCAAGGTAAGACAAATTGTCTTTAAATGGAAAAAGTTCAGTACTGTTACCCTTCTTAGGGGCAGGCCATCTTCAAAGTTCACAAGAGCACAGGGCAAAACACTCCATGATGTTAAGGAAAATACAAGAGTGTCAGCTAAAGACATACTGAAATCACTGCAAACTGCAAACATCTATGACATGTCTACAATACATGAAACACAACAAAAAATCCTCTGATCTGATCCACAATTACAAAAAAATGTTTGAGGGAGGTTACTCCAGCCAAAAGAGAGTCAACCAGATCACATTATCCCCACTCTACACTGTGAATGTATACACTGGGTATTCAATAAAGTGCCAGTGTTTTTGTGTTATTTAAGCAGACTGTGTTTGTCAAACGTTGTGACTTTGATCAGATTAAATGTTTGGACAAATTTATGCAGAACTCCATTGTAAATCCAAGGGTTCACATACTTGTTCTCCAACTGTATAAGAGATGGGTTTTACTTAGTCCACTGTGGTGTTTTTTCTCAGGGACTAAGAATTTGTCTGAAACGTTGGCTGTGAGGTTGGTGGAAAGTCTGCCCAGAGCTCTCCCTTGGGCTCTTGAGGCCGATGGCATGGTCAGCCTGACACCATCTTATTCAGCATACAGCCTAGAAAATCAATTTGAAATAAATGTACATGGGGAGGGAGGCTGTTGGGTGTTAGAGTAAGAAGCTTTTCCAAAAGCTTTCCACTGTGAAACTCTGAAAATAGACCACTTTTAAGCCAATGGAAATATTTCACTGACATCTACAGATTCTGTATACGGAAACTCTCACAAACAATAACTGTAAAAAGTAATTTCCTCCTGAGTCATCTTGACAGCACAAGTATAGTTGTCAGCACTCCACCACATGTAACACACTTGAAACAGAAATGCAGGACTGACCGTGCAAAGTGCATTTCAGCCACAGCTTAACAACTGGTACACAGCTCAAACTGTGTCATCCAGAAAAAAGAAAAAAAAAAAGAAAAAAAAAATAACGTTTCTTAAGTCATAATTTTCTTCTTCTTCTTCTTTTTGACTTCGTTAAAAAGGAACATAGTTGCTCATGCAAATCTATAATTAATCAGCAAAAGACCTGTCACCTCTCCGTGTCCTTTCTTGCAAGTTATTGGGAACATTTTGAAATGCAGACAACTGCTCACAGAGTAATGGGACACCATTACTTTTGTGCAGTGAGCGTGAAGACAGTGTTGAGGTATCAGACGACAGTTTGAGTCTGTTGATAATTAATTTGTAGCTGGACAATTTTTATACCACTAAAATGCATTTAACTCTCTTTTCAATTTGATATTGTAACATGTAGGAAACAAATTGGTTATGTACTATCTGTTTATAATATTTATATAGTCTTGAACTATTGCCAGATTTCAAGCAGCTTCTAATAATACTGTGCAACTTCATTTAATGTTCATCTAGTTGTCAAAGCTAATGACTGCAGGTATTTCAGCAAGTTGCCTCTTGGCACCCCTCCATGCCAGCTTGTACCTGACAACACAGATAAAGCCATGGGTTCCCAAAAGTTGTTTATACCCCTCCCCAGATGCTAGCATAACAGTGGGTTTGCTGGCTTTATTAAGGCTAGACTGAGCTCGGCAGATAGCACCCTATCTTGCTGCCTCTCTCCCACCTGTGATGTGGCCTTTCATAACCTTGGGCTTGTGTGCAATTGAATTACAATAATCTAACAAGGCCACAATGGCCTCTAAATTGAGCACAGAAGGGTGTTTTTTGTAGGTTCATGCGACAATTACCACAATAATCATGCCATGGCATAATGGAGCAGTGTTGAAGCCAAATGGCATTTCTGCAAAATCAAACCTACCTTCGCAAATTGTTAAAGTGTTTATGTGTTGATTGCAGCTAATGTTTTCTTTGTCTCTCCTTCCCTCTTCCCCATATGTTTGTCACCATCTGTCTGTTTTTTCCTATCTTTTCCTCTACAATCTCTGTTTCCTTTGCCTCTCGGATTCACTTATTTCTTCAGTTATGGAGACATGGTGCCTAAGACGATTGCGGGGAAGATTTTCGGTTCCATCTGCTCTCTGAGTGGGGTGCTGGTAATAGCCCTACCTGTGCCTGTCATCGTGTCCAACTTTAGCCGAATCTACCATCAGAACCAGAGGGCAGATAAGCGGCGTGCTCAGAAGGTACAGGTGAACACCATTAACTAGTTGCTGAGCTTTGCTACACTGACGGCAGGGTAAAGGGTGAGCACTGTGTTTGTGCATGTGAGTGTGTGTTTGCAAGGTAAAATGGCACACCTTTGCCCCGCCCCACAATTGCAGATCAGCTACTAATGACTAGCATGCACTTCAGAGCTGCAAATGGCTCAGTGGACCGAGGCTGGCTGCATGACCTCAGACCGGCCTGCCACACACTCTAACACATGATCATTTATGCAAATCAGATCATTAGCTTAAAGATGTTTGGAGAGAACTCATAGCTGCTGATGAAAGGCTGATACAGTAGGAGAGAGAACTGGTGAGATATCATCATCCAGAGCTTACCAGACTTGTGCGTAATTGGTTAAAGGTGTCAGGACGTTGAAACACATTTTTTTTCATGACTGATTTCAAAAATATTTTCAACTCATTCTATTCTATCTCTGCTCCTTTCAGCCTGTCACCTCATATTAACCCAGAAATCAGCTCTAGCTTCCAATACATCTCATAATCTTACACATTCCCACATTTCATCTCATCTGGGTTGCTAAGAACTTTCATTTTGTACTATACAGAGTTTCAGAGCCATTGCAATTGTATCCTTAAAAATGCTTGAATAATTATATTAGTTGTGGCTAAACAATTGTTAAACTTTTTGATTTTTTATAGAGCATAATGTTATGCTTTGTCTGTAGAATGCAATTAATATTATCATAATGATGCTAAAATACTGTGCTATTTACTACTGCCTATTTATTCATCAATAATTAGAACATTAAACATTAAAAAACAAATCATAAATGTTTTTTCGGCATTAAATGACTTAATGACATTTTCACACACAATAAACTTGAGTTTGACTTGCCCACATTTAACATGCTCTGCCACTAAATTACAGTTCTGAGAGAGTTTCACAGATCACATGGCCAAGCATTAGCCAAGCATCGGTTTTAGCATAAGAACCAGTACTGTTTTGGTGGAAATGGAGTAACAGTGTCCAGACAGAACTTGTGAGACTTTCAAACATTTATATACAGTATATAATTATATATGATATAAAGTGAACAATTTTGTAGTGTATTACCATTGCTCATTGGCTCAATAACCTTTCTCATCTGGCACTCAAAAGTGGTCAGATCGGCATGGAGATTGTAGACAGAGAGAGCAAGAGAGAGAAACAGGAACAGACTAAATAAAAAGGAAAATAACTTTTATGTAATTCAATGGTTGCAATTGCTGGTACACTCTACCAACAAATATCCTATTTCAACAAGGAGAAGGGGACATTTCCCTTAGTAATTGTCAGAACAGGTGTAACAGCACTCTCTTAGCCCCCTACCACTATCTGAGTTCTTCATATGATGCTCAATGTCAAAGAGGTCTGGCCCTAAGGTGATCAATATTTTAGGAATCATTGGTTTTTATTTTACACCAATTACCTGTTGCTCTTGTTTGAGTGCTTTTGGTAATCCCCCTGTCTCACACTGATCAATAATGATCTCCCTCATCATCTTCTCTGCCAGACTCCTCCTGCTCTAGCTCCTGCAGGCCTTCTTATACAGACAGCAGGACATCCACAGCCTTAACCGGCTGATTAAAGAGAGCGATATTGCTAGAATGACTGGCTGATTAAAGCGAGCAGATATTGCTATAATGAGCCTCCATCCTTCGCTCATCTGTCTTCATTCCAGTCTTACAGTGGGCTGCTCCAGGCTCACATTACAATGAGTAGGCCCATGTGTCTCTTCATCTTAGCCTGATATCTCTCACACCCAAACAAATCTCAGCAATATCATCACAGGTATCAAAGTCTGAGAGCAATCTGCTTGCTTTCCAGCTTTTCAGCCTCCTACAGACTCCTTCTCCATTCTGCCTTGCGTGACGGTCACCTCTGCACAGCCACTCATCCAGAACAGTAACCTCATTGGAAGTGGAGTTTGGCTGCGGTCACAATTCAGTAGTGACATGCAGAGACACATCAAATGGCATACTCTTATTTTAGGCCCTGCTCAAATCACAGAGGCAATTTGCAGGACCAATGGAAAGGCCAAATGGACGAGCCCCAAACAATCATGGTGCCAGCACTAAATGGGTGGGAGGGGTCACAGCAGTAATGGGGCAGCAAAATTAAATTCAAATTCTGAAAGAGTCAGCCTGGGCATGGGGTAAAATCAGGGAACAGGAAGCACGTAAAGCAAGAAACAAAGAAAAAGGTAGGATGTGGAGGTATTTCAAGGGCCAGTTCACCCATAGTTAGAGGACACCGATTTGGAGCACCACCAGAGCAGAACAATCATGGAAGCAGAGGGAATATCTTGTTCTCTCTGCATCTGGCAGCTAAAATGTTGAATCGAGGAAAGTTACAGTAAGATTAATGGTTATTTAGGTATTTGATGTGATCTGTACCATGCAACAGAAACTGTTTTAAATTGTTAGCATGAGACAGTTTAATTTGGCACCTTATGAACATGATGGATAGAATAAGTCCATGATGGGCAAGGTGTGTTTCCTAGAAAACTTAGACTGCTGAAGTAAAATGTTGAAATGGGAAGGTTGCAGCAGTCAACAAGCTAATAAATATACATTATATATACACTGGCAGCCAAAAGTTTGGAATAATGTACAGATTTTGCTGTTTCGGAAGGAAATTGGTACTTTAATTCACTAAAGTGGCATTTAACTGATAACAAGCACTTCTCCGTGGCCACCTACAATGTGAGAACGCTGAATGATACCATCAGCACCGAAACAGGCGAACCCATCATGCACAAAATCAATCGCATTATAGCCGACTGCGAGAAATATGACATCGACATCGTAGCACTCCAAGAGCACCGGCAAAAAACATCCGATACGGTGGGCTATAGTCAACACAAACAACGTAGCAACTGGACTCTGGCACACTCAGACTCATCATCCATTTGCCATGGAGTAGCCATTCTGTACAACAGCAAGATTGCTCAGTTAAACACCTCAATCACCGTCAAATCAGAGTGCATAATAATCGCACATATCAAGGGCAATCCAAAAGTATGCATAGTCTCAGCGTACACCCCAACAGAGACTGCCTAAGAACGTGACAAAGACAGGTTTTACAACGACCTAACTGAGCTAACCGAGTCGATTCCACCACACACGATCACCATTCTTGCAGGAGACTTTAATGCACGAATTGGTAACGACAGTCATACAACAAACACAAGAGATGTAGGTAGTCACTGCTATCATACGACAACCAAAGGCAATGGGTCACGAATTATTCGCATTTGTGAAATGGCGAGTCTTCAACCAGCCAAATCTTGGTTCCTGAACCGACCGACAAGGCTGCGCACCTACAGAAGCCCAAAAGGCAAATATTACCAACTCGACCACATTTTGTTCAACATAAAGTGGTGGACTTCTGTAAAGAACTGTCATGCATACAACACCTGCAGCATCAGATCAGACCACAAGATTGTGAGTGCCAAATTCAAGCTTGCGCTGAGATCTAGCAAGACACCACCTAATGCTAGATGCACTTTTATGTACGAGAAATTGAAAATCCCAAAATTCAAACACGAATTCAACATGGAAGTGAAAAACCAATTTGAATCCCTCTTTGATGAAGCGGCAATCCAAGAACCACAAGATGAAATTCAAGAGAGAGCAATTGCACTGAATGCTGCACTCATAAGTGCAAATGAAAAAGTTCTCGGAAAACGGCCGAAATCCAAACAACCGAGCTGGGTCAGCAACACCACACTCCAGCTCATCACCAAAGAAGGAGATCTGAAAGCGAAATTTAAGCTAACTCAAAAAACGACAGACAAAGAGGTGTGGCGAAATGCACAGGCACAAGTCGCACGAGCTTTTGAAGCAGACAACGATGCCTATATCAACGCCAAGCTCGACGCACTAGAACTAGCAAACAAACACCACGAGTACCGCAAAGTCTGGAAGCTAGTAAATGACATCACTGAAAAACCAAAAGCCACTTCCACCAACATGGTTCGAATGCTCGATGGCAGTATTCCCAGCTCCAAGTCCGAACTCCTAAGCGAATGGTCAAAATACTTCTCGGCTCCACTAAACAACAAGAGCCTGAAGAGCCAGAAAGTTAACCTTGAAAACTGCCCATTACCAACAACCGACACCTCGGGCATACCATTAGGCGATATAATTCGAGAGGAAGTCGACAATGCAATTGAGACCCTCAACCGAAATAAAGGCCCAGACTGTGCAATGACAGCCAAGGTGATAAAAGACGGAGGCGACTTTGTGGTAAGCCAACTACACATCTTCTGTCAGTTGGTATACAGACAGCTTACGGCACCAAAACAATGGACATCAAGTCTGATTAACCCATTTCCAAAGAAAGGAAACTCACAACTTATGACCAACTATCGAGGAATCAGCTTGATGTCAATAGCAGCCAAAGTCTTCAATCGAGTGTTACTCAACCACATACGAGACCCAATCGACAAACTGCTCCGAAACAACCAAGCAGGCTTCAGAACAGGTCGCGGTTGTGCCCAACATATCCATATTCTTCGCAGAATCATGGAGGGAGCAAATGCACAAGACATCCCAACGTATATCACATTTACTGGCTTCAAGGAAGCCTTTGACTCGATCAACTGAGAAATTATGTTTGCCATCTTGCGTCATTTTGGAATACCCGCAGAAATTGTCTGTACAATCAGAGTCATGTACGATCAATCGACAAGTCAAGTGTACATTGGAGGTGAGCTGTCAGAACCTTTCATCATCACAACAGGAGTCCTACAAGGAGACATTCTAGCACCGTTTCTCTTTATAATAGTCATAGATTATGTCTACAAACAATCCGCAGGTAATTTTGGATACCTAACACACAAAGAAACATCTCTACCAAAAAGTCAACGACCACAACGATCTTATGCAAAGAAAATAGAAGAAATGCCTGAACGGAAGCTGAACGATCTTTCATTCGCGGATGACATTGCACTTTTTGAAAACGATAAAACTCGGGCACAACAACAACTTTCTACCAACCAGCAAAACGCTGCCATGGTGGGGCATGAGATAAATGTAGAAAAGACCTTCCAAATTCAGCTTTACGACAAATCCCGAACTCAAACACAACTCGTCACCGATGGAAACAAAATCGCGATTGTCATTGACTTCAAGTATCTTGGGTCTTATATAGTGTCAACCAAGAAAGATGTCGAGAATCGAATCTCCCTCGCCTGGGTTGCCTTCACCAAAATCAAAACAATCCTGAGATCATCCAGACCGAAAATGAAGTTTAAGATGCGGCTTTTCAATGCAGCTTGCATATCTGTGCTGCTTTATGGATGCGAGTCTTGGGCGCTCACTGAGGCACTGGAGCACAAACTCGACATCTTCGCCAGAAAGTGTTATCGTATAAGCTCATATGACTAATCAAGAACTTTACAAGAAAACTGGCCAAATTCCAATCAGCTCAACTATTAGATCGAGACAGCTGCAGTTTATCGGACACTGTCTACGAATGAACGAATGTGAACCAGCGAACATCTATGTCCTCTACAAGTCGGAAATAACATCGAACCCATGTGGTAGACAGCGCTTTTCATATCGAGAAAAAGTGTATAAAGATCTTAAACACTTAGGCCTGGAATTGGAAAAAGAACATCTAATGCAAGAGGTCACCAGATTGGCAGAGGATAGAAAGTTGTGGAAGAGTACTGTCGTGCCTAACAAGCCCACCCGATGATGATGATGATGATGATGATGAACTGATCACAAAGTATAGTCAGGACATTACTGATGTAAAAAACAGCACCATCACTATTTGAAAAAGTAATTTTTGATCAAATCTAGACAGGCCCCATTTCCAGCAGCCATCACTCCAACACCTTATATCATGCTAATATTCTAATTTGGTACTAGAAAATCACTTGCCATTATATCAAACACAGTTGAAAGCTATTTGGTTCGTTAAATGAAGCTTAAAATTGTCTTTGTGTTTGTTTTTGAGTTGCCACAGTATGCAATAGACTGGCATGTCTTAGGGTCAATATAAGGTCGAAAATGGCAAAAAAAAGAAACAGCTTTCTCTAGAAACTCGTCAGTCAATCATTGTTTTGAGGAATGAAGGCTATACAGTGCTTGCAATTGCCAAAATCTGAAGATTTCATACAGAGATGTACACTACAGTCTTCAAAGACAAAGGACAACTGGCTCTAACAGGGGCAGAAAGAGATGTGGAAGGCCAGATGCACAACTAAACAAAAGGAAAAGTACATCAGAGTCTCTAGTTTGAGAAATAGATGCCTCACATGTCCTCAGCTGACAGCTTCATTGAATTCTACCCGCTCAACACCAGTTTCATGTACAACAGTAAAGAGAAGAATCAGGTGTGCAGGCCTTATGGGAAGAATTGCAAAGTAAACGAAAACGAAAAGTTAAGATTGGGCAAACAAACAGACATTGGACAACAGATAATTGGAAAAGAGTGTTATGGATCTTAAACCCATTGAGCTTTTGTGGGATCAGCTGACTGTAAGGTGCTGAGAAGTGCCTGACAAGACAGCCACATCTATGGCAAATACAACAGGAAGCGTGGGGTGAAATGTCACCTGAGTATCTGGACAAACTGACAGCTAGAATGCCAAGGATCTGTAAAGCTGTCATTGCTGCACATGGAGGATTTTTTGATGAGAACTCTTTTTCAAATTGTATTAGTAATTTTTCACGTTATTAATGTCCTGACTATACATCGTGATCAGTTGATTGCCACTTTGGTGAATTAAAGTACCAATTTAATTCCATAAGATCAAAATCTGTACATTATTCCAAACTTTTGGCCACCAGTGTATATACAAGGTTGGGAGGGTTACTTTTGAAATGTATTGCATTAGATTACAGAATAAATGCTGTAAAATGTAATTTGTAATGTATTTTGTTAGATTACTCAAGGTCAGTAACGTATTCTAAATACTTTGGATTACTTCTTCAGCACTGGTAGATTATTTATTTTATTTTTTTTTTCACTTGTTTTGACTATAAAAACTCTGTAGATTTTATATTTTACCAGTACAGTAGGACAAAATATACATGTTAAAAATACATTCTCTGAAAAACCTAAATATCTTATGCAGTGTTGTTTCTAAAACAAGTTTAATCAAATTGATCTTGTTTTAAAGATTTTTAGATATTTTTACAGGAAAACAATACAAAAATTATTATTAAGAATACGATTTTTGCATTAATATCAAAGGTCTTACTAGAAAAAAAAAAGAAATTATGATCCAACGTGAATTTTCTTGATAAAAAAATATGATCGTGCCTGGTAACATGTTCATGTAAAATGGCTAGAAATAGCATTTTAGCTCAGCGTAAAGCTGACAATTTACACAAGGTTTATTTCTATTTCTTCTGCTCCAAACTTACTTAAAACATACTTCTCTGTCTGCTCGTATGAAAGTAACACATCATAAGAAAGTGTTTCACCGCTCTTCAAATGCACTTTGGATCGCATCATTTATATGTATAAATGTTTTCCATCTGAAAGGACTAAATATTAAATGAAACAAATGACAATAAAATGCAAAGTAATCTCTTCAGTAATCAAAATACTTTTTGAATGTAATTGTATTGTAATTACCATTAGAAATTGTAACTGTAGTGGAATACAGTTACTTATATTTTATATTTTAAATACTGTACGTATTCCCGTTACATGTATTTCGTTACTCCCCAACCCTGTGTGTGTATATATATATATATATATATATATATATATATATATATATACATATATTTGGCATATAATAAATATATATATTTTTTAAGAATAATCTTCACATTTCACAATATGTCATTTATTGGTGCATCTCTACCAAGATTCAGCACAGCAGACGTATCTTCTTTCTTGCAAAAACAACAAAGTAATTTCTTCTCTTTTTGCTTTCATCAGAACATATACAGAAACCATGCACAAAATAAAAAACTGCAAATAATTTTCCTGTTGCCTATCATCTCTGCAGTTTAAACTTTTGATCTCTGCTATTTCAACTTTTGAAATTTTTAATAATTGAAAGTGTATGCAGCTCCCAGCAAATAGCAAATGCTCTGTCTAAGCTTTTGAAAAATGGTTCTTGAACAGTCATTTACAGACTTGAGCTTAAATTAGTGCAGGGACTCCATTGTATTACCTCCCCTTGGCTATTTTCATAAGCAAAGACAGCCAGTGTAAGTCTCAAGAGTTTCATATGACACATGGCCTCACCTGTGAGCAATGGACTTCTGTTTTAAACTGTTTATGACATTAGTACATTTGGTTTAGCTGTCCGAG
This sequence comes from Myxocyprinus asiaticus, assembly GCF_019703515.2. NCBI lineage: Eukaryota > Metazoa > Chordata > Actinopteri > Cypriniformes > Catostomidae > Myxocyprinus > Myxocyprinus asiaticus. The sequence goes on from NC_059380.1 coordinate 25,203,310, forward strand.
TCGTGACAGAAGTTCTGGTAGCTGTTAGGACTTTTTAATCTTCCAAGACTTTGAATGCCTTTGCTGTTTTGTTATTTTTTTAAGTTCATTAAGTCATTTCGTTAACTTTATTTTGCCAGAGGGGAGGGGTAAATGCAGGGAATAGCTTTAAAAGGAACTCCACAATATCTGAACACCATTACCTTTAAAGCACAATTGCCTAGTGTTTTTGTTTAAAACAAACCATTTTACCTGCTCCAAATTACTTTGGTTAAACTGAAGCCATCTCCTTTTAGTTGTGCTCTTCACGCTTCTTCGGGGAGCATCTGCCAACAAGAAGGTAACAGATTTTCAAGAACTGATACTCACCTCGAATAGGAGAAAAGCTCTTAAGACTGATGTCAGCCACTTCTTAGATATCTCCTCCATTTCCTATCCATTTTATTCACTCACCTCATTCTCCTTTCATTTCTTTCCCAAGATGATCCAATGTAGATACAGTTTATGTGAAACATTTTGGGCATCAAGGTATCTTAGCTAGGTCTTCTAAAAAAAACAAACAAACAAAAAAAAAAAAAACAATACTGTTTACACAAAATGTAAAGAGTATGAATTAGCAGAAAAGAGAATTACTGTTATTTATTTTTTTCAGAATAAACTGAATTCACCAAAAAATAAAAAATAAAAATAAATAAAAAAAAATCATTTGACAACAAATGACATATGCCTAGAATTTTATTCTGATGTAATGTATCTGTAATATTTAGTGACCTCTTCAGTGCTTATATCATACATTTTCTCTATAGATGAGTGAAGCTCCATCTGTCTCTGATTAGTGTACACACGATCTTTAACTGAACAATGTGAAGTTTGATTCTATTCAAAAAAGAGCCCCTGGCTCTCACCCCCTTCCCAATATTTCTCTGGATTGGCACGGATGGATGAGATGACTGATTGGATCCTGATAGATAATTAATTATCATGCACACGGGTCGTCTGACTCTGGTCCTCTCTGCCCACACAGAAAGCCCGCTTGTCCCGGATAAGAATAGCCAAGATGGGCAGCTCCAACGCCTACCTGCAGAGCAAACGCAACGGACTCTTCAACGAGCTGTTGGATCTGACGGTAAGTGAGATTTTCCTGGAAATGTTCACTTCATGAACATGCAGTTTTTATCCAACTCTGCACTGATATCTGACAAGAAAGCTGAAATATCTTGAAATCTATCAGAGATCCTTCAGGTTCAACTTAACAGACACACAGCCATGATTTGCCTGTAAATTAACAATGTCACAATTTATAATATTTCTCCTAGCAAATTTTCTGTCGGCTTGTGGGATTTGTAGACAATTGCCATCCCGTACACGAGTCAAACTGCATTAGAGTTGACACTTTATTATGTTAAGATATACATTGAAAAAGAAAATGTGGAGGCATGGCATAGTGGTTAAGGGAATAGTTCATCCAAAAATTAAAATATTGTCATCATTTACTCTTACGGTCATGTTATTCAGACCCTGTATTATTGTGTTTCTTGTATGGAATGCAAAAGGAGATGTTATACAGAATGTCCAAGCCTCTGTTTTCCATAAAACACATGTGAATGATAATTATTCTGCCAAACTCCAGAAAAAGACATCATTAAAATATCATATAAGCCGTCAATATGACGTTATATTTCAAGTCTTCTGAAGCCATATGATAGCTTTGTATGAGTAAATGACCAAAATTGAAGGTGTTATTCACCTAAAATCTTCCCCTCTGCCACTGCTTACCAATCTCACCTTTGGACGTGCTGTGCCAGGTTTCATGTAATTGATGCCAAATGCCAAGACCTTGACAGTATGAACCACAATTCACTTTTGTAGTTTGGAGAACAGAAGCCAAGACATTTTCCCTTGCACCTCCTTTTGGGTTTCAAAGAAGAAATACAATAAAATGGGGTTGGAATGACACAGGGCTGTGTAAATGATGACAACATTTTCATTTTTGGGCAAATCCCTTTAAAGCTTAGAGCTGGTAACTAGAAGGTTGCCATTTTGATTCAAAAAGTGCAAGCTATGCACCTTCATCATGCATAAATACAAAATGAAGACCTTTGTTATATTTTAATAATAAATATAGCATGTGTAGCCTACACATTCATGCCCCGTCAATTGACAATTAAATTACATTATTATTGCATGTAAAAAATAAAATAATAATAATTTAAAAAAAGACTTTGTGGCAGAAATCTTTATTCATACGTCTAAATTTGGTCAGTCCAATTAAGTTGCACGTTTCGCTATAAGCGGTGTCTCATGGGTGATCACGAGCTTGCGCTCACGAGGAAGGTCGAACACTTAATGGAAAGCACAGTGTTATGTTAATAAAGCCTAACTTATTGAATCAACTCGTGCAGTTAATGTGTGCCAACTATGTCTGAACTGGGACAGTAAATCAGTTTTTATTCAAAAATATTAAAGATCTATATTTTTGTCTGATTGGTCTTTGTTCATTTTTATTGGTGCTGAAATGCAATTGACCGGTTTTGTGGTGTCTTAAACTCTCTTCTTTTCATATTAAAAGAAAGAAGCGGCTTATTATTGTCTCAGTCATTTCAGTGTGAATCCTTTCCTTTCCAGTCATTATAAAAACGGCACGTTTGTTTGTTTGTTTTTTTTACATTTATTAACAAACGTGGTTTTACATGGTACGTGGTTTCCACAGGTTTCGTGTGTTCAGTGGGTGAGACGTAAGAGCCGCCTCTCAGGCAGTACCTTTTGTCAAGCTCGTTCTTCCATGCTGCTTTGTCTTGCATGACTGCTTATGGCACACACCTTGCAAGATAAATTTTTTGTCTTTTCGCAGCTGCTATGTGTCATTTGCTGATCAGAGAAGACTTTAATGAGTCAACCTTTAGCTTTTATGTAATAAGTTTCCTCAAGAACAGTCTGATCCATTGCTCCATATTCCCTGTATAGTGCACTATGTGGCAATCACTATATGGAATAGCAGGGTTCCCAAGAAAAAGTCTTAAAATGTCTTAAATTCAGTTTTCCAAAATTAAAGGTCATAAAAAGTCTTAAATATCTTAGATGATACAACAAAAGTCTTAATGATCATTTAAACAGATCTTAAATTTGGGGCCGGAAAGAATCGTGATATGATCTAATGTGATTATCAAACTTCAAAGAATATGATTTAATTAAATAAACGTACGCGCTGCGTTCTTCAGAGTGAAAATGCGGCACTGTTGTATTTTCTCCAAGGACGCGGATCTTGTACATGTTTCCAGCTTTTGCAGAGCAGTTCACAATCAATAGGACATATAGGAAATGTATGAAAAGCGATTATTAATGATCAACTGTTGATGATCATGATGTAGTTTTGATGAAATATGACAATGTTTACTTTTAATTGATTACATTGTAATACATTGTAGATTATTGTAGGAGTGCACATTTTATTTCCCTTATCTGTTTGAATGAGCAGCTGGAAGCAGTGAAGCTTAAACATTTCAAAATAAGAGTCCCTGGTGTATTTCAGTCAGTATTTCAGTTAAAGGTTCTGTGCTATGAATACAATCTTTTTTCCCTTTTTTATGTGTCTCTTTTGTGTTTGGATTTTGAGTAGATGCCTAGAGGGTTTCTGATTTCATGACTGCATACATCAATGCATGCTAATAAAGCGCAACAATGTATAATAACAAAAAGAAAGTGCAAAAAAAGTGGCGCATCATTTCAGCCAATTATACCACAATCAGAACAGAATTGTCAGTTATTTATGTGCAGTAACTGTATTAACTGAGCTTCAGAGATGTGCTTCTCATGTGGCACTTTATGTTCAAATCAAGGACAATTAAAAAGTTCTGTAAACTTGTGCATATATGTATGCGCTTTCACCGGCAAAGATTAAAAACATTGTTTTAGCGCAGTGGTTGATTGACAGGTAGAACCTTCACCCTAGAACGTTCCCTAGAACTGCTTGGTTTCACCACGCTTAAGCATGTTAAGTCAAACACATCGATCATATAAGCCTACTGCCATGAATACACCCCTGAATGAAGCTCTAGTACTTTTAAAATGAAAACAAGTATGAAGGATAAAAATAGATCATGACAGAAATTTCACAGAGAGTGACGGCTAAAGATTTTGTTTCTAGCGCATCCTGAACATGATGCCACACACAAATATCGCTAATAATTTAATCTCAGCACAAAACACCACTAAAACATGCACAAACTTGTCAAAAAGCTCAAGTGACAGTGAAAGAATACCATAAATGGGCAAATTGTCAAAGGCTGTGCATATTATCTCACATGAACAACATAACAAAACTAATCAAAATGAACAGACTCTGAATATTTAGCAGTTATTGTAATCTAATATAAATCAATGCATCAACAACACAACTCCTCAAAGCAATGGCATACAATTCATTGAAATTATGAGTGGTGTGCTTTAACTAATCCAACCAGCAATAAATTAGAATAAATTCGCTTTTAAAACTTACCAATGAAGTTCACTATGCAGGTCTGCACTCAAGAGCAGTCATCACAATAACTGTGAATGAATAATGAACTATAATAATAATAATAATAATATAGATAGATAGATAGATAGATAGATAGATAGATAGATCTGAATCCTTTAAAATCCAGATACAAAATAAAATAAAAAAATAAATAAAAAAAAACTACTGTTTCTACTGAACACTTAAATTAGAATTACTGTTAATTTTGCTGCTACACTATCCAGCAGACTAGTTAACAATAAAGTTTTTCTATAAGTTATACATTTATATTGAAATAATGTGTAGTTAGAGGTTTGTGTTTCTTTACATATTACAGAGTACCCCCAATTAATTGCACACAATAATGTAAAAATATTCTAAAATGATTATGCAAAAAACAACAACATTGGTATCGGATCAGGATCGGCCGATACCGAGATTTCAGAAATCGGAATTGGATCGGAAGAGAAAAAAGTGGTAACTGAGCATCCCTAGAATAAACCTGCCTTTTCAAGTTCCTTGTTTTTTTTTTGTTTGTTTGTTTGTTTTGTTTACATTATATATATATATTGTTTTATCATTTGAAATCTTACAAACATTTTTTTTTTTTTTATGTTTTCCTTGAAATGTGTGCTTGTGGTATCTGTCTTAATATATATTTTGTCATATATAAGGGACATTCATGCATTTTTATGTGTGACTTAAGTGTCCAAATGTTTATAGGGCTACTGTATATATTCAGGCAAACACTTACAAACCCCTGACAGCTGGTATAATACTGATATAATGACATAATTTCTTGTTCGATTCCTTAACCTGCAGTGGACAGATCTACTCTGTCAAATCCCAGTGCCTTTGACACCATTTTATTTTGCTCTGTTGATGTTCTCATCAAGGGTGACTCGAGTCGTACGCTAATGAAATCAGGCCAGATTAATCTTACTCTCATTCCCTCCTAATTAGAAGTTGTGCTGACTTTAAAAAAGGATCTTGGCTGTCTAAATGAAGAGTTTCAGAATTGGCTGCTCTCCGTGACCTGCTCCTCCCTTTTTATTTCTACGAATGTCACACAAGATTAAACAGAAGATCTGAAAATAATACCTCTAATTAACACTCATTTGCATTTATTAAAAAAAAGTTTCCTCCAGAAGCTGGCAGACCTTGATGAAGAGCTTGTGGTATTTGCTGAGCGGCAGGGAGTGTGATAACAAGACAATTCAGGATGGCAGACTTCCATCCAGCCTGTCACCCTTGTTTTGTTGTACAATATCCTGCTTTGCAGATGAAAAGATGCTCGGCACAAAGTGCGAACATTCTTATTAGTTCTGTCTGTACATATTTTGGCTTCATTTAGTGGGGGATTTTTTGAACAAAAGGTTGTGATGAAGCTGTCAATGGTTTAGCACTTTGAATTACAGTCATGTCATTATTATTGCTCTGAGCTGTGTGGGAACTCTGTGTCAAACAGAATAGAATGCAAGACCTTGGAAAGCCAAGAGAAGAGCTGTTGTACTGAATATACACTGTATATATATATATATATATATATATATATATATATATATATATATATATATATATATAGTTCTGGTACAGGCTATGGAACAGCAGTTTGTTCAGAGTTGTTTATATTACTCTCTCTCAAAAAGCCACACAAAACATACGCCCCCACAATCACACACACACACACGCACACACACACACACACACACACTAACTAACTAACTAACTAACTAATAATGCCAGAGGCCACCATTATACTTCACACACTCAATAATACATTCATTGTGCTGAGACTTTTGAAACATCAAATAGAAGAGTTCCAGGACTGTAGAGTCTGCATCAATAACCATATAGTGTCCGCATTTCAAAGTGGTATTGACAGATCAGCAGCGGTGGAAAGAGTACTGAAAAATCATACTCAAGTAAAAGTACTGTTACTTCCCCAAAATATTTAGTTTGAGTAGAGTAAAATTACCAGTCCTAAAAAACCACTCGAGTAAAAGAGTAGCTCATTTAAATGTACTCATGAGTAGTGAGTATCGAGTACTGAGTTGCGAAAGCTATGCCTCATTATAATAAACACTGTATGCTGCAATTTAAAAATGTAGCACACATACCGGAATTTACATTCCCTTTTATGACTGTTTACTAGAAAGAATAAAAAATATAGGTATTTTATAGGTATTTTTGACTGCCAACTTTTAAAATACATCACTTATCTATGATAAACACTACATGAATCTGATTCCAAAAAAATAAAAGGGTGACATGATTACAGAAATGAAAAGATGAAAAAGTTATTTTCAATACACTAATCACCATTTTAAATCATAATGTATGAAACAATTACATTAAAATAAATTTATGTGTAGGGTCTAAAATGCCCTTAATGCCAACAAAGCGAGTTATTGTTGAGCATAAAACTTGTTCAAAGCAATGCAAGGAATGAAAAAAACGCAAAAAAAGCCCTGTCACTTGACGTGTCATGTCTCGCACAATAGAGAGGGTAGAGCAGGTGTGGGAAAAGTTGTTTGGTACAGGGACCACATCGGGCTTTAAAGGAATAATTCACCCAAAAATGAATATCCTCTCATCGTTTACTCACTCTTATGCCATCCCTGATGTGTATGACTTTCTTTCTTCAGCAAAACACATATGAAGATTTTTTGAAGAATATCTCAGCTCTTTTGGTCCATACAATGCAAGTGAATGGGTGCCAAAATTTTGAAGCTCCAAAAGTCACATAAATCAGCATAAAAGTAGCCTAATCCATGTGACTCCAGTGGTTAAATCCATGTCTTCAGAAGTGATGTGATAGGTGTGGGTGAGAAACAGATCAATATTTAAGTCCATTTTTACTAAAAATTCACCTTCTTGCTCAGTCAAATCTTTCACTTTCACATTCTTCTTTCTTGTATTTTTGGTGATTCATATTCTTCATGCATATCGCCATCTACTGGGAAGAGAGAATAATTTCTTGCAAAAATGGACGTAAATATAGAGATCTACCAATAATCTGATTTAAAAAAATTTTTTTTTACGATATTCAAGCATTTTTCTTTAGATCTTTTTTGTAATATCAGATCCACCGATAACGACTCCTTTTGAGATACAATGTTCCACATTGATTTAGTTAACATATATTTTAAGCCCAGAAATAGTTGTGTTCTCATTCTAATGTATGATGCACAATTTTCTGAAGTGTATTTGTGACTGATGGGACTATTTTGCCTGAAGTATTGCTCTACAAAGTTAGATACCTTTTTATCAGGCATTAGAAATTTTTTTATAAAGGCTGAGCATAATTATAAATTATTTTATCATCTCTACTTTCCTGGTAATTTATTATACAAATTAACACACTCTCTACATCAGGGGTCGGTATTATTAAAAAACTAACAATGTTATTAAAAAATATTTTATTATTAAAAATGTCACTGTTTTATTATATTAAATTAATACTTTTAAAGCTACTAAAGTTATTCAGACAAACATAGTGAGGGGTTTTCTCATTTTCTTGTTTGATTAATAGCCTTTTAATGACATACTAGACAGTGGTCTATTCGGTTACATGTACACTTCAAGTCCGACATTTTGATAGAAATAAGTTTTTTTGTCCCACTGTATACATTCACTTTAGACATAACTGACCCAATAATCTCAGTGATAGATAGCTATATTACAGGCTACGTTATAGGCTAGTACATAGAATCTAGTAAGCAGAAAAATGAAATTTACCTTGATATGTGTCTTCAAATTAGAGGCAGAATTGATGCTGACATCTGGCTTGAACAAGCTAAACTCACATAACAGGATCAAGCAATTGGCCTTTTTCACTGCAAAAAGCCATTTCAGGTGTTGAAACTTCAGTTTGAAGCATAGTCCAAATCCATAACAGTTGGTGCCCGATCTACAGTTGCCGTTCAAATTTTCTATGCGGGTTTTGATTTGACGGGAGTCACGAGACTCTTGTAGCCAATCGTTGATGTATACAAATAAAATGAAGACAGCAGTGGTGGTTCTAGCTTGTATGGCGCCCTGGGTGAAACCCGGTTCAATATGCCCCCAAAGTTGTTGACGGGGGGGTGACTCGTGCCGGCCCCCCGCAAGATGCTGTCCTGGGCAACGACACGTCGCCCATGCTTAAATCCGCTACTGGAGGACAGGGAAGTAGCGAACACAGACAGAGGGAAAATAGCGCAGTAAAAGTAGTTACAGCACTTAAAATGTACCAAGTAAAAGTAACAGTACTTTAAACTACTTAAAAAAGTAAAATTTCTCTGAAAAACTACTTAATTACAGTAACGTGAGTATTTCTAATTCGTTACTTTACACCCCTGCAGATTGGACAAGCTATTTGGATATGCTAGCAGTTGTACATTGAAAATTGTGCAGCTTCTATCAAGGCACACAACATAAACATAACAGGAGGCATCTGGGTTTCATTTAGATTAATTTGGAGGGATCTCTAAGTGATTGCAGTGTAAATTACTGTGTGTCTATGTGCTTGCGTGCGTGTGTCTGTGCATGTGTGTGTGTGTGTGTGTGTGTGTGTGTGTGTGTGTGTGTGTGTGTGTGTGTGTGTGTGTGTGTGTGTGTGTGTGTTTCAGGGCACAGAGGGGGAGGAACAGCACCGCAATAAAACCACATCTCTACTGGAAAGTCAACACCACCACCTACTGCACTGCTTAGAAAAAACAACCGTAAGTCTTTAGCATGCAATTTCAGCATTACAGCCATTCACATTAAAATAAGGAAGGCATAACCTTACCTAAAAAAGGAAAGAAAAAAATCAGTTTAACCAGCTAAGACCAGCAAACCATATTGGACTGGTTTAAGCTTTTTTCTTTCCTTATCTAGCTGGTCTCCAAGCCTGACCAAGCTGATGTTTAGATGGTCGTTCAGCTTGTTTTCTGGCCTGCCAAATGCCCCAAACTCCTCAAGAACCATCAAAACCTGCAAAGAGACTAGTTAACTACCTCAGACTGGTTTGAGATGGGTTTTTTTAACAGGAAATGTAGCCTATAGTTAGCAACGAGTGAGCAGGACCCCGACACGAAGGGGAGGGGTCTTGTATACTTGTAGACTGTACATTATAATCGTAAGGAAGTTCCTTCCAATTTGTGGGCATAAAGGTGAATGTACTTATCGTTTCGTGAATAATTGAAAACACCTTTTGTGGACAAAATGCAACCAGCTTGCCAAAAAAAAAAAAATGCTTATTCTGTGAATGAAAGATTAATTTTGTCCACGAAAGGGATTGTCTGGATAAAGAAATGCATGTCATCCATGTAATTATTTTTGTGCATTACATTTTGAAATTTTTTAAAAAAATAAATAAATGTGACGAGTCATGAAATAGAATGTTCAAAAATGTATTTTGTGGACAACGTGCATTTCGTTATCCACACAATCTCCTTTGTTGATGAAATGCATTTTTTGACATGCTGAATCATGAAATAGAATTTACAAATAAACATTTTGTGGACGAAATGCATTTTGTGACATGCTGGGTGCGTTTTGTCCACAAAAGGTGTTTTCTGTTATGTTAAGTACATTTGTCAGGGAATGCGTATGAAGAGTAGGACTCGTCTCCAGAAGGTCCACCACGATGTTGATGGAATTTATCGATGAGAGTGTGATCCAGAATGTCCCGAGCCAGAACCCAGCATCTCTCCTCTGGACGTAACCCTCCCAGTCTACCAGATAGTGATAACCCCTCCCCCTCCACCTCACGTCAAGGAGACATCTAACGGTGTAAGCCATAGATTCATCTACCAATCTGGGAGGCAGAGGGACAGAGGTGTCGGGATGAAGGGGGGAATGAAGAACAAGAACACCAGATGAATCCTTTTCAACTGGGGGGGGGCAATTTCAGTCGAACTGCCACCGGACTAAGCACTTTGGAGATGATAAACAGTCCAATGAATTTGAGTCCCAGTTTATGTGAGGGAAGTCTAAGTGGAATATCCTGAGAGGATAACCAGACTATTTGGCCACACACGTAAACTGGGGGCTTAGAGCGGTGACGGTCCGACCACGCTTTGTTCCGATTGCCAGTCCGGAGTAGGGCTTCCCTGGCGACCCTCCAGGCGTGACAGCATCTCTGGAGAAAAGCGTGTGCAGACAGAACAACAGAGTCGGGCTCTTGGGAGGGGAAAAGTGGGTGCTGGTAGCCTAAACAGCACTGGAAGGGCAACAGACCCGTAGAAGAGACAGGAAGGGAATTATGCGTATACTCGACCAAGGTTGATTTGGAACTCCAAGTCTATGGCTCCCATGACGCCACGCAGCACAGGATCCTCTCTAAGTCTTGGTTAGCCCTTTCAGCCTGCCCATTCATCTGGGGATGAAACCCAGACGATAAGCTCACAGAAGCCCCCAGCTGTCGACAGAATTCTGTCCAAAACCTTGACACAAATTGGGGACATCTGTTGGAGACCACGTCCACAGGGAGGCCATGAATGCAGAAGAAGTGATCTACAACAACTGCCGCTGTCTCCCTTGCTGAATATAATTTGGGGAGGGGAATAAAGTTAGCCATCTTCGAGAACCAATCCACCACAGTCAAGATGACGGTATTGCCATTGGATGGAGGTAAGCCAGTAACAAAGTCCATGGCAATGTGGGACCATGGTCTCGTAGGTCTGACAGTGGCTGGAGAAGCCCTGCTGGAGGTCAACTGGAAGACTTATTGCTAGCACAAACAGGACAGGCTGAAATAAACTGACGAACGTCCTGCACCAGCGACGGGCACCAGAACTGCTGCTTAACCAACGCTTGGATACAAGTAGCTTCTGGGTGGCAGGCTAGGTTGGAGGAATGTCCCCATTGCAGGACCTGTGTTCAGACTGAGTCAGGAACATACAGCAGGCTCGCTGGGCACTTCCTGGGGATAGTAATGTTGCGCATAGCTGAGCAGACTCTGGATTCAACCTCACAAGACACTGCCATCAGCACCCTATTGGATGGAATGACGGTATCTGGAGAGGTCAAGTTGCTCTCAGTTTCAAAGGAGCGAAATAAGGCATCGGGCTTAAGATTCTCAGATCTGGGGCAATACAAGATGGTAAAATTAAATCAAATTAAAAATTAAATGAATTAATTCAACCAAAAGTGCCCAACGAGCCTGTCTGGAATTTAGACATTTAGCAGTGTGGATATACTCAAGGTCATCCGGATGCCGTCAGGCAAGAGAACGAACCCCAGGAACGGAAATGACCATGCGTGAAACTCACACTTCTCCTCCTTGATGAACAGGCAACTCTCTAGTAGTCACTGAAGCACTCTCCTGACGTGCTGGACATGGTCCTGACTATTCTGGGAGAAGATCAGAATGTCATCAAGACTAACCATGTCTCTGAGCACGTCATTAATGAGTGCCTGGAAGACTGCTGGGGCATTGGAAAGGCCGATGGTCATGACCAAGTATTCAAAGTGCCCAGTTGGCGTTCCACTCGTCCCCTTTCCTGATCCGGTCTAGGTGGGAAGTATTGCAGAGGTCCAACTTCATAAAGATGGTCGCTCCCTGCAAGAGTTCAATGGCCAAAGACATCAATGGCAAGGGATAACAATTCTTGACTGTGATGTCATTCAGACCTCAATAGTCTATTCACGGACACAAAGAACCATCTTTCCCACAAAGAAGAACCCCGCTCCAGCTGGAGAGGAAGAGGGACAAATTAAACCGGCTGCAAGAGAATCACCAATATACTTCTCCATGGCCTCTCTGTCAGGCACAGAGAGTGAATACAGGTGACCCAGAGGTGGAGAAGTTCCGGGAAGGAGAAAAATCGTGCAGTTGTATGGTTGGTGCGGAAGCAGAGATGCAGCTTGGGACTTACTGAACACCGCCCTTCAAATCGTGGTAGACCTCGGGTACCCTGGTGAGATCCACCGGCTCCTCCTGTAACACAGGACAAGACAACACAGGGAAGAGAGCAGAACCAAGACATTGTGACAGACAAAAATGACTCCATGGCAAGACATAGCTCTCACCCAAATTTAAGTGTGGATTGTGCATGACCAGCCATGGGTGTCCCAGGACCACTGGGGCGGAGGGAGAATGAATGATGAAGAACTTGATTTCTTCAACGTGATTACCGGAAATGGTGAGGATGAGAGGAGCAATGATGTGAGTATACTTGGTGAGATGGGTACCGCAGAGGGTGCTGGCAGAGATGGGATCCTTTAATGGGGAATTGGGAATGGCCCACTTATTGACGAGATTGAGGTCCATGAAGTTGCTCTCAGCTCCAGAGTCTATGAGTGCAGATATGTTGCCACACTGCAGCCTGGCCATGAGGAGATTCTGAAGTCCAGGGTTTTATCCAAAGGAGTAAAGCTCACCATTAACCCTTTCTTAACGGTGAGTAGCCCCTTTTACTGGGCAAAATGCAGCAGTGTGCCCCGGTCGCCCACAGTAGAGACAGAGACCGTTGACCAAACGATGATGTCGCTCCACAGGCGATAGCAGAGCTCTCCCAATCTGCATAGGCTCCTCCCCCAACCCGGGTTCAGGTGATGCAGCTGGAGTGGAAGTAGGCACAACATCAGGAGATCGCTCGTGAAGAGGGATGAATCTACGGCGATGTCGTCACATAGCAAGATGATTGTCCACACAAATAACTAGATCAACCAGAGCATTAAAACTGGTGGGAAGGTTGAGGGCGTAGATCTTGTCTTGAACATGGTCGGAGAGCCCATGCAGAAAGCGGTCTCACTGAGCTTTCTCATTCCAACCACAGGAGGCAGAGAGAGTGCGAAATTCAATGGAGTAATCAAAGACGAATCTCTCACCTTGATCGAAGAAAGTTGTCACCACCTCAGACCCATTAGCAGAGTGGTCGAAGACCTTACAGAGTTCAGAGGAGAATAATTGGAACGAGGCACAGCAGCGATATTTGTTGTCCCACACAGTGGTTCCCCACTCACAAGCTCTTCTGGTGAGGAGGGTAATGATGTAGGCAACCATAGACTCATCAGATGGGAATGATGATGGCTGAAGAGCAAAAAACCAAGGAGCATTGTGAGAGGAATGATCAACATGTATCAGGCTCACCAGTTATCTGCCCAGCCATGTCTCTGATAGCTAGCTCTTTCTGCTGGTGACAGAGGAGGGCACCTTTTTGGGTAATGGCAGAGTGAAAACTGGCCCCCTCCGCTGAATCCATGTTTGGCAAGATTGTTCTGTCAGGTAATGTGTATGGAATGTAACCGGCACAGGCTGCAGAGTGGAATGTCCGAGAGAAGGCTGATGATGACTGATGGACACCCAGGCCGAGGAGAGGATGAGATCAGCAGATGGCGAGAGAAAATTAGTAATCCACATGGAGGAATGAATCAAACAACAGGTAAATTCAACAGATGAAAATCCATACTGCAGGTAAATCCAACAGGTAATAATCCACATGACTGGTAACTCTAACAGGTAAATATCCACATGACAGTTAAATCCAACCGGTAATCCAAACTGGAGAATAAACTGGGTGAGAGAACAAAACAAATAGTAACAACTGACCAACAGAAGGGCAAGACAGCAACACAGAGAACGCTGAAACAATCTGCCAATGAACATGAGACATGAGGGAGAATATATAGGAAGAGTAATAGGTAACAGGTGATGGTAAATACCTTGTGAGAGGCATGAGCGAGCGCTCCCATGGAAACACCAATCACGCTGGAAACACAGGCAGGAAACAAATACGCACAGACAAACAGGGAAAAAGACAGACAGACTCACCGAGAACATGACAACATTCGCCCTTAAGTCCACGAAATGGAAGAAACTTGTCTCAATTTTGTGCACGAAAAGAAGTGCTGACTTTATATTTTTAAAAACAAAATTCATCTTGCTTTTGTCTGTGTGTGCACAAAATGCAAGAGTTTGTCTGGGACAATGGTCACTTATACTTGAGATAAACCAATCACAATATTATTGGAATACTAGTATTTCAGAGAACTGTGTACCTAGTAATATTAATTTTAACCCATGGACTGAACAGTGAACTGTTTTTTAAACGTGGAAATCTTTATTCCTCCTCACTCACTCACTTCCTCTCTCCCTCAATCCATCTGAAGGCTCATGAGTTTGTAGATGAGCAGATGTATGAGCTGAACTGTACTGAGAACGCTCTGCAGAGTTTCCTGTCCCGCAGTCCCTCGCTATCCAGTCATGAGGGTTTCACTGGCACCTGTTGCTCGCAACGCTCACGGAAGAGTATTCCACTGCCCAACTCCAGCATGTCCACCACTCACACCCATATGCAGTCGCAAGGCCTCCAGGAGCTCAGCGCTATTGACATTCAGTGTGTGGAGCAGCCCATCCACGGTACCAGGTCAGCCATTAGTATGTCACTTTTCATGTTAGACACTAGAGTATGTTGCAGTTAAAGGAAGCTGTGACAGGGAGTTCTCCTAAGGAGTTCTAATACCTAGAGTAAGATTTCCGTTAGCATTCCCATTCATCTCAATGGCAGTTGCTCGGCTTGCGTATGCATCACCGGAAGTACAAGACCTGGATGCTTCCATCTTTGCTCAATGACACTCAGTTTTTTTTAGCCAATCGTGTTAGCCGCAAAAAATGTCATGTAACTGATCACTCTTTACAACAGACAGGAAAACCTAAGTCCACAAGCCCTCCAAACTAAATAGGTGATGAAATCTTGTGAAAATCAAATGAAATTTACATGATTTACATGTTGTTTGCAAAAACATTTTATTTTGTCAGAACACATGGCTACTTTTGGATCGCCGTCAATGGAGGACATGCTTCACCACATAATGGTGTAATTACAGCATCTACCAGCAACTACCAAAGCTATCAGCCAAACCTTGACCCCCTGGTGCGTTACATTTTGCACACTATCCAATCTTACACCATGTGCAATATTAGGCTTAGTGTGTCCCAAATCATGGTATGTTTGAAAATAGTATTCCAAATGCGACCGGTCGTGAAATTTAGAAGTATTTAAAAGTATACCTATCTGTGCATGCTTTTCAAGTTTATATTGCCCACAACCCTTACAGAATAGAAGACAAGAATTGTGATGTTCTTCACATCACAAATATTTTGACTTTGCAACATGGTCGGGTCTAATCTAGATTTTCCATCTGCCACATCCCGACCCCCCATTCACCCCAGACCGACAGCAAAATGATTAATGATAGCCACCTCCCACAGTGAATCAATGTTGCCCACCCTATAGTATCGGCCCTGCTCTGCAAAATGAAACACCAACCCATTTTGCAGCCTTAATTTGATATACAGTATTCTGAATGGGATATTCTGAATTTTCTTGATTTTTTCCATTAAGATATGATTTGATAGTGAAAATTGGTCGCTACATACCAGAATGGAGCCAAGTGGTTGGAAGGGAGGGAATGAAAAGTAAGAGGGATTTGTGATTTGTGATGTCAGCCGAAAAGGATAGTGGTTTCAGTGGTGGAGCAAGTAATTATAGGTTATTATTTACTTGGAATAACGTGCACTGATAAATCGTGCACAATAAGACAAAGAATGTGAATTAAAATGTATATAAGGTCAATTTTGATTTAATGTTGGCTACATGCTAAAGCTTGCATGTAAATTCTAACAGTATGCAACCATGGCAATTGTGGTCTCAAAGCATAATTTTATGACGTCATTGTTTGTTCCAAAACTGACACTGTCTTACACCATACTTTAAAAAATTTACTATCCTATCACCAGCGAAGTATTAAATTTTAGTACATTATATGAATTGGGATTTAGCTGCAGTTTAGAGTTGATGTTATTAATTGACATCTATTCAACCCTCACAGTGCACTGAACTCTTTTAAAACATAAATTCTTAACATGAATACTTATATTCTTTCAAAATACTTTTTTGTCAGCCGTTCCAGCCTCAACCTGAAGCTGGACGAGACGAGTCAATTGAACAATAGAGGCCAACAGATCATCACGGCCATCATCAGCCTCCCCTCACCACCCCCAGTCACCTCCGATGGATGTGGGCATGGACCGCCAAACCCCCCTGCCACCATCAGCACAACAACCAGTTTGAATGTGGTCAAGGTGTCGGCCCTGTGACTGGGGATGAACTGTTAGCATGTGACAGATCTGTGACAACAGGGGGCTCTGACACAGACAAATCCACTGGACACCTTAGGGTAGTACCATAGATGCAAGAAGGGGGGGTGGGTGGCATACGCAAAGAGGCCAGTGCAGTCAAGTGTTTGATGAGTTACTTTATCATGAGCCAGTGAGAGAGGGGATGTGTCTCTGTGTTGGCAATCCATTTCCGAAGAGGTAAAGGTAGTATTTTCACCAACATGTTAGCACAGAGATGTGATTAAGGGAAGAATCGTACAGTGCAAAGTTACAAAATTGAAAGTGGTGTTCTGTTAAAACATTTCATTACAGTTTGGTTGTTTGTCAGTCTGTACCATAGGCACACAGTATGTGCGACAATCGAAGGGATTTGATACTGTGTGATATTCACAAAGTTCCAGTGGAAATCTGTGTTTGTAAGAAGTATGAATATGTGTCTGTTCCAAAACCTTGTGACCTAGCTCAGTCCAGCCACAAAGGCTGCTCTGCTGCCATCTGAGATAACTTCTTTTGGCCAATTTCTAAGGCAGCACTGCTTGTTTGCAGAGAAAGCCAAGATGGCAGACAAAGCAAAATAATAGCTGAATATAAATATATTTCATTCAATACTGCAAATAATATATATATAAAAAAATAATTAAATCAAATGAAAAATTCACTGTTTTACCCAGAATTTCTGTTATATGTGTTTTTATATGAGTATTGCACCATTAGCTTAGCAACATGCTAACACCAAATTCTATTTAAATAATTATTTATGATGCACTAAGTTGCTGGCTATGTAGACTGTTCCAAATCAGTGACTTAAGGGGGTCGCACACCGGACGCATCTGGAGGACGACATGGCATGTTCTAAAATTCGAAACAATTGTTTTCTATGAAGGTACGCACACCGCCACTGCCACTTGGCATCTGTCGGCACTCAGCTACTACTCCAGAGGCTGCTCAAATTTCTGCCATGCCATGGAGCACAACTTAATAGATTTCCATTAAATAAAAAATGTGATAGCTTGAATGAAACCTATTCAAGGCTTCATACAGATAAATTGCATAATAAACATTGCCATTAGTTTCTGCAGTTACACCAGTTTAATACTCCAACCTGCAAGCTCACTTTGTTCATTCTTGAAGACTTACAAAACCGTCGTAATTTTTGTGTGTATGGTGACTATTCACGTCTTTGGACTTCCACCTGCACTGCATCGGTGCGTACTGTCCTAGCGGCGCTTCTCTTCCGGTGTGCGACCTCCTTTATTGTACGAGGTTCCATAGGATGCTGCCTTTAAAGGTAGCTGACAATGTGCTCAATAGATAGCAAAGGCAGCTCACTAGGTTTTGGAGCAGAGCCCTTGTGTACTTTGGAAAAGACATTTGTGTAACACAAACAGCCAAATGAACTCTATAGAATCACGACAGATATTCACAATGATATCTGTTCAACAACATTTATGTTTTGTTTTTTGATTTTGTTCTTTGTAGAGTATGTGATCTAGCCTAATTCTATTTTCTCACTCCGATTCCACAATCTACTCTAAGTTACCCTTTAAGTTTCTCACATCTGTTTTCCCTCACTTCTTCCTTTACCCGCTTATACTTTCAATTTGCTCTCTTTCTCTTGCTCAATATGGAAAAACTGTGATTTTAAATAGCTTATTTTCTTCTTTTTTCACATTTCCTTAGCATAGGCTCAATAGTTTTTTTTTTTTTTCTCTAATCAGTATGTTGATGTGACATTATTATCAGATATTGCAGCTTACATATACAAAAGTAATACAATATATTGCACCTTAGCGAAATGAGATATGAGAGCATAAAATGAGATATGAGATCATTGGCCTGTTGAATGTTAAATTGTTTTTGTCAGCTCATTGTGTCTGTAATAGAGGAATAGAACTCTGAAAACAGGGTAAATGAAAGACTCTGCAGAATAACCTTAAGATCAGGATAAACCTTAAAGGGATAGTACACCCAAAAATGAAAATTCTGTCATAATTTATTCACCTTTATGTTGTTCCAAACCCTTATGACTTTCTTTCATGGAACATAAAAGGGGGTGTTAGTGACTAACAACCTCAGTCACCATTCACTAACATTGAATAGAAAAAAAGATTAAATAAAAATGAATGCTGACTAACAAACTACCTAACATCTTTTGTTTTCAACAGAAGAAAGAAAGTCATATGGGTTGAAAACAACATGAGGGTGAATAAATGACAGATTGTTACTTTTTGGGTGAACTATTCATTGTAGAAAGTTATTTTCAAATATGGTTTACCTAAAAGTCAGATGATGTTGATTAAAGGTACATGTGCGTTGATTGTAATTCTTCAGAACGTGGTTTGATGGTGTCATCACCAAACAGGAATTGGAAGATTTGGTTAATGCTGCATTAATGTCATGTCAGAATTACTGTAATTACGAGATGCAACTCAAAAATTCTTCGTAGAGCTGTTCACCTCCTCAGACTCAGAAATAATTTGTTTCTATGGCAACACTCACAATTCCAAAATGGATATATGTGCAGCTTTGTTGTTCAGCAAAACAATAAAATAAAATAGCAGTACAGTAGCTACCTAACTACCTGCAACTGTAGCTGCTGCCAATTAAAAAAAAATGTTTTGCATGACATAACCATGATCAAGTAAGAGAATTGGTTAGCTCGTAATTACAATAATTTCGAAATGATGTGAACACAGCATGAGGTCCTAGTGAGTGTTACAAATGTTACAAAAACAACAAACAAATGTTGTTTTGGTGTATAATTTCTAGTCTTTCTTGTTCATTTTCAAGTCTGTGTTACTGTTGCCTGTTAAATTGGAAATCTGAGTTCATCAAGTCTTCATTGCAAGAAGAAAAAACAAATAGGAGGAAGACGATCAAAAATGTATTATTGGTCCTTTCCTCAAACATAAATCCTCCTACATCCTTCTTTTTGCCTGTTTATCAGTTCTGTTACATCTGTTTTTGATGTCTGTTGGTATATTCTGTAATTTGATGTTCCTTATTTATGACTTTGTCTTGTGATATCTTCAGAGCATCTTATAAAAGCTTCAAACTGCTACCAAATATGAATGTGCAATTAATTTGTCCTCACTAATTCCTGAGACATGGGGCAAAACATCCCACAACCTTACCAGCATTAGCTTTGAAAATAGCAACATTTCCACCTTGAAATGAATGAAGTGAGTACAAGAATGTTCTTTGAACCAATACTATTTCATTGTTGTAGTTTTTTTTTTTTTTTTTTTTTTTTTGACAAATCTAAGATAAAACCACCAGCCCACAGATCATAACTTAATACATCATATACACCGATCAGCCACAACATTAAAACCACCTGCCTAATATTGTGTAGGTCCCCCTCGTGCCGCCAAAGAGCGCCAACCCGCATCTCAGAATAGCATTCTGAAATGCTATTCTTCTCACCACAATTGTACAGAGTGGTTATCTGAGTTACTGTAGACTTTGTCAGTTTGAACCAGTCTGGCCATTCTCTGTTGACCTCTCTCATCAACAAGGTGTTTCCATCTGCAGAACAGCTGCTCACTGGATGTTTTTTGCACCATTCTAAGTTCTAGAGACTGTTGTGTGTGGAAATCCTAGGAGATATGCATTTACAAAAATACTCAAACCAGCCTGTCTGGCACCAACAGCAGTGCAGTGCATAAAATCACACAGATACGAGTCAGGAGCTTCAGTTAACATAAACCAGCAGAATGGGGGGAAATGTGATCTCAGTGATTTGGACTGTGGCATGATTGTTGTGCCAGATGGGCTGGTTTGAGTATTTCTGTAACTGCTGATCTCCTGGGATTTTCATGCACAACAGTCTCTAGAATTTACTCCTAATGGTGCCAAAAAACAAAAAACATCCAGTGAGTAGCAGTTCTTTGGACGGAAATGCCTTGCAGATGAAAGAGGTCAGAGAATGGCCAGACTGGTTCGAACTGACAATGACTACAATAACTCTCAGATAACCACTCTGTACAATTGTGGTGAGAAGTATAGCATTTCAGAATGCTATTCTGAGATGCGGGTTGGGGCTGTTTTGGTGGCATGAGGGGGACCTACACAATATTAGGCAGGTGGTTTTAATGTTGTGGCTGATCGGTGTAGATTAAAATGGTAACACTTTACAGTAAGGTTCCATTCTTTAACATTAGTTAATGCATTAGGGATCATGAACAAACAATGAACAATATATTTTTACAGTATTTATTTATCTTTGTTAATGTTTGTTTAAAAAAAAAATTCAATTGTTAATGTTTAGTTCATGTTAGTTTATAGTGCATTAACTAATGTAAACAAACACAACTTTTGATTTTAAAATGTATTAGTAGATGTTGAAATTAACATTAACTAAGATTCATAAATGCTGAATACATATTGTTCATTGTTAGTTCATGCTAATTAATGCTGTTAACTAATGTTAACAAATGGAACCTTATTGTAAAGTGTTACCATTAAAATACATGTTAAACTTATGAAAAACAATAATATACAGTACATGTTAAAAGGAAACTTTCTACTATTTTAAAACTAGACAGTTACTATTTTAGAAGGTTCCACAGTATCCTTTGTCAACACAGATATTACTGTAAAAACATTACGACACAACACGTTCATCTGTCAAACCAAAGGACTTTCTGACTTCGGTGACAAGTCAAAAGATATCCTTTAATCTAAATTAATTTATTCAGCAAAGTAGAATGCTAGATTTTCATTATTTATCATGCATATTTGACATTATTTTTGTATCTGACAAAGTTAGCAGACATTTAGCAGACACTTTAATCCAAAGCGACTTACAAATTGAACACAGCAAGCAACTAAAAAGTTAAAAAGCTCACCCATACTGAATGATATTCAAGAAAAAAAAACACAGTTTCTGAGATAATGGAAGAAGAGATACCTAACCATGAATACCTCTAAACATGTTTAACAGACTAAAATAATATACATAAACTTGTATATTAGTTTAAAGATGTGTAGGAGTGTTTAGCTACAGGTGTAGCGCATAGTGAGGCTTATTAAAAGTTAATAGGTTTATTCTTTTTGCCCAATGTTGCTACACAAATGACAGTTACTCTTTCTGAAAATAATCCTGCAACCAAATACAGTTTCTGAAGCAAATTATGCTAAATTGCTGATAAATTCACATGAACATGGAGACAGTAGTCCATTTTAATTGTATACTGTAATATATCTTTCACTGCATTTTAAAAGCACAATTTGAATATGAATAAAATAATCACTCATGAACCACTCGTGAAAATCATCCGATGGTAACAGATACTGTCATGTCTACTGATCTAAAACAAAATCTAGTGAGCTTTAGAGATGCATATGTACTGTATATATTTAGTGACTGAATGCAATGCTTGTCTTAGAAGAAAAATGGACACTTACTGTATAAATGTACTTACTTAAACCACTCCATCAGATGGCTTTTTTTTTTTTTTTTTTTTACCATAAACTAAACCACATACACAGGAGAGTTGGATATCTTAGGCATCCAATCAGATGAAGGCCTTTTAGTAGAGAGGGTGTTACACAAACCCTGGATTCGGATAAGCCTTGATGCCTTCCTCTATATACAGCCTGAAGGAAATCTTTCAATCTGACACAGTCATGAAAGATAAATAGATAATTAAATGATGTTTAAAAAACACAGGTATCAATATGATTATTATTATTATTTATGTTTTATTTATTTTATTTGAAGAAAAACGTTTAAGATACACACCAGCCTGGACTCAAAAATACAACACCATCCAATGTTAAATCACAGTGTTTTGTTGTTATGTGTTCACCACTAGATGGCAATATTTCAACAATTATCCATGAAACACCGACCCTATTCAACTAATAGTGTAGCTGGTGAATTTTCTGTTTGAAATATGCACTCTCCAAAAAAAAAAAAAGGTACCAATTAAGGTACAAGGGCTGTCACTGGGGTGCTACCCTCAAGGCAACCTTTTTAGTACATCAAATAAAAATCTACAACTTGTTTTGGGTACATACTTGTACCCTGAGGACCTGTTGTGTACATTTGAAGGTACATTTATATGTTTTGTAATTCTGGGAACAAAATAAAGTACTTTTTGTCTCCTTAAAGGAATAGTTTACCCAAAAATGAAAATTTGCTGATAATTTACTTTACACTAATATACAAGTTTATGTATATTATTTTAGTCTGTTAAACATTTTAGAGGTATTCATGGTTAGGTATCTCTTCTTCCATTATCTCAGAAACTGTGTTTTTTTGTCTTGAATATCATTCAGTATGGGTGAGCTTTTTAACTTTTTAGTTGCTTGCTATGTTCAATTTGTAAGTCGCTTTGGATTAAAGTGTCTGCTAAATGTCTAAATGTAAAGTTAAATGTAAATTAACTTTGTCAGATACAAAAATAATGTCAAATATGCATGATAAATAATGAGGACATTCACTTGCATTGTTCAGAGGAGGAGGCCTGAAATGAAATCCTAAAAGTCTTAAATTCTGTTTTGATGAAGAAAGAAACTAAGATACATCTTGGATGGCCTGAGAGTGAGTAAATTATCAGCAAATTTTAATTTTTGGGTGAACTATTCCTTTAAGGGTACAAAAATGTAGGACTACCCAAAATAAGGGTACCACCCAAGTGACAGCTTTGACTGTATTTTTTGTTTTGTTTTTTTTTTTTTTTTTCTGAGAGTGAGTAACATTAAAAAAATCCCATTTGTGCAATTTGTATTTTGAGACGTCTTATTGGCATACAAATCTCTTTGGTAAATAGACACATCTTTTACTATGCAATGTTGTTCCTTGTACTCTTTAGATAAAAGTGTTTTTCTTTTGACAGACTATAGGGCATCCCTCAGTGGCTGTGCATGTATTAATGGAGCATTGGCTCTTCTTTTTCTAACTCTTTTTTTATTTTATTTTTTTTAGATATTTCATTTTGACTAACCTGGCTTTAGACAGCTAGTCCCAGTAGACTCCTAATGCTGTCAGTCATCTGAATTTACCTGTCATGTATCTGTCTGATAACTTAGGGTAAGTTTACACGACAACGATGTACTAAAAAACGGAAAAGTTTTCCTTTGCGTTTTTGAAAAATTTCACATTCACACGGATTTGCGAAAACGACTAAACACGCTGTATTATGCATGCCAGGCCGGTAGTTTGCGATGTCACTTTGTAAAGAAACACTATGCGCCTGCACACATAAGCATTCTTCCACGGAGCGGTGCATACAAACAATGAAGATGGCGAAAGCATCGAGCAATTTTTTTCTGGACGGACGATGAGGATTCTTTATTACTACAAGTCTCTAGCAGCACAAACATAGTCCTGTAGTCCGCCATTGTAGTTTTGAATGTCTCGCGCGTTTTTTTGAAGTACACGTGCGCATGCCTATAGACTGAACACGTAATACGCGTGCGCATGACGTCATCCTTTTCAAAAACTTGCACTTTAAAACCCGTTTTCAAAAGTTTGCGTTTTCAGGCCCCAAAACGCCGTTGTCTTGTAAATGAACAGCCAAAATGCATAAAAAGTTTTCCGTTTTCAGTTGAAAACGTTGTCGTGTAAACGGCCCCTTAATTTCCTCCAGACAACATTTTTACACCAACACATAAACACTCAAGCATGATCAACGTAAGAGAAGATGAAAGATGAAAATTTGACAAAGAACAGTCATGTGATTGTATGTATGCATATTTACACAGTCAACCTATTTATTATTATTTTTGTTGTTATTATTTATTTATTTTGTCATCCAGTTTGGACCACTTTCAAATTGGGTTTTAAATTTGAAAAGTTTCTGGCATCAGAGGTCATTGCCCTACTATCATATCAAACTATGGCCTATGGATCAGATTCTCCTCTTAATTCTTGGGATTTAAAAAAAAAAAAAAAAACATTTCCATGACATTCTAGGTTTGATACATTTTCAAAGATCTCATTCAAAGAAAAACCTATTGTGAGCTGTTGTTAATCAATTTTAAATGCTTTTGTTGAAACCATCAGTCTACTATCTGAACAAAAAAACAAAACAAAAAAAATCACATTTAATAGCTGAACTTGTGGTGAAAATCTTTGCAAAAAAAAAAACCATGACAAGAGAGCTCTGAATCGATTTTCCACTCCCATGACTCACTGTGAATGATGTAATCGAGTCAGTTTCCATGTGCTCTCAAACTAGTTATTTCTTTGTTGCCTATATATCTGAATATTTTGCAATGAACTTAAAATATACTGTTTCTTTACTTATAATCAACAATTTAAAATCAATAGTTGAATATTTCCGTTGTTTTGAATTCAATTACATCATTCGGATTGTAGTTTCTTACCTCATGAAAACGTCATTTACACAGTCATTAATTTTTTTTTTTTTTTTTTTTATCAAAGTTTGTAATGTTGTGATTCACTTTGGAGCTGTTTGGTTTGGTTCATGGCTTAGAAATCTTTTATTAAGGATTTTATAAAATCACTATGGGAAAAAAAGTATAAAAATAATGGAAAACAAATATTTTCTGAATCAAACCGGTTGAACAAGTGGGTAGGCACTGTTGCGCTCTATAGTTATAGTTTATAGTGCTGGCATACCCATAACTATATTACAAGAGCATTGCCTATGGGTGCATGTTAAAGGATCATGATATTAAAGGTGCACTTTTTCCTCATTTAAAAAGTTTTACTCCTAAAGAAATGTACTGACATTTTGAAACATGTATAAAATCATGAGCACTCGCATGAGATAAAGACTCCACTCATATCAGTAATCTTATAAAAGCTGTTAAAATCTACACGGAGAGGGTCTCCTCATGTGGGCTACCATGTTAGAATCATATGACCAGACGAATACTACTCGCGTAATCTCAGTAATCGCCAAGTTACTGGGCACTTTCACTCATGGATTAAACAAATCTTGTCTGACTGAGTATAGTGAATTTCTACAGTGGTATCAGTAACTGAAAACTATTGCATTTGAATGATGCAGCATCCATGCCACTTGGTGTCCATTTAAGTCCAATGACTGAAAAAATGACTGAGTGCTCCTTTAACAAATGTTAACAGATTTTTAGCCTACATTTTGCCTATTATGTAAGACAATAGCAAGCTTTAATTTCATGGGGAAAGTGGTTAATTTAGGTTTTTTTGGGGCAATTTCCTTGTTCCGGGTTTGAAATCAACATTGAGAGAATGTCACATACAGTAGATTTGACATATATGTCTTCTATTTACTCTAGATTTGAGCACATACACAACATTAGTTTCTTGATATTTGTGAGCAGACATGCACTTTCTTAGCCATTCAGAGGCGTTGGTTGAGAATATGAAATTGCATAGACCAAAAGTACAAGAGTGTTGCATGTTTTTGCGACAGAGCAACATGCTGTTTTGCCACTGATCATCATGTATTATTATTATTATTATGATTATTATTATTATTATTATTATAATTAGCTTTTCTCTGTTTTTGTTGTGTGTATTGATACTTTAGCAATATTGTGTAAAACAATCAAAGAACTTTGAAAATTAAAGCCTTCTTTTTACATCTCCCTATCAATTTTAGAGTGCCACCTTGTGGAATTATGCAAGGACACAACATGTTCTGACTGGAAGTGTGTTTATCAGGCCCGGTTTCAGATTAAAATCTCAGAGGGTTTCTGAAATTAGTGGTGGTGCTAGTAGTTAAAATAAAGATGCAATAAATCGCATCTGTTATCCAATTGAGGGTGCTCTGATATTCGTTTGACCTCGTCAGTACCCCCATCGATTGACCACATATGTGTGCAATGGGTGGAATAATGTAAAACTTCAATGTGGTTATACATAACAACCCATAGTGCTCAGAGTAGGAATCTGCCCCACCTATATCTGTGGTCACAAGATGCTACTGCTAATATGTCAGAAATTACCAAACCTCAGAAAAAAATATGTACAGTAACTGTTCTGTCCTGTGTGTAAGTTGAGTACACAGTACGTGCATGCCATCACTGGCAAGTGAGCAATTAAAATTATGTAATTATTTTATTGTATTTTTGTTTTTGTTTTTTTGTTTTTTGTTTTGGAAAAGTTGAGGTACCTCACATATTAATGTGAAATTATCTATTACAATAATCTTTTCTAATACTGAAGAAGAAAGAAATGCCCACAAAAGGAACCAAAATGAAATTTTAGCTGTGGTAACTGCAATTATTGTAATAATATGATGAGAAGCAATTTGTTTGAGGACACAAGGCATAAGAAGACTTACAACATCAAGAACTTCATCAATTGCAACTCTACTCATGTGGTTTACAGATTGGAATGCCCATGCAGATGTTTTTATATAGGTCTTACCAAGAGGAGGTTGAGGGACAGAGTGGCAGAACATAGGTATGCAATACGTACTGCAATATGAACTACCCAATGGCTAAACATTACATCCAAGCCAAACATGGAAATGACAGCTCTCTGAAAGTTCTGAGTATAGAACAGGTGTCATGTGACATTCGGGATGTAGATAGATTTAAAACATTAAAACAGCGAGAGACTTACTGGATCCATACATTAAAAGCTCTGTCACATCCTGGACTTAATGAGGACATAGATTTGTCTCCTTTCTTATGAACATTAATCTTGCCCGTTTCCACTTCGAAAATCATGGATGGAGATAGTGTCTTGCTAAATCTGATGTCTATTTTCCTTGATCATGTTCTGTAGATGTAAATGGTAAAGTATGGTAATGCACAATAGTGTTGGTTTATATGAAATGTTTTTTTCTGACTGTGTACATATATTAATTGATTTGGTATATGTCACATCTAGATGTGTTTTTGTTCATGTTTTGTGTTCATGTCTTTTATTTTAAAGTTTAGTTCCTGTTCCTGTTAAGGTCATGTGATTTCATGTTTCCCTCCATGTTCATTTGTCTTGTTTTCATTGGTTTATTGTCTAGTTACCTCGTTATCAGTTCTGTCTTGTCATTGGTTATCATTGTCATGTTTCTCCCTTGTCCATGTATTTAAGCCTCATGTTTGCGATTGTTCATTGTCAGGTACTGTAAGTGTAAAATCTTTGGATTTTTCTGGTCAAGTCTAATTTAGTCAAGTTTATGTTTTGTTTCACGTTTGGATTTACGGTTGTTGGATTTAACTTATGTAAATAAACTGCACCTGGGTTCTAATTTCATCATCGTCTTCATCAGCCTGTCTTTGCCAGCAACGTTACAGTATATTGCTTCACTTTTGTTTTGCTTGAAAGTTGATGTTGTTGTCATACAACTTTAGGCCTCTAGTGGCCAGTATGTGTAGAGCACTATCGTTAGACTATTAAGTCACTTACTGTGTCTTTCATTTTGTGACACCCTGATGAAGGCCTGTTTGGGCCTATATGTGTTGGTGCTAATATGTAGCACTCACAATAATGGCTTTTTAACTTAAACCCCACAAGAGTGCCTAGATGTGGATTTTTGTTTCCACTATTTGTTTATCAATCTTTTCTAATAGTTGACGCTAAACAAATCCGATTATTTTTGTGATCCACTGATAGCATGATGCAGGTCAATTTGGGCAGTGCAGCACTGCAGTGTTTGGTGGGGTATTAATAAATCTGAGTGACTTTTTAGCACATGCCACACAGCACCACTATTTGCACTCAAATAGTCTGGTGGAAACACTGAAATTACAAACAAACTGCAACCTTAGGTGTCACTTCAATAGCGTGGTAAGTAAAGATGCTATTGATGTGCTTTTTCCGCACAGATGATTTGAGTTAGGTTTCCACTTTTGTCCCAGTTTTTCCCATCCTGTTTCCTGTCTCCACTTTTAATGTTACCTTTAATACAACTTATAAATAAATGATAATAAAGTATTATTATATGTAATACTACTTATAAATAAAAAATAATCTAAAGGTTGATTTCCTTGCTGTGATCTAGTCACAGTGAAGGTCGGGGAGTTTAGAGAAAGGTTTGATCCAGGTAAAAATTAACCTTGGTTTACAATAGTAATATTGTATTTTCCATGTTTTTTTGGTGGAAGCCACAGTTTTAATGCAAATAACGATGGCGGTACTGCAAAAATATGTTGTAAATATAGTGACCATGTTTTAATTTTGTGGTTACTATGATTTTACTACAAAATACTATGGTGATACTATGGTTACTGTAGTAAAACCATGGTTGATTTTTGTAAGGGACGGTTAGGGTTAGGTTTAGGGTTAGGGTTTGGTGTAGGGTGTCTGTGGGACCCTAAATAAACACAATAAACAAACTGCAGTGATGTCCCTATACTGTATGTTAGTATTTAATTAGAGGTGCAAATAGTATCTAACACTGTTTGCACTTAGAGCAAAGAAGATGCTTTTAGGTACCACTGCTTGGTGTAAATAGCATCTATTGCTATTAATAAAATCACATAATCTAAATATCGAACATGTCTCAACATATCAGATCTGTGCTTTGGGCCTTGCAGTGTAAATGCAGCCATGTCTATGAGTTGGATTTATGTACACAATTGGCATGAATCACAAAGCACCCAACTCCATTCGTACTGTAACTACTGTTGCTGTTTTTACCTGAAAAATAATAATCCTTGGGCTAATTCTAATTTCTTTAGGTTTATGTCTCTTCTAAATGCTGAGCAAATGATTCACTCTTATACGTTGTGAAATAATCACAAAAAATGGCTTCTTCCTTTTGACTTGAACATTTTAATTCCCAGGGACTTTGTTGTTCCTTGTGTTCCACCTTAGTGGCTAACTGCTCACTAATTGCTCTTGTCTAAAGCTGCGTTCTGGTTTACAATCCCCCAGCACACTGTTCACTGCTCCATACACACTGAGCAGGGAATATCTGTAAGAGTTCACTTTACTTGTGTAGGGCTTTACTGGTTGTTTATATCAGTGTTAATATCAGAAATAATTAATAATTCTTTCTTTAGTTATTAATTAATATTTTAATTAATTAATTGAATCTAACTCATTAAAACCTCATATGGGGCTCCAGTAAATGTAGTGCGCTACGTTTAGGAGCGGGTTTGGTTATTAGCAATATTTAATAATTATCAAAGATAATTATTAATTATTCAAATCAACAGAACATTGATGAGAATCAATGTTAGCTTTTTTAATCCTTTACATCAACAATTATCAAAGATAATCATTAATTGTTAACATCGATGAAACATTAATTAAAATTAACACTAGCTTACTGATCATTCAAATTCAACAATCATCAAAGATAATTATCAATTATCAAAAATCAACAGAATATTAATAAGGATTAACATTGATGGGGCACCACCCTGGAATCAGGGACTAATAACCAGATAGTGTAACAGTCTCAATATTAGATTGTTTTCTTAGGAAAATCGACATCCGAAGAATATCGATTTTCGGGAAAAAAACAATGAATGAAGGCTTGAATCCAAGCACTGACAGCATGACACAGGTGTATGCAAAACAAGCCAAAACACTTCCCTTTGTAATATAAACAAAGTTTATTTATGCAGTAACATCAATTAATAATTAATACAATGCAGTCAATAAACTTCCGACTTACAACTACAAACTAAACAGTGATATGATTAGATATGGAAATCAAAATAATCCTATAACACATGAGGGTGTGTGTGTGTGTGTGTGTGTGTGTGTGAGAGAGAGAGAGAGCAAGTGTGTGTGTGTGTGTGTGTAAGGAGGGACGCGTACAAAATGGCGGACATGACTCTTGTGGAGAGTATGTCACGCGAGACTTCCGGCCAGGGAATATGGCCGCGAATGTGGGCGGAGAGAAACCAGTCAATGGCGTCTACCAGTTACCGCATGTATCCGCTTGTACAATAGCTTAGGGACAAAGCTGAGCTTCATCACGAAGCTATCTACGAGCCAAAAATGTGTGCCAGAATGTTTGTGAGGGGTCACGTGTGTACGTGGTTAGTACGAGAGAGAGAGAGAGAGAAAATTAAGTGATGGCCCCAAAGCCGATTTCACGATCGTGGGAGAGAAAGCAGCTGTTAGTTTATCACTCAGAGACATGGTGGACGGCTCGCAAACAGTCTTTGATTCTTTAATGGATAAACTCAGTTTGCCGGTCTCACCCGCGATGGCGAAAATGCACAACAGTCCAATTTGGTTGGACCACAATACAGCAAATCAAATTCATGATAATTAATACCCTGAGTATTAATAATGAGCGGACATGGCGGTCCGTAAACTGTACAAGCAAAAACCTTGAAACACAAGAATAACACACTATAATATTCTATCTCTGCCCAGACGTAAACCTCTTACTTGAATCGCATGAGGATGCAGGTGGAATGTGTGTTCATCCGTCCTTTAACTCAGACTCGGTTCCTCGAGGCTTGGGTGATGACAGGAGGCCGTTTCCTCACTCTGTCGGCGGGCGGTACGGCTGCTGATTCTTACGGCGGGCTGGCAGAGAAATCAGAAACGTCGACTTGATTGAAGTCGAAACGTTGAATCTCTTCACTTCTGCAGGCAAACGGATGAAGATGCGGATTGCTCGGCGGTCTCCTTCGGATCCGTTAGCATGTTCGGTTGAACACAGAGTAATCTCAACTCGTCCAGCGAGATGGAGATTGTGTGGCCACAGTTTCAAGTCGGACGTTTCTTCCTTGTGCCACGAGACTGCACCTGAGAGCTGCGATGAGCTGCATCTATACAGGGCGAGCAAAGTTGCTGGAAGCAAATCCCGGAAGCATTTCAGAGGTATTTCTACTCCTGATGATGTCATGGTTGAGGGACGTTCTGTTGTGTGCCTCATCCAATAGGAGTTGAGAGTTCGATCCTTTAGTGAGCAAGGCTTCATGGGATTTGTAGTCTGTTTTGGACTCCCTTTGTTTGATTTTGCCACGGTTTTTATCAGTAAGATTTACGAATTGGTATGTGGGGGCCTGAGTTAAGTTTTACGACTGTGTTAGGCCTGCCTTTGCCATCTATCTGAATACATGAGGCCCAACACTTGAGAAAATTAGTTTTTTGGAATGTTGAGTATGAGTACATAATTTTCTTGTGTAAATAAATAAACAAATATATACTGTATATATATATATATATATATATATATATATATATATATATATATATATATATATATATATATATACACACACACACACACACACACACACACACACACACACACTGGCAGCCAAAAGTTTGGAATAATGTACAGACTTTGCTCTTATGGAAAGAAATTGATACTTTTATTCACCAAAGTGGCATTCAACTGATTACAGTGTATAGTCCAGACATTAATAATGTGAAAAATTACTATTAAAATTTGAAAGAAATATTCAGAACTTCTTAAACTACTTAAAAGAGTTCTCATCAAAAAATCCTCCACATGCAGCAATGACAGCTTTGCAGATCTTTGGCATTCTAGCAGTCAGTTTGTCCAGATACTTAGGTGACATTTCACCCCACGCTTCCTTTAGCACTTGCCATAAATTCTGCTGTCTTGTCGGGTACTTCTCATGCACCTTACAGTCTAGCTGATCCCATAAAAGCTCAATGGGGTTAGGATCCATAACACTCTTTTCCAATTATCTGTTGTCCAATGTTTGTGTTTCTTTGCCCACTCAAACCTTTTCTTTTTGTTTTTCTGTTTCAAAAGTGCCTTTTTCTTTGCAATTCTTCCCCTGAGTCTTCTCTTTACTGTTGTACATGAAACTGGTGTTGAGCAGGTAGAATTCAATGAAGCTGTCAGCTGAGGACATGTGAGGCGTCTATTTCTCAAACTAGTGATTCTGATGTATTTATCCTCTTGTTTAGTTGTACATCTGGCCTTCCATATCTCTTTCTGTCCTTGTTAGAGCAGTTGTCCTTTGTCTTTGAAGACTGTAGTAATTATAATTCCTTACATTTTTTAGTGTACACCTTTGTATGAAATTTTCCATTTTTTGGCAATTTCAAACATTATATAGCCTTCATTCCTCAAAACAATGATTGACTGATGAGTTTCAATAAAGGGATTTTTTGATTTGAGCTGTGGCACAAGCATTTGAAGACCTACAAGGTGTGGAAGTGATCATGGATGACATATTGATATGGGTAGAGAATGAACAGCAACACAACCAGAGGCTAGAAAAGGTGGCAGAGTCAGAGTGAAGAAAATAAAGCTAAACCCACAGAAATGCACATTCAAAGTCAAAGAAGTAAGCTACATGGGCCACTACGATCCGCAAAGCCAGTCATACTCAATGTGGATGCATCCAGCTGTGGGGTATGTGCCGTGTTACTCCACAAGGATAGTAGCGTTTGCATCCAAAGCCTTCACGGATACACAAAATGCTGGGCACAAATAGAGCAGCTAGCAGCTATCGTGTTTGGATGTTAGACATTTTATTAGTACATATTTGGCAGGCACTTCACTGTAAAAGCGATCATAAACCATTAGATATGATCATGAAAAAGCCCCTAGCTGACACTCCCCTCAGACTCCAGGAAATTCTCCTGAATCTCCGACAGTAAAATACCGAAAAGGAAAAGAGCTCCATGTATCTGACTGAATTTAACCAACTAAAGGCAAAAAAATACTGTGAATAAGGTGCCAGACTGCTGCCAGATCTTAAGCCTGGTGATGATGTGCAATTACAGGAGGAAACACAATGGCGGCCAACAAAGGTAGTCAGAGTACATGAAGCCCCACACTCGTATATTGTTGAAAGTGACGGCCAGCAGTTCACACGCAACAGAAGGCATTTAATACAGATCAAAGAACAGCAAATGGAAAGTGCCACACGTGATCTGGAACAAGGGCAAGAAGCTCACTTGACCAACACTGGTCAAACTGTTAAAAAGTTATTACCATAACCTAATGTCGTTATTTCATAGCTGTTATTTTCAGATGAAAAAAGGGAGATGGGTTAGTGTTAATGCCTGGCCACAGAATGGTGCTCCCAGCATACATGTAAAACAGTGGAAATCTCCATTAATTGAGTTGAGTACATGGCCTATAGTTCAATTCTTTACAACCATAATCACAAATAATCCTACCACTTGTTGGGCCTTATGTATTCAGATAGAAGACAAAGGCAGGCCTAACAGTCATAAAAAACATTCCTCAAGCCCCCTCCTTCTAAGTCATAAATCTTACTGATAAAATCGCGCCAAAATCAAACAAAGGGAGTCCTAAACAGACTACAGATCCATGAAGCCTTGCCCACTAAAGGATCGAGCACTCAACTCCTATTGGATGAGGCACACAACAGAACGTCCCTCGAACATGACATCATCCGGACTTCAAATAATTCTGAAAATGCTTCCAAAGTTGCTTCCGGCTACTTCGTTCACCGAATACGGACGTAGATTTTTGCTGCTCTCCGGTGTAACCTCGTGGCATAAGGAAGTAATGTCCGACTTGAAACTGTAGCCATACAATCTCCATCTCGCTGGACGAGTTGAGATTACTCTGTGTTCAACCAAACACTCTAACGGATCCGAAGGAGACCGCCGAGCAATTCGCATCTTCATCCGTTGGCCTACAGAAGTGAAGAGATTAAAGATTTCTCTTCCATCTTCAATCAAGTCGACATTTCTGAGTTCTCCGCCAGCCCGCCGAGAATCAACAGCCGTACCGCCCTCTGAGAATCAACAGCCGTACCGGCCGCCGACAGCGCGAGGAAACGGCTCTAGTCATCACACGAGCCTCAAGAAACCGGGTCAAAGTTAAAGGACGGAGGAAAACACATTCTACCTGTGTCCTCATGCGATTCAAGTAAGAGGTTTACGTCTGGGCAGAGATAGAATATTATAGCGTGTTATTCTTGTGTTTCAAGGTTTTTGCTTGTACAGTTTACGGACCGCCATGTCCGCTAATTATTAATACTCAGGGTATTAATTATCACGAATTTGTTTTGCTGTATTGTAGTCCAACCAAATTGGACTGTTGTGCATTTTCGCCATCGCGGGTGAGACAGCAACTGAGTTCATCCATTAAAGAGTCAAATAACAAGGGACTTTTACGAGCCCCGCTCGTAAAACCGCGTCTCTGAGTGATGAACACGGCTGCTTCATCTCCAGCTATCGCGAAATCAGCTTTCGGGCTGTCACTTAATCATCTCTCTCTCTCTCTCTCTCACTAACCACACTGACACACACACACACACTGTCACACACACACCTTGTGTTATAGGATTATTTTTATTTCCATATCTAATCATATCACTGTTTAGTTTGTAGTTGTAAGTCGGAAGTTTATTGACTGCATTGTATTAATTATTAATTGATATTACTGCATAAATAAACTTTGTTTATATTACAAAGAGAAGTGTTTTGGTTTGTTTTGCATACGCCTGTGTCGTGCTGACGGGATGTCAGTGCTCGGATTCAAACCTTCATTCATTGTTTTTTTTATTCGAAAATCGATATTCTTCGGATGTCGATTTTCCTAAGAAAACAATCTAATATTGAGACTGTTTTAATATTCGGTTATTAGTCCCTGATTTCAGGGTGGTGCCCCGTCAATGTTAATCCTTATTAATATTCTATTGATTTTTGATAATTGATAATTATCTTTGATTGAATTAGAATGATCAATAAGCTAGTGTTAATTTTAATGTTTCTTCGATGTTAACAATTGATAAGTGCTGATTTTAAAGGATTAAAAAAAAAGCTAACATTGATTCTCATCAATGTTCTATTGATTTTAATAATTAATAATTATCTTTGATAATTATTAATTATTGCTAATAACCAAACTTGCTCCTAAACGTAGCACACTACATTTACTGGAGTCCTATATGAGGTTTTAATGAGTTAGATCCAATTAATTAATTTAAATATTGATTAATAACTACAGAAATAATTATTAATTATTTCTGATAGTAACACTGATCTAAACAACCAGTAAAGCCCTACACACTGGAGCAATTAAAATTTGAAGTACTGTACCACCTTCGTGTTTTTGCGAGTCCCAGTCAGCAAGGGGTAGTAAGCGCAACTCTAGCTGTACAGGCAGCGTGCAGCTGTATAGGAAACAAACTACACAGACAGCAGACAGCACAAAAAAAAAGCATGCATTCTTGCATTCAAACACAACTGGACAGACTCCAATCTCCAAAGGCAGGGGTCTTAAGATGTGTTTCCTTAGTTTCAAATTAAGTTAGTATTTTTGTTTCCTTTGTAAAATAGATTATTATTTATTTGAGTGAATACAAATCATGTAATGTCATGTAATATTGTGCTCTGTAAACTCTTGGTGTGAATTAATCAGAATAAAAATGCCACATTTATTTTAGACAAACTTTGTGTAGTACTGATGTGATGTGCAGTGACTGATGGGTACATTTCTGTTCACTTTCTGTAAAGTAATGTACACCTGTCATGTATACTTGTTCACTATTTCATTTACAGTGCCCTTCGGACTGAAGACATACACTCCCTACTTTGAAATCTCACAAAAGACAAGTTTTTCTCCAGTGTACAATAACTAATCCTATATGTAGCCAAGTGGAGAAATTTCATGTAATTTAACTCTAGTCATAAATTGGACGTGGCCCTTTTAAGAACCTGAGTTTCAGCAGTTCATATGTTAATGTAATCTTGTGTTGAAACAGTAAACGTATTTGGCTTGCTGTCCGTATATTGGAGGGCTCGGAGCTCGAGACTCAACTCGAGTCCTAATTACCCCCCCAGACTTTACTTATTTAGATAATGAATCTAGAGAATAGGTGGAGATGGGGTGGTGGTGGAGTGTCAGGAGTGTTGTCACAGGAGGCAGGTAAGCAGCGGCTTATATACTCCTGCTTGTGGGCTGTGATTTGTCAGATTAAAATGAACATGCTCCTCCCGAACCTCTGTTAATTAACTCCATTTTAGTAGTTCGTATGTTAATGTAATCTTGTGTTGAAGCAGTAAACTTATTTGGCTTGCTGACCGTATACTGGAGGGCTCGGAGCTCAAGACTCAACTCGAGTCCTGATTACCCCCAAAAAGGCATTAAGATGAAAGAACAGTACCATGACTATGGCAGGAAGTATTTAGGACATCAAGCCAACAACAATTCTATTTTGGTAAATTGGCTTGGCGGATGCTTCTGAATTGTTTTTTCCCAAAAAATTTGTACAGAGGGAGTGCTTTAAGCATTTATTTGAAGGTACGTTCTTGTACGATTGCTGGTCGAGAGGGCTACGCTGTGATTCGAACGAGAGACCACCACTCGTCATAGAAGTGGGTGGGCTCACAGTATGCGAACAGGGAAGGTGAAAATGAGAGTTGGCTCGTGCTGCGTTCGAAAGGGAGGGCTCACACTGCAATTCAAACGGGAGACTGTTCTAAGAGAGAGAGGTTTAGCTCACGGCGTTTGAATGGGTAAGCCCAGCAAGCAGTCGAACGGGGAAGGTGAGAATGAGAGTTGGCTCGCACTGTGTTCAAAAGGGAGGGCTCACGCTGCGATTCGAATGGGAGACTGCTCTATAGAGAGAGACCACTCACGGCATTCAAATGGGTAAGCCCAGCAAGCAGTCGAACGTGAAGAATGAGAACGAGAGTTGGCTCGTGTTGTGTTCGAAAGGGAGGGCTCACACTGCAATTCGAATGGGAGTCTGCTTCATAGAGAGAGAGTGCTCACTGCATTCGAACAGGTAAGTCCAGCAAGCAGTCGAACGGGGAAAGTTAGCACTAGTTGGCTCATGTTGTGTTCGAAAGGGAGGGCTCACACTGCGATTCGAACAGGAGACTGCTCCATAGAGAGAGAGTGCTCACGGCATTCGAACGGGTAAGCTGCTGTGGCAGTAGAGTAAAGTGGGCATCCTGCGGGAGCGGAGTTTAAAGCACTGCATTAGCAGTGGATTGAGTATTTGGGGGCATAATGAAGGATCTCCTGTGGGAGCGCTGCTGTGTTTCCATTGCTGAAGATGCACTTCTATGAAAGTATGGAACTTAGACATTGAAAGCACCTGTGGAGAAAATATTAACAACTGTGTACACACAATTGGTATGGGTGGGGCACTGTTGCTGTGGTATCAAGCATGGCACAAAAGACCTCATTAGATTTATTAACACCTGTAACGGAAGCAAAGGTTAGTTTGTACTTACTTGCAGTGGAGCAAATGGTTAGTTAGGAATACATAAATGTATTACCTTTATATACGTCTGTAAGGGAAGCAAAAGGTTAGTTATGGAAAACGTGTCAATTACATTCATATGCAGCTTTGAGGAAAGCAAAAATTTAGTTAAGAATACAACTTTATTACATTTGTCATGGCGGGGCACTGTTGCTGCGGTATTAAGTAGGGCACAAAAGACTTCATTAGAATCATCAACACCTGTAAGGGAAGTAAAGGTTAGTTTGTACTTACCTGTAGGAGGAGCAAATATTAGTTAGGAATATGTACCTTTATATACGTCTGTAAGGGAAGCAGAAGGTTAGTTATGGAAAATGTGTCAATTACGTTTATATGCAGCTTTGAGTGAAGCAAAAGGTTAGTTAAGAATACAACTTTATTACGTTTGTCATGGCAGGGCACCGCTGCGGCAGTATCCAAATGCGAAAGGGGTGATGCTGTTGCATAATTGAGAGTATGCGGGCAATGCTGCGGCAGTATCGAGTGTGGGCGGGCACTGCAGCACATTATCTGGTGGGGCACTGTGGCTGCATTATCAAATAGGGCACACATAGTTTATCACATTTAGGCACACCTTATTGTGTGTCAAGCTCATTTCGACCATGAGCAAAGGAAATGCCAATGCCACGGTTAACGGGAAAAGCTAAAAGGCTCTTAAGATTACTGCACCACCACTACACTTGAACAGGAGAGCTCATACTGCGTTACAGATGGGAGAGCCCACAGAATGAATGATGTGAAATCTCACACTGCATTCGAATGTGAGAGGCCACACTGCAATTCGATGGGAAAGCCTGCATAGCATTCGAACAGGAGGGCCCAAACTGCATTCGAATGGTGGGTGGCACAAAGTAAAGAAACTTGCTGAATAGTGGTTTGATGGGTATACATTTATGAGCTGTGCCCCTCAAGTCTTAATAAGAAGAAACATAAGAGGGAACAGGAAACATGATTGCGGTGTTGTGGGAGATTTAGTGGCGGGGCCTGAAAGGTTCCACAGTTGCGGCACCTGGAAAAACACATTTGCACTGCTTTGCGGTGTGGTGGAAATTTGTTGCATGGTCCGAAGGACACCGCAGATGCGGCACCTGTACAGCACATTTGCGCTGCTTTGTGGTGTGTTGGGATTTTTAATTTTTTTTTATTTTGCATGGTCCGAAGGATACCGCAGTTGCGGCACCTGTACAGCATATTTGCGCTGCTTTGTGGTGTGAGTTTTTTGCATGGTCGAAGGACATCGCAGTTGCAGCACCTGTTCAGCACGTTTGCGCTGCTTTGTGGTGCTGTGGGGGTTTGTTGCATGACCCAAAAGACGCCGCAGTTGTGGCACGTAGATAGCACATTTGTGCTGCTTAGGGATGTTTTGAGCCGAAGGCAGAAGCACCGCAGTTGTGATTTCTTAACTAAAATTATTGCCATCTTTGGCTCATCGGTAGGTAATGGTGAAGTCTTGGAAAGACACCTAGATAGAGAAAATGAGAGGTAAACCTGTGTACAATCCAGTGAGAGGAATTTAAATGGGCTCTCACAGAGACCTGCTGGAAGTA
The DNA here is from genome assembly GCF_019703515.2 of Myxocyprinus asiaticus. Lineage (NCBI taxonomy): Eukaryota > Metazoa > Chordata > Actinopteri > Cypriniformes > Catostomidae > Myxocyprinus > Myxocyprinus asiaticus. The sequence continues at coordinate 25,242,485 of NC_059380.1, forward strand.
ATATTGGTGAGACCCTGCAGAAGGCACAATTTCAGGTGTTGCTATAGAGAAGACAAAATAATCACTGTGTTCAGAATGAAATAAATCACGCTCCAAAGGGCACTTTGGAGGGAGAAACAATCGTGATATTCATGTTAGAAGATGAGGAACAATCGCTGAATAAAGCACACCCCCTAAACAAGCTGTGGCGTGGTAATGAGGCTGACAGGCATCACCTGTGCGGCAGAACCTGATTAAAAATGCTGGGGATTCAAATGGTGGTTGGATTGAATAGTTAATCTTCGTTTCTTTCGCTTTCAAATAAAATGGAATTCTAATGGCATGAAACCCCCATACGGTAATATATATATATATATATATATATATATATATATATATATATATATATATATATTTTAAATATATTTCAAAATATACAAAATATGGCCAAAAAATATATTTGCTAAAATATATGTCAAAATACATTTACATAAATACATTTTCAACAAATACGTTTTTTTGGCCATTTTTGAAAATATATTTTAAAAGTATAAATATATTTTAAAAGCATTAAAAAATATATTTTGCCCTCCATATATTTCAAAACAAGAAAATACACACACGTAACATTTGAAGAAAATTTTTATTTGATGTCTAAAATGTAAACATGTATGTAACACATTTGAATAAAAATCAAGCAAGGAACATACTTTAAATTTCAAAAAATTAACTTTTTCTTTTTTTTTTCAAGCAGTCTCAGTTCCCCCAGCTTAGAATTCACTGCAATCCCCAAAGCTCCTCTGGACACATTGGGAAACCTCTTCTTCACTGCCACTGTAAGAGACAAAAATCACAGCTATATTTTAAAGGGATAGTTCACCCAAAAATGAAAATTATGTCATTAATTACTCGTCCTCATGTTGTTCCAAACCCATAAAACTTCCATTCATCTTCAAAACACAAATTAAGATAATTTTATGAAATTTTAGAGATTTCTGTCCCTCCTTTCAGTCCACGCAACTACCAATTTGACGCTTCAAAAAGTTCATAAAGAGATTGTACACTGCAAAAAATGATTTTTTGTCTTGTTTCCAGCCCAAATATCAAAAAATTCTTAAATCAAGATGCATTTACTAGATAAGTAATATGGCATAAGATATTATGTCTTGTTTTCTGAAAAAAAAAGAAAAAAAAAATCCAAATTAAGTGAGTTTTTGCTTAAAAAAAGCTAAATTATCTGCAAATGGGTAAAACAAAAAATCAAATGGAAACAAGATTATTTTTCTTACCCCATTGGCAGATAATTTTGTTTGTTTTAAGCAAAACCTTTTTTTTTTTTTTTTTTTTCAGAAAACAAGACAATATCTTATGTCAATGTACTTGTCTAGTAAATGCATCTTGATTTAAGAATTTTTTGATATTTGGACTGGAAACAAAACAAAAATACTAAGAAAAGTATTTTTTGCAGTGTAAAACTAATCCATATGAATTGAGTGGTTTAGTCTAAATGTTCTGAAGAGACTCGATTGCTTTATATGATGAACAGATTGAATTTAGGCTTTTATTCACATATAACCATTCATCAACTCACACATCAGTTGTGGTAAACGGGAGCTCAAGCGTGATTGCTTGACGTGCGAGAACCAGTGAGGTTCATTCTCGTGTTACGCAGCAACGGAATGAACGGCGCCTGTTCGTGGAGGCAGCTGGCACTGCATTCTGGGTGGAAAGTTTAGATAAGAGAACATATAAGCAGTCGTAGAGGGCTGTTTCACATTTTTTAAAGTACAGGAGCAGCCAGTTTGCAGCAGCAAATAAACTATAAACTGCTTCATCGAATGGAGCATAGAAAGACAGACAGGATAAAAAAATATATAATTATATTATATATATAAATTATATATATATATATAAAACACAACGTGGTAGCCGTCAATACTGTTAAAAAACAAAGAGCTGCTGTGGCAGCTTCTGTTTGGATGGAAAAGCTGTTCTGGTGGAGCCGAATGCTTTGCAGGGAAGTTGCATCCGATGATCCGTCTGCCTGGGACTGTTCATGGGGAAATGGGCGAAGCTGAATGCCGGAAAGACTCTCATGTCAGGAGAGTTGTCACAAGAAGCAGGTTAGCATTGGCTTTTATACTCCTGCTCGTAGGCGGTGATTTGTCAGATTAAAATTAACATGCTCCTCCCGAACCTCTGTTAATTAACTCACACCTGCTTTCCGGCACTCCTCATGTTGCACATGTGTTAGAGACGTGAGAGCATACGTTGTGCAGGAGAGCTCCCGGTTTTGTTCATCGTTTGAGAATCCTTAGGTAAATATAAAATTTTACACAAAATGTTTATAAAGTGCATTAAATATGTGTTCAGAAGGGTCATATGTTAAAATTGAGTGTTTGTTATGGGATATTTCATTCCATTCCTGCTTCGTGTTGGACTCCACTGCTACGTGCCTCTGAGTGATGATGACTAATAGCAGCCGGTGCCAGCCAAACATCACTTCAGTCTATTACGTTGGACTGCAGAGGATGAACTGATGCCAACTCCAACCATAAGACATGGGATACTTCATATGCCATTGCCTGAACCTTGGATTTAGGATAGACCTCACCAAAATTACCGGCCAGTTGAACTGTGATGCACCTAACTGATCTCTGCCTGCATCACCTCGGTCTAATGAGGGACTACACTCTAGAAATGGAATACACAGACTATCAATTAATTGCCAACAAAACCCTTCATCAGCCAACTAACAAGGACAAATGCATCTATGTGAACTTCTGCAGTTAATCCAGGATGAACTTCAAAGACATTAGTCATTAATCTTGCAGTTCATACAAAATCTTTGTTTAAACACTGACCCTTAACACTTACTTAGTTTAATAATTTTAAACCATGACTTGCACTATACATAAGTAATATTGGCATTATTCATGATGTTAGTCAGAGGGGAACTGGCCCCCACAGTGAGTCTGGTTTCTCCCAAGGTTATTTTTCTCCATTAACCAACATCTTATGGAGTTTTGTGTTCCTTGCCACAGTCGCCTTCGGCTTGTTCACTGGGGTTATAAATACAATTATTAATTAATTACTTATTTTTAAACACAATTCACAATTGTATTTTATCAAACTACACGATGATGACTCTAAGACATTATAGATATTACAGTTTCATTTACAGTTAATGCATGATCTTCTGTAAAGCTGCTTTGAAACGATGATGCTTATTTTTGAGGGATGCATATGAATTGCATGTGTGGAGTTTGACCAAGTTTTTGTGCACATGTGAGGACTGGGTATGTAAATTTAGAATTAATCATATCTTATTTAATGATTTATAGCCCAAAGTGTTTTCCAATTAAGTGAACATGTGTAATGAGAATTTTATTGTTTAAACAGTTAAACATGTCCTTAAACCCTGGTTTAAAATAAGTAAAATACTGTGAGTGATTTAAGCAAGTACATAAATGCATAAAATGCTGTGAATGATATAAGCGTGTATTAATTTGATGCATGCTGAAGCATATGGGTAGGCTTATGCCCTGTTTGTATTTTCTTTTAAAATTAGCCTCTACCATATTTCATTACTTTATTTCATTTTTGTATGGTCTTAGAAGGGGGTGGATTATTTTCTTTTTTAGCTGGGTTTCTTATTATAGGTTATATTTATGATTTGCTGGGAGGGACAGGTTCTGGACTGGCACAAAAGTCTTCTTTATACCCAGTTCTGATCAGGAGAGGTTTTTTCGATTTGGGTAGGTTGGTCTGGCAGCTAAAAGGAAGTGAACATGCAGAAAGCTGCAGAACAGGATGTGGATCCGGTCAGGGATTTATACACACATCCACTTCATTTGTCCAGGCTTGTAATTTTGACCCAACATGTTTCAGCTACCATTTTCTGTAGTCAAAGGAATAGTTCACCAGAACATTGTAATTCTGTCATTATTTACTCAACACTATGTTGTTCTAAACCTGTACAGTAACACAACTAGACCTAACAAGTCTAGTAAGGCTACTTAAATGTGAAGTCTGCTCTCCTAATTTTTTATTTATTTTTTGCTCCTCATAGGTAAGAGTATCAAATGATTTCTCCAAAAGTAAGTCAACGACATTAACAGTGTCTTCCAATTTTCTCCCAATAGCAGCTATGTTGCCAACTCACAAAAAAAAAAAAAAAAATCAACTAGTGAAATTACAGAACCTTATATTTACAATTTTATTTACAACATATACATATGTCAGTGGCAAAATGAAAGATTTATAATCATGAAATGAATTGTGTTAAATAAACCGCAACCAACTTCTTCTGCACCGCCGACCACTCTGCACCTACTGAATGATAGCGTTTGTGTTTTAATTCAAAATGCTGTACATCACCATTTCAATGATTGGCTGTTTGTTCAGCCCGTTTGAAAGCTTGACCAATCATCATATATAGAAGCTGGGCTTCCAGGCAGTATACAAATACATTGGTTGAAAGCCCAATGTCCAAACAACAATCAGATAATTTCCCTTATGCAAATATATATATATATATATATATATATATATATATATATATATATATATATATATATATATATATATATGTTATTCTTATTTGCTATAATCCACATCTTCTGAAGCTGTAAAATATCTGTGAGAAACAGACTGAAATTTAGGTAATTATTCATGAAAAATCTTTCCCTCTCAAATCTCAAAATCTGCATATTTGAACTGGTTCGGTTCGGTTATGACATGTGAGAACCAATGACTTTTGACATCAATGATGTCAAACCTGGTTCGACGCACCATTTTTTTTTATTTAACATGAACACGGGTGAGATTTCTGAATTTCAGTCGAGGGGAATATTGTCAGTGAATAACCACTTCTGTTCCTCACACAAAGGTATCATATAGCTTTCAGAATATATGTGGAATATAGTGTATGTTGTATGCTCTATTTTCCAATACTTTTATGGTGCTTTTATTTGTGGTCACTATGAACTGTCATTGTATGGAACTTTGTATTTTAATAGTTCAAAAACTACCCCTTTAATAGCTCAAGAGACTGGATTAAGCCAAATCCAACATTTAGAAAGTTTAGAAAGTTGCATATCCTAAACACATTCCCACAATCCCATTCCAACAGAATAATAATATAACAGGCTGATGCAACTTAAAAAAGCATCCTCTCTAACAAAATAAAACACATACTTAGAGGCCAATGTCTCTCTTCTCACTGCACAGTGAATCTTTGATCAGACACTCAAACTATTCCTACACAAAAAGCTTCTAAAATAACCCATCAAAAAGAATGCATCAGAAGAACTTCCTCTCTCTCCATCTCCCCAAAGTGCAATGCACTGTTTTCATCATGATTCATTTATGTCTTGCCTCAGCTTCTTACTTTAGGAGACTGAATATGAGTTATATCTTCTCCTTTGCACTCATTAGGGATATTTGAACATGTGTTGAGACTGGAAATTAGGATGATAGTCCTCATTCGGATGGAATCAGGTCAATAAACAGTTGCTCTGGAATTTGTATACGCCTTGAAAAGACAGAACTGGGGCATAGCATTTATCCCAAGAATCAAAAGTCATCTGCTATATTTTGATAGAATTTAGATCCTTTCAGACTGGTGTTTTTATTATTATTATTATTGTTATTTATCATTATTTTTGTCTCGTTTTCCATTACAAATATCTAGTCATCCCTAAAACACAATACATTTATTTGAGAAACAAATTGTGTAAAATAAAACTTGTTTTCAGAGAATACACAGTATCAGCAGTGGCTTTAAATTTGATAAACACCTTAGTAGAATCCTTGCGGTGGTGGACTGAAACATTCAAAATACACAGTGATGATGTTAATGAAGTGCGGGCAGACAAAACATGACAGATTATGTAAAGGTAATGCATTGCCTGAGTCTCAGTGATAGCCGAGCTCTTATTTATGAATTGGCTGTTATTAAACATCACGCACAGGCCAAAGTTTCTCCCTGAACACCAGTGGCATATCCAGGACATTTTTACTGGGGTGGCCAAGATGTGGCACAGACCTAGTGTGGGGTGGCAATACCGGGAGAACCTTTATGAATGGCACATGATCAAAATGTGTAAATATCGCATTGCTTTGCTTTAACATCTACACATGTAGAATAAATTAATTCTTAAACTCATGTTAGCATTCACTGAATTGTTTGTATTCAATATCAGACTGTTGTTTTGACATTTGACAGTTTTCTATTCCTGTTCTATTTCAACCTATTACAGTTTCTGGGAATCTCTGGTTATTTTAACATAACATCCATTTTTAAATCAGTAATTGTTTAGGAAAAGTCAGTTACACATTTTTAAGAGCTATTCTCATTGTAGAGAATTAACCTGCGTATAACATCAGGTATAGTGTATAATCATAAAAAGATACAAGTACAGGTGATAACTGATTGAGGCGCAATTCAATCAATTATTCATTCATTTATTAGCTATAACTGCACTGTCCATCAGAAATATTGTTAAATTGGGTACAAATCAGTGTGTGAAATTGGCTACGAGGGCTTATAGGTGTCTGTCTGGAAACCCCAAAATTGCAGATTGAGCTCTGAATACAGTAAAAAAACAAAACTCTATTTACAGTGTCTACTCAGGTTTATTTTCCACATGTTCTGATAGCTTCAATTACTTTGAATATTACCAAATAAAATAGTTAGTCAAATCATTTGTGGCATTTAAGTGCAATTTGCCCTGCCTCTGCATATTTAAAATGTCAAATAAGGTATAAAAACGTTGAAGATTTTATTGGTCTGACTGACCAATAATACACATAAAGAGCTCATAAATAACTCATGTAAAGATTTAAAGTGCAATCACACCACAAACCCTTCCATTTCACACACAGGTTAGCCATATATATAACTTTAGCTATTGAACATATACATCTGTAAAACGCTTTACACACCTTTACACATTAAATCAGAAAACATGGCATTTCATATTTCATGTCAATATAAAGATAACATGCTGAATGTGGTGTAGGGTCTAGCTTACTCTTTAACCTAGCTACTGTAACAATGAAAAAATGTTTTCACATTCACATGGAAATTCGGGATAAATTAAACGTTAGATTAGATGAACGTACCTCTCAAATAACAGCTTTCTTTTTGACCACAAATCGACGTCGTCAACTCATTGGAAGTTGGAGGTAGACGCTAGCTCGTGTCAGTTTCGTGCTTCTGAATGACCATTATACTCCAGACCTGGCGCCCGCTGCCCACGACCTGCGGCACCTGCCTGGCCACCCGCGGCCTGCCCCTCCCCCCACTGATCAAAGATCAGCTCACACAGCTTCAGTCCCACCACTACTATAATGGCCAGAAATATAAAACTGACCCTGGGTCAGTGTGGCTCTAAATCAACAAATGACCTGAGATGTCATCTTTGATTGACAGGTGTTTCTATTGGTTCTTCGTTCTTGTGTTGATGAACATGATGAACTACCAATCAGTTCTGGGGTGGCCACAGGGTGGCCAATGAGATTTCAGGGGTGGCCCAGGCCACCACAGGCCACCCCCTAAAATCGCCACTGCTGAACACTCAATTTCCAAAAGCACAGGAGCATTAAAATGGATCTTATTATCATAATGGTTTTCCTGTAACTAGGCAGTAAGTGAGTGCTATGCTGCATATAATGCATGACCATGGTGGAAAGAACATTTAAGGTGATGTCTACCATTTCAATTTATGTTCATGTGTGAAAAACCTGCAAATCAATTTATTCTGCTTTTGTTTAGTAAATGAGGCCCATAATTCATATACATGAAAATGTAGTCCAACTTCTTATCAAGAATAATTTCCTCTGTATGGAGTCAGTGAGCTGGTTAATGGGTGTTATATTTTCTTTAAATAGTAAAGTTTAAAGGAATATTCCAGGTTCTATGCAAGTTAAGCTTAATCGACAGCATTTGTGACATAATATTGATTACAGCAAAACATTATTTTTGACTTGTCCCTTTTCTTTAAAAAATAAAATATCTGGGTTAGTGAGGCACTTACAATGGAAGTGAATGGGGCCAATCAGTAAATGTTAAAATACTCACTGTTTCAAAAGTATAGCGACAAGACAAATAATATCCTTTTTACATGATTTTAGTGTGATATAATCGCTTACTAATCTTTTCTGTATACATTTATATCCAATCTTACAACTTTGTTGCTATGACAAGCTTAAATGCTAGAAAGTTTTGTACAGTAAAGTTTTGCTAAATAAAAATTGTGCCCACATCTAAATTTGTTTACAAAACTTTTTAATTTTAACTTTATTTTATTGGTTTTAAACTGATTGGAATGGGCAATGAAGGAAATGCAACAAACAAGTGCCCAACATAGAGTTTAATAGCATGCAGGATGCATCTCATGAAGTTTGTTGAGAGAATGCATATATGAGTGGCAACTTTGAATGAGTCCATTTAAACCATTAACCTGTTAAGATTTATGTTTGTTTATGACATAATTAACCTTAATGTTCTGTTAAGATTGACTTTACTGTTTTATGTCTGGGGTCCCAGAGACCCCAATGATGTACATGTAAAAATAAGAATTTCAAGAGAAAATTAAAAAAATAATAATATTTTGGAAATTAAACTTTTTATTTCATTTCTAACCTTTTATTTGAAGCTGTATTCCTGTTTTACATGCACTTTTAAATGTGACTGGTATTCATACTAGTAACATAAAAAAAAAAAAAGAAGAAGAATTAAGTAAATATAGAAACAAACAAATAAAGAAAGAAAGAAAGAAATAACTAGTAGTGTACCACCATGTGTGAACACCAGTAAGAGATCACCAATCTTAGCATACACCATCACCTATCTTGGCATGTGAATAATGTATTACAATGTTGTAATGAAGTGGTACGAGTTTATGTGAACAACATCGTGCGAGACCATAGGAAATAGCCAACTCGTAAATTATGTACGACATTTCATGTTTTAATTCTTAGATCTACTATAATGTAGCATTAGCACGTTATCTGGGTAAGGGGTTGTTGATGTTGCATTGCATTTGATTGTTTGGTGTCTTTAATGAAAAAAGAGGGAAGGAAATATGTCAATCATTTTAACCTGTCCCTTTTTATAAAGGCTAATGCAATGCGAATTAGACAAGATCGTTGGCATACTAGGTGCTTTAACCCAGCTACACTAATCCTCAATCACGTCCATCACCCAGAATTCCATAAATCGAAAGGTTTGCTCAATTGGACACTGTAGAGCGGTGAGGAGTGCGCGTCAGTGCTGTTGAGGCAGTCTTGAAACGCTCATGCTGGAGCAGCGCAGAGAACGAGAACGCAGCGCTTCGTCAGGACGCGCAGAGAAATCACCGACAAGATACAGCACGCAACTGCCGAGTTTCATAGATTTAAATGTCTCTTTCATCAACTTCGGGATATTTGTTCTTGTGTGGCGCTCCACATATTTGGGCTTCCTCTCAGCTTAAGATCAGAGAGTCATTTGCAGCGTTAGGGAGGGACGCGCATCTGTAAGGATGAAAGCGCCGACAGAAGAAACGCTGCAAAACTGATCGATGACTGATTATTAGATTAGTTGATGATTAATTCATAGCTCTCACACTGATGACATCTGCAGAAATGGATCGACCTCTATCAAAATCCGAGCGCAGAAACATGGACACATGTTTAAGGAGATTAAGACATGAACTGGTATGTGACATCAACATTATGATTCTTTTTGCACATGTTAATGGTATTACTTTATAGTATTTCGGTTGCAATGGAGATTTTGAAGTAGGCTTTTTCTTAAAATATGCAGTTCCATCGTTATAAGTCTTAGTATTCATAATAAACATCGGAAAGTTTTTCATAAAGTAGACTACATGTTAAACAGCTTGCATGTTTTTGAAATGGTGCACCCCATTCATTAATCAGACGACTAAGTGTGCATCTTTTCCACACTGTAAAAATGTACGTAATTTTACTTGTAAAATAATGTAAAAATGCTACAGTAAAAAAAAAAAAAAAAAAAAAAAAAGTTAAAGGGATAGTTCACCCCAAAATAAAAATTTGCTCATCATTTGCTCACCCTCATGCCATCGAACATGTGTATGACTTTCTTTCTTCTGTTAGAAAGTTTTTAGAAGAATGTCTCAGTTCTGTTGGTCCATACAATGCAAGTGAATGGTGGACAGAACTCAGGAGTTCCAAATATCACATAAAGGTGTCATAAAAGTAATGCATATGATTCCAGTGGTTTAATTAGTGTCTTCTGAAGCAATCCAATAGGTTTTGGGTGAGAACAGACCAAAATGTAATTCATTTTTCACCATTAATCTTGACAGCGGTCTCCTAGGTGATTGTGATTTCAAGCTCAGTTACACTTCCTATAGCGCCATCTAAGGCTCTGCGCATGCGTCAAGCACTAGGAAGTCTAATCGAGCATATGGTAGTGCCTAGAGACGGCAATGGCAAGATGTACAGTGTAAAAGGAGTTATATTGGTTTGTTCACACCCAGAACCTATTGGATCACTTCAGAAGACATTGATTAAACCACCTGAGTCATTTCGATTACTTTTATGATGCCTTTATGTGATATGTGAGTTCTGGCCACCATTTACAGTTGCAATCGAAATTATTCAACCCCCCCAAGAGAGTAAGGATTTACAAAGGTAAGCTTTTCTGATGACCCAGAATTTTTAAACTTTACATCTATATCAGTTGAGTGTCACATTCAAAGTCATAGTGTGAATATATAACCTAATATTTCTAAATAGCAGGGTTTAAAAAATAAAAATAAAAAATACAGCCATGTCATAATTATTCAACCCCTATTGCATGTAGCTGTTTCTTAAATATGTAAGGCTACACAAGTAATTGTTTTAAAACAAAATTAAGTCATCAATCTGCAATGGCACTTATTTAAGTTTTAAAATGTAAGTTTAGCGTTGTAAGCAAAAATGTATTTCTATGCAAAAAATGCAATTAAAAATAAGCTGTCTCAAAAACTAATAGAGGAGATTATTTCATTACACAAGAAAGGTCATGGCTAAAAGTTCATTTCCAAGGCACTTCAATTTCCAATAGACAAAGTTGGCAGCACCATTCATAAATTTTTTAAATATGGTACAACAGCAACCTTCTTGAGGTGTGGAAGAAAGCAAAACTTCACCCAGGGAAATGTTGACTTGAATATTCAAGAAGTAATTAGGAAAGACCTGTGGAGTCCTGGAAGAAGGTTTTATAGATGTATGACACTAAACTGAAAATGAGTTTTAGATCCATGGGTCAGCAGTACGTCTGGAGTAAGATGACAAGGTGATGACAAGAACGACACCATACCCATAGTCAAGCATGGAGGTGGGTCAGTCCTGTTATGGGGGTGTTTTGCAGCTGCAGGAAACAGCTATCCTGACTATGTGACTGACACCATGCATTCTTTCAGGTATCAGGCCATTTTGGCATGAAAAATGTGATGCCTTCAGTGTGTACATTGAAGCTCGGTGATCACTGGACTTTCCAGCAAGACAATAACACCAAGGATACATCCAAATTGTCCAAAATCTGGTTCAGGGATAGGTCGTGGAATGTCCTTAAATAGCACTTTCAGTCCATCATTAAAATCCCATTATAACAATAATCAGGCGTTCCCAGATGTGTGACCCATCACATTTTATTGTATTTTATGGGAATAGTTATGTTTCATAAAATTTTTAATATCATTTAAAGGTGCTATATGTAAGATTGACAACAAGCATTTGAAATGGGTACTGTAGTCCAAATTCAAAATATTGGAGAGTTGTCTGCCCCGCCCCAGACTCAAAGCTCATGCAGGTTGCCAGAATGTTGACACGCAAATTAGCCAACTCAGCATCCGTTTTAAAGGATTTCTGGGCTTTACGCTGTCTCCATCTTCCAAAGGCATCTTCAATATTTATCCTTGTTTTACTACGCCTCTGGTCATGGTAGTTTTTATACGGATGGCGAGGCTTTTTTGAGGTGGAATCTGTTATCTCTGATCCAGTTCGTTTGCTGGCTTCCATGGCTACAGCACGCAGTGTTGTTTGCCTGAAACTTGTTCAAATCTGGCAACCCGGTGGTGTCCAAATACTATTAGTGAGTGGGTAGTGGGCGGGATCACACAGGCTAAAACATAAACAGAAATTCCAACCTGGAATGGAAATTTCAAAGTAGAATATACTGGCTGTAGCATTGTTATCGGAGAATCCAGTATTTCAGCTTAGCATTTTTCCTAATTCTCTGATGGCATATTATGGTCATTTTATGATTTAGTACAGTAAAAATATTACATATAGCACCTTTAAGTACAATGGGGTGTTATTTTGGGGTGCTATATATTGTATGTAGTTTAGTTCATGTTTATGCATTATTTTAGTGTCACATGTGTTACTCAGAAGGTCTTTTGTGATTGTTTGTGTAACAATGTCTCTACATGTGTATTCATTCCTCCTGGAAGGACCGCTCTTTATGAACTTTAAGTCATCATGTGGCCTTTTGTAGTTACTACAGTGATTAACAACACATTTTAAAGTGAAAAGAAGACCTTTATATTTCCAGAAGGTTAGCATTATCAAGTTTACTGTATATCGTTTAATAATATAAATAGTGAACCGTAAACAAACAAACAAACAAAAAAATTACTTCCCGTGATGTCTGAAACATGGTCATCGTATTGCTACGGTAAATTTCTGGCAACCACAACTGGCAGTATTTTACCATAAATTTAATATATATATATATATATATATATATATATATATATATATATATATATATATATATATACTGTTGTGCTCAAAAGTTTGCATACCCTGGCAGAAATTGTGAAATTTTGGCATTGATTTTGAAAATATCATGCAAAAAAAAAAAAAAAAAAAAACTGATCTTTTATTTAAGGATAGTGATCATATGAAGCCATTTATTATCACATAGTTCTTTGGCTCCTTTTTAAATCATAATGATAACAGAAATCACCCAAATGGCCCTGACCAACAGTTTACATACCCTTAAATCGTTGTTTAAGCCTTGTTACAGACACACAAGGTGACACACACAGGTTTAAATGGCAATTAAAGGTTAATTTCCCACACCTGTGGCTTTTTAAATTGCAATTAGTGTCTGTATATAAATAGTCAATGAGTTTGTTAGCTGTCACGTGGATGCACTGAGCAGGCTAGATACTGAGCCATGGGGAGCAGAAAAGAACTGTCAAAAGACCTGTGTAACAAGGTAATGGAACTTTATAAAGAGGATATAAAAAGATATCCAAAGCCTTGAAAATGCCAGTCAGTACTGTTCAATCACTTATTAAGAAGTGGAAAATTCGGGGATCTCTTGATACCAAGCCAAGGTCAGGTAGACCAAGAAAGATTTCAGCCACAACTGCCAGAAGAATTGTTCGGGATACAAAGAAAAACCCATAGGTAACCTCAGGTTACCTGCTCTGGAAAAAGATGGTGTGGTTGTTTCAAGGAGCACAATACGACGATACTTGAACAAAAATGAGCTGCATGGTCGAGTTGACAGAAAGAAGCCTTTACTGCGCCAATGCCACAAAAAATCACGGTTAAAATATGCCCGACAACACCTTGACATGCCTCACAGATTCTGGCACACTGTAATTTGGAGTGACAAGACCAAAATAGAGCTTTATGGTCACAACCATAAGTGCTATGTTTGGAGAGGGGTCAACAAGGCCTATAGTGAAAAGAATACCATCCCCACTGTGAAGCATGGTGGTGGCTCACTGATGTTTTGGGAGTGTGTGAGCTCTAAAGGCACTGGGAATTTTGTGAAAATTGATGGCAAGATAAATGCAGCATGTTATCAGAAAATACTGGCAGACAATTTGCATTCTTCTGCACGAAAGCTGCGCATGGTACGCTCTTGGACTTTCCAGCACGACAATGACACTAAGCACAAGGCCAAGTTGACCCTCCAGTGGTTACAGCAGAAAAAGGTGAAGGTTCTGGAGTGGCCATCACAGTCTCCTGACCTTAATATCATTGAGCCACTCTGGGGAGATCTCAAACGTGCGGTTCATGCAAGACGACCAAAGACTTTGCATGACCTGGAGGCATTTTGCCAAGACGAATGGGCAGCTATACCACCTGCAAGAATTTGGGGCCTCATAGACAACTATTACAAAAGACTGCACGCTGTCATTGATGCTTAAGGGGGCAATACACTGTATTAAGAACTAAGGATATGCAGACTTTTGAACAGGGGTCATTTCATTTTTTTCTTTGTTGCCATGTTTTGTTTTATGATTGTGCCATTCTGTTATAACCTACAGTTGAATATGAATCCCATAAGAAATAAAAGAAATGTGTTTTTTGCTCACTCATGTTTTCTTTAAAAATGGTACATATATTACCAATTCTCCAAGGGTATGCAAACTTTTGAGCACAACTGTATATATATATATATATATATATATATATATATATATATAATTTATTTAAATTATTTTTTACATCTTTGCAGATCAGATAAGTGTAGCATAAGACAGATAAAACAAGTATAACTATTAAATAAATATATTTTGAGACTTAATAGTAAAACATATTGTGTCATGTAACCCAAAATGTGCATTATTTGATAATATTTAAATGAGCTGGTTTTAAGTAAAAAAAATATGACTGAATCAACACTACATTAAATGAAAATTCTCTTATCATTTTCTCACTCTTATGCCATCCCAGATGTGTATGACTTTCTTTCTGCTGACCTCAAATTAAGATTTTTAGAATAATTTCTCAGCTGTTTGTTCATACAATGCAAGTGAATGGGTGCCAAAATTTTGAAGCTCAAAAAAGTCAAATAAGTCAGCATAAAAGTAATCCATAAGACTCCAGTGGTTTCATCCATATTTTCAGAAGCGATATTATAGGTGTGGCTGAGAAACAGATCACTTTCACATTCTTCTTTTCGTGTTTTTGGTGAGTCACATTCTTCATGCATACTGGACAGGGAGAAGAATTTCTAGCAAAAAATGACTTAAATATTGATCTGTTTCTCACCCACACCTATCATATCACTTCTGAAGATATGGATTTAACTACTGGAGTTGTATGGATTACTTTGAGTAAATGATGAGAGAATTTTCATTTTTGGGTGAACTATCCCTTTAAGTTACAGGGCGATAGAACCATCAGGCACAGGAACAGTTTTTTCCTTAAGGCTATCCATCAGTTAAATTGCCCCATTGAGCAATAACTATGTGCAGTACACAGTTTAGTCTTTATTATATTTATCCAACACATCCAACCTCTTCTGCCTTTTCATTCCTATAAAAAAAAAAAAAAAAAAAAAAAAAAAAACATTTGCACTCTGCATAACAGATTTGTATTTGCACTGTACATAACAGATTGTATTAGATCTGCACTCAACTCATTCCGAAGGGCAGAGCTGTTGAACTGGGAACTTTGGAGGGAGCAGGGCACTTGCATCTCATATATGGCCATTTGGAACCCCCTTGAAAGGAGTAATGAAAGACATGTCACTTTATCTTTGCCTGAAATATTACCTTGATGGCACAGCGTCCATCACCCCATAGCTGTTCTGACAATAGGAATCTCTTATTCATAGCTGTTAATTTGTTGTTGCAAATAAATATACTTTTTGTAATAGTTTTTTTAAAACATTGCCTTTTGTGTCTTATTTAAAATTGCTTACTCTCTCCATAAATGCAGTTTTTAATAATAATAATAATAATAATAATAATAATAATAATATAGCTGTACTGCATACTGTAAATGTAGCTATGTGTTAAATACATCAATAAACATTTCCCGCCGGAAGTTATTTGGTGCACAAGAGGTCTTAATGATTAGGTTACCCCAGGGTTTAGACTATAGGACAAATGGACCCTGTTTTTGGAGTATCTCTGCTTATTGCTGTCTACTATATTATGTATGAGGACAAATGTGAACTGCAGAGGAGGAGACATATCTGCTGCAAAAGGGCTATAGCGCTTGTCAAGCATTTGAACGTGTAATATGTTCTTAGTGACAACCTTGCTTCAAAATATATCATGAGGACAAGCAACCCAGGGACATGTGATCATAAACAGTAAAATTACTTCCTTGACCATCGCATATACCCTTCGCTAATGTCCTTGTGGAAGGGCCCTTCATGGAGTCGGCACTTTGTTTGGCGCTGCTTAATTCGCCCACAGTTACACTTACCAAAGACATTTTTATGGATCTTTAAAGTAGGCTATCAACAGCATGTGTTCACTGTTTAGTACATAACTGAATAGAATAGAAATCTTTTGAAGTCATATCACTAACACCTTTCATAGAGAGCCTGGCCTCACATTTTAGGCAATGAACACAGGTTTCAAATTCAGGCCACACATGTGCAGAACCCACAGGTTGACTTAAATAAAGTGTCATCAGAATCTTAGTATGTGCAGGTGTGATGATTTCAGTTGACTTTGAGCAACTTGTCATCTTACACTAGATGAATTCCTGGCACTTCTATAGAGAGCTCTCAATCTGTCATTTTCAAAAACAAGACACGTTCCTTTTCAGGATTATATATGCATGCCATTGAGAGGTTAAATACTTGGTGTAAAGTCAGTCTTAGAGCGTTGATGTAAAATGTGGTTAGTCAAGACACATTTTTGGTGTTCGTATCATATTGCAGCAAGCATGTAATGCAGTTCTGCATAATATTCTATGGATTCTCACAATTCAATTCTCCATGTTTACACGATGAGCTAGGAAACTTGCTTATGAGAACAAAAAAATAATAAATGGCACATTTATTAACACTAACACTAAATTGTTAGAAGGAATTAATTATTAAAAAGTGCATGACAAATCCATTGGCCGTGGTTTAAACGATTCTTCAGAAGGGCTATAAACACGTTTATGCACTTTCTAGAACTGTCTTCAAACAGCAGGTAGTGATTTTAGCCTCGGGACCCCAGACATGGTTCTCAGCTGCTTAACACAAGGGCTCTTCAGCTTTAGGAGAGAGCACCAAATTAGCCACGCGTCTGTCAAATGGCCCCAGATCAGGGGGTCGTGGTGTGATATGACTGCTGTATCCCAGTGCACTTACACAGAAAGAGGTTTATGAGGATCCTGTGTGCAGCCACAATTTTAAATAAAGGAAAACACACAGCCCACTGTTCAGCTGCCTGAGGAGCGCAGGCTGTCACTATGGCTTTAGATATGCTGTCTCTGCCAGAGACGCCACATGTCTGTCTGCTGCCATTTGGCAATGAGGTGGTACATGTTTTTCGAAAGATCAGAGTAGAAACAAGCCTTAATATTTGTAGGAATTAATTGTATACTCCAAACAATCACATCAATTTAGTTTTATATAATCTTAAATTTTTAGACCTTCGATTATGTTTGTAGCGCAAATTGCATTATCAGTCAAGATTGTTTTCTGTAGCATCGACTTATCGATTCTTTACTAAATAATGCAATGCTTTAGGAATGGTTGAAATTACCCAAATCTTATATCATGGCGTGAGTAATTTTATATCAAGGTAGCAGTATATTTCATCATAGTTAATTTTGCTGGAAATGTATTTACTTTTTATTTAGAACTCGGATGCAAACCAAAACGATTATTTATAATGAATGATAAGTCTGGCCTCAGTGCTGAAACACCTTCACATTATGTAGCACTTGACTAAAAACTAATTTTTAGAGCAATCAATTCAAATGTTTAACCAAATTAATGACATGATGTGCTGATTAATTAATCAAATTATTCACAGTTAATTGCATATATCAATATTTTCAGAAAAACACCCTAATAAAGATTAAATATATAGTATATAATTAAAGTATGTTAAATATACAGTATATAATTAAAATTATATTTATATAATAATTTATTGCATTTATAAATATATGTAATAAATATAAAGTCATATCATTCAAATACATAACATTATTGTGTCAGACAAGTAAAGCATTGATTGGACAATACAAAAAGTGGCTTTAGATGTCAATATATTTTTTTGTTTTAATTTCATATCATTGAACATAAGCCTATCATTAGCCTACGGTCCACTGCAATCCATTTTACAATGTCAGTCCATCCAAGGCAGATGTAAAGGGATAGTTCACACAAAAAGAAAATTCTCTCATCATTTACTCACCCTCATGCCATCCCAGATGTGTATGACTTTCTTAGAGATTTTTAGAAGAATATCTCAGCTTTGTAGGTCCTTACAAGGGCATAGTGAGGAAATTACTTTTGGGTGGGCTTCATTAAAAATGGAGAAGCCAAGTTTTCACCCATTTTTTGGTATTTTTTATTTTTTTTTACCAAATTTTCCTAAACAACAGAGAAGCGGCACATTCAAACAGTACTTTCACACTTTCAGAAATCAGAATTTACGCATTTTAATGTATATATATATTATAAATATATATTTGAAGTCAGAGAATATTCTGTAATACTCTTGGTGGGCCTGGGTCTAATCCCACCCTTGGCTACGCCACTGGTCCATACAATGCAAGTGAATGGTGATCAGACATTTGTAGCTTCAAAAATCACATAAAGGAAACATAGAAGTAATCCTTAATACTCCAGTGGTTAAATCCATATCGTCAGAAGTGATATAATAGGTGTGGGTAAGAAACAGATCAAAATTAAAGTCCTTTTTTACTCTAAATCTCCACTTAACTTTCACTTTTACATCTGAAAGTCATATGTTGTGCCTGTTCAGTTTCACTTTTACATCTGAAAGTGAAAGTTAAAGAGGAGATTTAGAGGGGATAAAAAGCACTTAAATGTTGTTCTGTTTCTCTCCCACACTATTATATTGCTTCTGAAGATATGGATTTAAACACCAGAATCATATGGGTTGCTTTTATGTTTCCTTTCTTTGTTCATTTTTACAGCTACAAAGGTCTGATCACCATTCAGTTGCATTGTATGGACCTACAGAGCTGAGATAATTTTTTTTAAATCTTTGTTTGTGTCCTGCTGAAGAAAGAAAGACATACACATCCTGGATGGCATGAGGGTGAGTAAATGATGAGAGAATTGTAATTTTTGGGTGAACTATCCCTTTAAGAGATGTTCTCAGGATGCGTTTTTGGTTTATTTTCAGATAGACGCTTTTGGAGGGTTTCACTTTGGTTGCATCGTGTCATATTTCAGTATGTCTCACACAACAAATGCTGTGGTTTTTGGTGGTTTTTCAAAATGTAGTTTGAAACTTTCAAAAACATGTCTCGATCCATCCAGCTGTTATTAAATGCAAGAAAGCATGCTACTGTACTGAGGCTCATTTGGTGCTGCCTGTTATCGATAAGTGTACCTGTACCACTGGGCTGCCCCCTGCTGACTGCAACTTGCATGAAATGCTCCGCTGATACAAAAAAAATCTTATTACGGACAGTTTACGTATGTTCAAGGGGCATGATTAATCGCATATAAAAACAAATCTACTGCACATCAATTAGTGAGGCAAGTTGTGATATTACTCAGCAACCATAAACAAATAAACAACTAAAGTTACATAATAACCCTTAATTAAAAGTTCTCCTCTTGACATGTTTGGGGCATGTCCCGCTCTATCACATTCCTCTCATGTGTAAATAACGTAAAGCTGTTCTGCCCACAGTAGTATCATGAATACATCCACTGCAGTATCAATGGCAAAATCTCTACAAGTTGATATATTTCTGCTGTGACATTGTACTGTATATGTGGTTATACCAACCAGCCCTACAATGCATAATGAAGTCATTAATTTGATCACAATTAGATTTTATTATTTTGAGTCACTGGGTTAGGATGGACAAGTGGGTGGACAATTGAATGCATCAGAAGGACCAGAAGGATATTCGGGATCTGGAAATAGGTCAGGAATTGTATTTTATGGAAAATATACAGTATATTATATGATCGTGTACATTATAGTAATTACATTATAGTAATTATAATCAATGTATTCTGTAATATTTGCATTGAATTTTCATTTTCAGATAAAGATGCATCGTAATGCATCAAAATATTTTTACACCGCCAGTTGTTATGCTGATCTAACAAGATACATGAAAGCAAATTGTTCCACCTGCTGAATGCCAACTGTAATAGCCTGCTAATTGAATACTGTCTGTCAGACACAAGTGTGAACACAAGTAAGGGTCAAGAGGGTCATTCTGCATGTGTGGCAATGAGAGGTCACTTGTTGGTGTGAAATCTGACCTGATCTGGCTCTTTAGATATTTTAAACACTGCTAAAATTACAGTAGATGGGTGAAGCTCATCAAAAAAAGGCAATTATGTTATCATTTACTGATCGTTATGCCCTTCCAAACATATATCCTGTATATATATATATATATATATATATATATATATATATATATATATATATATATATATATATATATATATCATGACAAGTCATTTTTATTTGTATAGCGCTTTTCACAACACAGAAAATCTTGCATTAACAGAAAAATGAAAACTGTAATATCTATAAAGTCTTAGAGTCATCATTGTGTAGTTTGATTAAATATGATTGTAAATTGTGTATAAAAATAAATAATGAAATCATAATTGTATTTAGAACCCCAGTGAGCCAGTTGAAGGTGCCTGTGGCAAGAAACACAAAACTCCATAAGATGTTGGTTAATGTAGAATAATAACTTTGGTTGAAACCAGGCTCACTGTGGGAGCCAGTTCCCCTCTGGCTAACCAGCATGAATTTAATGCCAATATTAGTTGTTTATGTGCAGTACAGGTCATAGTTTAAGATTAGTAAACTAAGTAAGTGTTAAGGGCCAGTGTTTATACAAAGAGTTTGTATGAACTGTAAGATTAATGACTAATGTCTTTGAAGTTCATCCTGGATTAACTGCAGAAGTTCACATTGATGTATTGTCCTTTGTTAGTTGGCCGATGAAAGCTTTTGTTGGCAAATAATAGAAAGTCTATGTATTCCATTTCTAGAGTGTAGTCCATCATTAGACCAAGGTGATGCAGGCAGAGATCAGTGAGGTGCATCGCAGTTCAACCAGCAGGTCATTTCGGTGAAGTCTATCCTAAGTCCAAGGTTCAGGCAGTGGCACATGAGTATCCCATGTCTTATGGTTTGAGTTGGCATCAGTTCATCCCCTGAAGTCCATCGTAATAGACTGAAGTGATGTCTGGATGGCACTGGCAGCATTTCGTCATCATCACTCTAGAGACACATAGGAGTGGAGTCTGACACCAAGAAGGAACAGAGCTGGATCTGGCAGGCTCTGGTAACCTCGGGATATGAATCCAGAGACAGGGAAACAAATAGAATAATTTTATCGTAGATTACATTCAATTCTTTGCAGAGTTATAGAGCATGATAAATGTTTCTGGTTCCGGCAGACCTAACTAAAGCAGCCTAATTGTGAGTTGATGGATAAATTAGGTGTATACCTGTCTAAATAGATGAGTCTTTAGTCTAGACTTAAACTGAGTGAGTGTGTCTGCATTCCAAACAGTGTTATGGAGATTATTCCATAGTTTAGGAGCCAAATAGGAAAATGATCTACCTCCTTTTGTGGATTTTGATATTCTAGAAACTATTAACAGGCCAGAATTTTGTGATCGTAATGAATGTGATGGAATATAGCGTGGTAGAAGGTCACTTAAGTACTGCGGAGCTAGACAGTTCAAAGCTTTGTATGTAGTTAACAAAATTTTTTAATTAATATGAAATTTAACAGGTATGTAATGTAACGATGTTAAAATGGGGCTAATATGATCATATTTCTTGGTTCTAGTCAGCACTCTGATTGCTGCATTTTGAACCAATTGAAGTTTATTTATTGATCTTGCTGGACATCCTCCCAGTAATGCATTACAATAATCTAGTCTTGAGGTCATAAATGCATGAATTAGTTTTTTCGACATCAGCAACAGACAAAACTTAGCAATATTTCTGAGGTGGAAGAATGCTGTTCTACAGACATTGGAAATTTTATTTTCAAAGGACAGATTGGTATAAAATTTAACACCTAAGTTCTTCGCTGTCGAAGACGATGTAACAGTACATCCATCGAGAGTCAAATTATATTTTAGTGGCTTATTTTTAGAGGTTTTTGGTCCAATATTAGGTACCTCTGTTTTGTCGGAATTGAGTTGAAGGAAATTTCTGGCCATCCAATCTTTGATTTCATTGATATACTCTGCTAATTTGGAGAATTGTGAAATTTCGAAATATAAAGTTGGGTATCATCGGCATAACAGTGGAAACTTATTCCACGATTCCTGATAATATCTCCCAAAGGAAGCATATATAAGCAGAGGCCCTGAAACTGATCCCTGTGGCACTCCATACTTAACTTTTGTTTGATTTGACAATTCCTCGTTTACACAGACAAAGTGGTAGCGGTCTGCTAAATAGGACCTAAACCATGCTAATGCAAGTCCACTAATGCCAACATAATTCTTAAGCCTATTCAAGAGAATGTCGTGATCTATGGTGTCGAAGGCAGCACTAAGATCTAAAGGCACTAGAAGAGAAATGCAGCCACGATCAGATGATAAGAGCAAGTCATTTGTAACTCTGAAAAGTGCAGTCTCTGTATTGTGATGGGGCCTAAATCCCGACTGAAATTGTTCACATATAAAAATGTTCTGTAGAAATGAACATAGTTGGGAGGACACTACCTTTTCTAGTATTTTCATACTTCATTTTCCATGGACATTCAAAATAATAGTAATAGTAAATGAAGGTACACTCATGGCATCAAATATTTTATTTTAGTACATGGACATTCAGAAGAATGTTGGACATTTTTATTTATTTATATATATTTATGTTATGCTAATAGAGTGTCTTTTTCACTGTATTAAAGTTTACATTCATTGTAACACTGTTTTTAACCCTATTACTCCACCCCACCCCAATTTTAGTCTGTTCCTCACACAAAGTTATTATACAATATGACTTCAGATAACTTACTATGTAGCACACAAGTCATATTAACTACTTCAAAGTAGTCCTTATTTATCATTTTTGGAGATTTACAACTTTGACCTAATGAAAAAAGCTGCATACAAATTCTTCTGGCTTTCCACAGTAAAAATAACAGCATGTGGCTTTGGAATGACATGAGAGTGATTAAAAAATGACATACAGAAAGAAATACATTTTAATGCTTGGGTGAACTATTTCTTCAAAGGAAGCAATAGCAAGTATGTTTCTCAACTCTCTCACTGGGTGTCAAATTAAGGAGCAGTCAAATTTTACCATAAGAAATGTAAGCGGTTTTGTGAAACCTGTGAGGTGGGGGCCAGTGATCAAAACACAGCTTTTTGTTTCTGTTCGAGTAGAAGAATGGAGCACATCTCAGCTCATTCAGTCAGTGGATTTATTCTTCAGGCAGCCCTTCCTTCCCCTCAGCTAAAATTGGCCTGGGCTTCTGTGGCAGCTGTAGGGCTGAGGCTGGTGATCACAGCTCTGATAGCCTCTCATGCATCAGTGCTACAGTTTGCTGTTTGCCTGTCCAAACTCACATGAAAGCAATTTGTTAGCAACTGTTTCAGCCCATGTACTCTTTTAGACGGATAAGTTGCTCTTTCTATTTTGGGTTGAGGCTTATCTGAGAGATTTGCATTCAAATGAGCCCATAGATAAAGAATCGATTGATTAAAATGGAAAGAAAGATGAATCCTTTCACTAATAAGACATCCTTCCTTTTTATTGCTTGAGCCCAAATGTAATATGCAGACTTTCTTTTCCTTTTCTGCAGGGAAATTCTACAGAATTGTATAGAATGGATGATAGTAACATGGATAGCAACAATAAGAGTACTACACTCTTATTGGTAAATGAAAACATTATCAAATTAGACAAAATATTTTATAAATTAACATGCAAGGGGCAGGTATTGTGTAGAGCCATACATATTAAAAGGGGAGGAGACAGACAACTCGAATATACTGTATGTAATGATGAGTGTTTAAATTCTGTGGAATTCTGCAGAGCTTTACAGTCAGAGATTCTGTGTGAACCTACTTCTGATGAATCTGGCCTACAGCCAATAAAGTCTTATATATCTGCTAAAATAAACAGGATGTTATCTTCTGTTGTGTAAGACTTATCTGGCACAAATTTGCAAAGTATAGATTATATTTGTATTTGGCACAAACACCTTTGATAGATCTCCATGAAGTCTCCTGCATTTGATGTTAGCTGCGTGAAGAGGAAATGCCTCTATCTTATCTCATGTAAAAGTAAATGGGTTTTGTTTGAGGGTATTGGCAGTTTGGTGGTTTCATGAAACTTTGCATGAGAAAAGGAGGTTTAGTTTTGATGCATCGAATACCAGATGCATGCCCGAGATGTTTTTGTAACAATGCTTACAATTATTATGCAGAAGTGCAAGTTTTCACTATGATTTAAAGGAATAGTTCATTCAAAAATGAAAAATCTGTAATTATTTACTCACCTTCTTGTCATTCCAAACCCATATGACTTTGTCTCTTCTCTGGAACACTAAAGGTGAATTTTGAAAAATATCCTTGCCACTCTTTTCCTCATAATGAGTGAATAATGTTCTGGGGTTGACAGCTGGGGTTGTCAAGCTCTAAAATGACTAAAAGTGGTTCATATGACTCATGCGCTATATTCCAAGTCTTCTGAAGCCATACAGTAGATTTGTTTGAGGAGCAAAGCGAAAGTAAAACAGGGCTGGAATGATATGAAGGTAAATAATGGTAGAGTAAACAATGTTAGATGTAAGAATTTTCATTTTTGGGTGAATAATCCCTTTAATATGTAACTGAAAGCTTTCCACTGTATTTTGCATGATTCCAAATCTATGC
Organism: Myxocyprinus asiaticus; assembly: GCF_019703515.2. Lineage (NCBI taxonomy): Eukaryota > Metazoa > Chordata > Actinopteri > Cypriniformes > Catostomidae > Myxocyprinus > Myxocyprinus asiaticus. Next base: position 25,267,281 of record NC_059380.1, read on the forward strand.
ATCAGATCTGTGCAGTAGTCCCATGACAAAATACTAGACATTGTGCTCTGACAGGAAACTTTCAATTAGAGGATCTCATGTTTGGACCTCTGAACTGCCACACACACACACACACACACACACAAACAAACAAATAAACACACATGCACAGTTCACAATATGCTACAGAGCCACACTCTTTATCCCTTTGGACAAAGATCACATTACTACTCTAGACCTACACAGCACAGCATTCATATTTAATGAGGGCTACCCAGCTACTGGGAAAGAAATGCACTACTCACAGAACTTAAACAGAGTTTAATAATCTCTGCTGCATTACTTCCTGCACCCTGAATGCACAGCCTGAAAGGCCTTATTCTTGGCTATGAAACAGGATAATAAGTATAAATGCTCTTATTGGACGAAGTTAGCTACAGAGGTTACTTCACTCTCCGTCTCTGTAGCGGATGTAACCCGATCCTTCCGACGGGTGAATATCCGCAAAGCCGCGGGCCCAGACGGCATTCCGGGCTGCGTCATCAGAGCGTGCGCGAACCAGCTGGCTGGTGTTTTTACAGACATTTTCAACCTTTCCCTCTCTTTGTCTGTAGTCCCCACATGCTTTAAAACATCCACCATTGTGCCTGTCCCAAAACAATCAAAAATAACTTGCTTAAATGACTGGCGTCCTGTTGCTCTGACCCCCATCATCAGCAAATGCTTTGAGAGACTAATCAGAGATTACATCTGCTCTGTGCTGCCTCTCTCTCTTGACCCGCTGCAGTTTGCTTACCGCAACAACCGCTCCACTGATGATGCCATTGCATCTACAATACACACTGCTCTCTCCCACCTGGAAAAAAAGAACACTTATGTGAGAATGCTGTTTGTAGACTACAGCTCAGCATTCAACACCATAGTGCCCTCCAAACTAGATGAGAAACTCCGGGCTCTGGGCTTAAACAGCTCGCTGTGCAGCTGGATCCTGGACTTCCTGTCAAGCAGACGCCAGGTGGTTAGAATAGGCAGCAACATCTCCTCATCACTGACCCTCAACACTGGAGCCCCACAGGGCTGTGTTCTCAGCCCACTACTGTATTCCTTGTACACACATGACTGAGCTCCAATGCCATCGTTAAGTTTGCTGATGACACGACGGTGGTAGGTCTGATCACTGACAATGATGAAACAGCCTACAGAGAGGAGGTGCACACACTGACACACTGGTGTCAGGAGCACAACCTCTCCCTCAACGTCAGTAAGAAAAAGGAGCTTGTGGTGGACTTCATAAGAAAAGACAGAGAACACAGTCCCATCACCATCAATGGAGCACCGGTGGAGAGAGTCAGCAGCTTCAAGTTCCTGGGTGTCCACATCACTGAGGAACTCACATGGTCCATCCACACTGAAGTCGTTGTGAAGAAGGCTCGTCAGCGCCTCTTCTTCCTGAGTCGGCTGAGGAAGTTTGGAATGAACCGCCACACCCTCACACGGTTCTACACCTGCACTGTAGAGAGCATCCTGACTGGCTGCATCTCCGCCTGGTACGGCAATAGCACCGCCCACAACCGCAAAGCACTGCAAAGGTTGGTGCGAACTGCCAGACACATCATCGGAGGTGAGCTTCCCTCCCTCCAGGAAATATATACAAGGCGGTGTGTGAAAAAAGCTCGGAGGATCATCAGAGACTCCAGCCACCCGAGCCATGGGCTGTTCTCACTGCTACCATCAGGTAGGCGGTATCGCAGCATCAGGACCCGCACCAGCCGATTTCATGATAGTTTCTTCCCCCAAGCAATCAGACTTCTGAACTCTTGATCTCCCACGATCAAAATACATCAGCACTGCACTTTATTACCCTTACTCTTATATCTCACACCGGACTGTCATAAATTATATTATTATTATATTATATTCTCTCTTAACAACTGACTATCAACCGACAGCCTGAATGTCAATACAGTACAATACTGTACATTCTATATATACTATATATACTTTTTTATATATTTTTATTTTTTATTTTTATTGAATAATGTGTATCTATATAGTGCGTATTGTATACTATACAGTGTATGTTATTATTTGTATACTGTTGAGTGTAATTATGTGTATATCAGATGTTTAAATCGTGCTGTGTTAATTTGATGTTATTGTAAATTGGTATATGTCTCATCACTGTCACGACTGCTATGTTGATCAGAACTGCACCCAAGAATTTCACACACCATTGCACTTGTGTATATGGCTGTGTGACAATAAAGTGATTTGATTTGATTTGATTTGAAGTTGTTTGGACACCTTAAGATCTGCCAGTGTTTGTGTATCTACATGTGGGTTGGCTGTGTTTTTTGTTTGTTTCTTTAAGACCTGATGAAAGACATTTTTATTTGCAGTCACTCATATGCCATAATGCCTGTCTTGTATTATGTGCACACATTTTATTCCACCTTTTTAAAATCTGACGTAAGCAAACATTTAAACAAGAGTGTCTGTACACAAGACATATTCAGAGGTTTTTTTTCTATATATCACATGTCTGAGGGATAACAAGTTTTGTCGTCAGTGATGTCAAATTTGGTTGCTGTGTTGATGCTTAATTTTTGAATCAAACACAATCGTGATTGGGATTTCAAAGCTGTAATGATAGAAGAATAAGTTAGTGGCATCTTTAGGAAAGTCATGATCTACTTTACTTTTCACTAGTACAGACTGGTTCCTGTAAACTTACTTTGATGCATTTTCCTACCCACTGGCTGACATTTAGATCTTAATTAGTGTGCTTTTGGAAGCCCTTTTTTGAGTTTTATTAAGTGTTCAGGCTATTAACGCTGTTGGTCTGATTTCTTAGAACATCACTGAGGGACGTGGGCTGTGCAACTCCACACGTCCAGAGTGTGCAGTAACATCCCCATGGTTAAGACCTGGCCTGACAGTAAATACAGATGCCAGCTATTATCAAAGTGATACAATATATCAATAAAAACAAAATCCAAAATTGTTGAGTTTAATTTCGTACAAATACATTCACTGGCCTTATATAGGAAAGTTCCACACCATGTAAAGCAAGAAAATCCAAAATTAGAGTTAATGAAAGCACTCGACCAGAATAAATCTAGTTTATAAGAACATAAAATGCAAATGCACAAATGCAAAAAATAAATACAAATAAATATATAAAAGTTCTAATAAAATATTGCATATGTGACGTTTCAAGCTACATTTTGTTCCCATAAATATCCATAAATTCCCATTAACCTTCACACATTTCACATGACATAATAATCTAATACATGACAAGTCCTTAAACTCATAGTCAGTATAAATACCTTAGAAATAATCACATAACAGACCCCTAAACAACAAATATTAATAAATACAATATATACAGGTGCATCTCAATAAATTAGAATGTCGTGGAAAAGTTCATTTATTTCAGTAATTCAACTCAAATTGTGAAACTCGTGTATTAAATAAATTCAGTGCACACAGACTGAAGTAGTTTAAGTCTTTGGTTCTTTTAATTGTGATGATTTTGGCTCACATTTAACAAAAACCCACCAATTCACTATCTCAAAAAATTAGAATACATCATAAGACCAATAAAAAAAACATTTTTAGTGAATTGTTGGCCTTCTGGAAAGTATGTTCATTTACTGTATATGTACTCAATACTTGGTAGGGGCTCCTTTTGCTTTAATTACTGCCTCAATTCAGCGTGGCATGGAGGTGATCGGTTTGTGGCACTGCTGAGGTGGTATGGAAGCCCAGGTTTCTTTGACAGTGGCCTTAAGCTCATCTGCATTTTTTGGTCTCTTGTTTCTCATTTTCCTCTTGACAATACCCCATAGATTCTCTATGGGGTTCAGGTCTGGTGAGTTTGCTGGCCAGTCAAGCACACCAACACCATGGTCATTTAACCAACTTTTGGTGCTTTTGGCAGTGTGGGCAGGTGCCAAATCCTGCTGGAAAATGAAATCAGCATCTTTAAAAAGCTGGTCAGCAGAAGGAAGCATGAAGTGCTCCAAAATTTCTTGGTAAATGGGTGCAGTGACTTTGGTTTTCAAAAAACACAATGGACCAACACCAGCAGATGACATTGCACCCCAAATCATCACAGACTGTGGAAACTTAACACTGGACTTCAAGCAACTTGGGCTATGAGCTTCTCCACCCTTCCTCCAGACTCTAGGACCTTGGTTTCCAAATGAAATACAAAACTTGCTCTCATCTGAAAAGAGGCCTTTGGAACACTGGGCAATAGTCCAGTTCTTCTTCTCCTTAGCCCAGGTAAGACGCCTCTGATGCTGTCTGTGGTTCAGGAGTGGCTTAACAAGAGGAATACGACAACTGTAGCCAAATTCCTTGACACGTCTGTGTGTGGTGGCTCTTGATGCCTTGACCCCAGCCTCAGTCCATTCCTTGTGAAGTTCACCCAAATTCTTGAATCGATTTTGCTTGACAATCATAAGGCTGCGGTTCTCTCGGTTGGTTGTGCATCTTTTTCTTCCACACTTTTTCCTTCCACTCAACTTTCTGTTAACATGCTTGGATACAGCACTCTGTGAACAGCCAGCTTCTTTGGCAATGAATGTTTGTGGCTTACCCTCCTTGTGAAGGGTGTCAATGATTGTCTTCTGGACAACTGTCAGATCAGCAGTCTTCCCCATGATTGTGTAGCCTAGTGAACCAAACTGAGAGACCATTTTGAAGGCTCAGGAAACCTTTGCAGGTGTTTTGAGTTGATTAGCTGATTGGCATGTCACCATATTCTAATTTTTTGAGATAGTGAATTGGTGGGTTTTTGTTAAATGTGAGCCAAAATCATCACAATTAAAAGAACCAAAGACTTAAACTACTTCAGTCTGTGTGCATTGAATTTATATAATACACGAGTTTCACAATTTGAGTGGAATTACTGAAATAAATGAACTTTTCCACGACATTCTAATATATTGAGATGCACCTGTACATGTGCACATACAAATAATGACATATGACAATAATTTTGCTCAAAATGTCACATAGTATGTCACATTAAAATTATTTTAAAATATATTTTTGGCATATTTCTGTGATTTTCCATTACATAGAAAAGTTCCACTAATGGCACTTTTCCACTGCACGTTACGGTTTGACTCGAATTGACTCTGCTCGCTTTACTTTTCTGAGCTTGCTTTTTCACTGCAGTTTAGTGCCGCCTCAACGTGGGTGGGATTATAGGCTGATCGTCATCTACTGCCGTGACATCATCTTAAACGCCAATACTGACCATAAACAATAACACGACCGCTAGCTGTTAGCTCAATGTGCTGCATTAAGCAGTTGTTGCATGGTGATTTTACATAAGTGTAATAGTTAAATTGGCCTGGTTGTTTTAGAAGCAAGTTTTCCAGTAGCTGGTCAACTAAATAAAGTGAAGCTTTCAAGCAGAATATAGAGTTAACGTAACAAATGTACCATCCTCCATCGTGGACTCCAACAACACCGTGGCCAAGTCCAGGGCACTCTCCCTCCCATTGCTCCCTGGTCTATTGCCATAGATAGCGTTTTGGTCGAACCACTTCCACTTTCTTCTGTCTGAACCACTCCGGCTTTTATGGTCCTTGAAGGTTCTGTAGTCACTTTTACGTTTTTTTTTTACTTTTCCCTACACTGTTGGTAGGTCCGGTGGTAGCCGTGTGTGGACAACAGCTGAGACACTTCCTGAAAGACTTTTCCGTTTCACGTCGTTTCGTTCGTCGCTAACGAGAGGAACATCTGCACCTCATTTATTGACCATGGCGTGGTTTTGCGCACAGCCATTTCTTTTTACAATTCGAAAGTCACGTGAACAAATGATACTGCTATCGCTGTTGCTAACTCTAAAACTAGCAAATCAAGTGACGCTGGTAGTGACGATTCTCTCTGACCAATCAGTGATCTGCAGGGTTTTGACATCACATTTAGTATTGGCTTGGCTCGCTTGGAACCTCGATCAAGGTGGTACTAAAAAAAGTACCAGGTACCAGGTACTATCCACAGTGGAAAACCCCCAAAAAGCGATCAGAGTCAAGTCGAGTCGAGCTGTACTGTGCAGTGGAAAAGCCACATTAGTATGTTTTCATTTGATTGTGATCCACACTTAATCGTCATTTGGAAGTTTAGCTTTAAGCTAATAAACAACAGAAGAGAGAAAAGAAATAGGAGATAGAGCAGGTTTGCATGTCAGTACTAAAACTTTATAAATCCATTAGTACACCAAGCACAGAGCATATCTAAATTTAAAATGATGTTTACCACAAACCCAGTATACCACAGAAAAAACATTGAATTATTAAAGTGCAATCATTCTAAAAGCCCAATGGTAGTCATCTGTGTTGGTGTAGTGGAGTAGTTCATGTGATAATGCCCTCGGGATTTTCCAACCAAACAGTAATTATGTTCCACTACCCTGCTCATAAAGATGTCCCATTATCTCAAATGAATTAAGCCATACATGTAGCTTGAAGGCAACACTGAATATGGACAACCTGATTGTTGTTAAAGGAATGGTCCACCCAAATGTTTTACCCTCATGTCATTTCCAACCCATATGATGTTTTTATATGGAACACAAAAGGATAAATTTGAGATTTTTTAAATTTTAAGGTTTAAATATTCAGGGTGGAGAATGTGATTTGAAAGCTTGTGACCACAGTTTTATAAGGTTCTACATGGAAGTTTGGTCAAAAATGGGTTACAGACATATACATAGTCAGTGAAGGACATGTCATGCTCTTTTGTGGTTATTTTTCTGTGGTTAAAGCTGTAGTGGCAGATCTCTAAAGCCCCTTATCTAAAAACCTGCATAGAATTATATTATAAAACCACATTTTTTGAAAATTAGTTTTGCGTGGCTTGTGTGTATTGTGGCATTTTCTTACTGAAATAAACACTAGAGGCACTACAACAAAAATAACTTTTATTCAATTTTACACTAATCACAAGTAAAAAGGTTGATTACCAGATCACACACTCTTAATTTTGGCTCTGTTCCTCACACAATGCTATTTTATTACATCTAAACACTTTTGCACAGAGCAAAAATACAGAAGTCAATACATGAGCCAAAAGTGTCATAGAATCACCCCAATAGTGTGTGGTTGCTTTAGCAATTGCAGTTAAGAATGCTTTAGACACTTTGTTTGTTAGATTAAACAAAAATTATCACCACAGTCTACTTAAGCATATCATTCTGTACATCTTTTACTGTTTACTTCAAGGGAAAGTTCACCCAAAAATGAAAATTCTTTCATTATTTACTCGATTAGCGAGCATGTTGCTTTAGAAGACATTAATTTAACAGCTGGTGTAATATGGATGACGTTTATGCTGACTGTGATTTTTGGAGCTTCAAAAGAAAAATCTCCATTCACTTGCATTTTAAGGACCTTCTGAGCTAATATTTTTTTCTGTTTTTCATCAAATGTTTTCTGGTGAAGAAAGAAAGTCTTACACACCTGGGAGATCATGAGGGTGAGTAAATTATGAGAGAATTTTCATTTTTGGGCAAACTATCCCTTTCAGTTATCAAACTGAATTGTCCTTAGATTTTTAACAAACATGGTGTAATACCACTGATTGTTGTATGTGTTACTTTCCATTGTCCTCTTTGTGGCATTTAGTGAACCCCCAAATAACTCCCACTGTAAGTGAAATGTTGTCGTATGAACATATGGCAGTGGCCACTCCCTGCTGTTACAACTCTCACCCGTTCTTTGATAATTGATCACGCTTGAATGAAGCGTTCCCTCTGTCAGGGATTAAAGTCTAGTCTCGTCTGATTGGGTGCCAGGGCTGCAGCGGGTCTCCCATTGGCAGACAGTTAAATATGGGGTCGGCAGACATGCCCTTTGAAAGGTGAGAGGAGTGAGAGTGGAGAGGGACTTAGGTGGCAAAGGGCAGGGAAATCCCTCTGTGAAAGCGGATGCCAGGTAAGCTGATAGCTCTTAATGTTTGTACCCTTGTGTATTTATGAAGAGACTTGAAAGACAGATGATCTGAGGGTTAGTTTATGCACTGACAATCTGTAAACATTTGCACACACCTGTTCTTGATAATGACATAACTTGCAAATATGTGCATGGCAAATCGATGTAGGTTGCTAGCTGTTGTGATGTGAGTATCACATGCAGGTGAAGTTCATGGTGTCTTGCAGAAATAATTTTGATTCAGTTTTGATGGATGTTTGAAACTTTACAGTATTTTGTTAAGTTGCTGGAGTTTAGCAAATTGCAAAGCTGCAACTTCCAAGTCAGAGATGGAAAGTTGAGTCTGAGACTCAAACTTGAGTCACACTTAAGTCGCAAATAAATTGGCATGAGACTCAACTTAGATTTGTAATCAATTGACTTTGGCTAATGGACTCCAAATTAGAGTCTTGTGAACAACAAAATATATAAAATTGATTGCTTTTTGACAAGCTTTTTAAAACTAACCTCTAGTATATAAAAAAACTATTACCAAAAGGGATTTGAGACTTGACTGAAACCTGGACTCTATATGAGAAACTTTAAAAAAAATTGTCTGTCTTGAGTCCTCTGCATCCCTTGACTTGGTTAACTTTCACTTGGTATTGCATCTCACTGTGCCAGTGTACTGTACATGTCTGGGCAAAACTCATTTCTTGCTCTGGGGACTGTTACACCAGAAGGGGAAACAGTAAGGTCACATGACATTTATGCATTTGGCAGATGCTTTTATCCAAAGCAACTTACAGTGCCCTGATTACAGGGACAATTCCCTTGGAGCAACCTGGAGTTAAGTGCCTTGCTCAAGGACACAATGGTGGTGGCTGTGGGGATTGAACCAACAACCTTCTGCTTATCAGTTCAGTGCTTTAATCCACTCCACCACCACTCCATTGAGTGGCATGACTGCCACTCTCAGTGTCATGTGGGAGTGGGACTGGCCTAGCCCACAGCTGTTGAAGGAGCATTCCTCCTTGAGACACAGGCCATATGTAGCCCCTGATGCTCACTTAAGTAGACATCGTCTGATGGACACAGAAGAATACACAAAGGGAAAGATACATTAAGATACAGTGTGCAATGAATGGACACAACACACATTTATTATCTAATACTAGTATTGATGGAGGCTTGTGTCGGTTCATCTCACCAGCTTTTCTGTTAATTAGCTTAAACATACAGAATCATATGTTTTTCTACAATTTTCATGTCATGTCACATGTTCCAAAAATAAAAATCCCATTCATTTTCTCCATAGGGAAATTGATTTTTATTGATAAATTCTAAACCTTTAAGGACAACCCTACTCCTAAATTGTACATTCAAATTGGTGGCATTTGCTCCTGTTGTAAGTCAGTCTGCATTATTTCAACTAAATAATGATATTAATAAAAACATGTTTAATAGCGGAATTACTGTTGAAGAACTACACTATCCGAGAATCCTGAAGAGAACACATCCACCAATCAGAGAGGTGTGGCAAACCAGCAAATAAGCTCTGCAGCAGAAATGACACAATCGAGTCGGTCTTTACTACACTCTCAAACAGCTTGTACATTTGTATATTAATATTATGTAATAAACTTAAAATATATAAAATATTTATAATCAACAACTTTATAAAGCAAAAGTTGTATTTATATATCCATAATTTTTCAGTTGATTACGTTCTTCGCAATGCTTCATGGGACTGCAGTTTAGTCTTGTTCCTTTGTCTTTTTTTTTTTTTTTTTTACTATTTTCCAATTTTTTTATTTATTGCTTCAAATTAAAATTTGTAATGTTGTAATTCACCCCGAAGCTTGTTGGTTTGGTTTAGGGCTTTTAATTCTTTTATGAAGGATTTAATGAAATCCTGAATGAGAAAAACACTTCTGAAAACAAGACAGCTAAAAAAGTGGGCACTGTTGCACTCTATTACATGGACAGTCACCCTGGAGCAGCATGTGATGTGTGGCTTTTTGAGTGTAGTTTACTTTCCGGTGTTAATATATTTCTATTGAAATGATGGAGATTTTAATGGGCTCATCCACACATCAAAGGCTTTAGTTATGTCACAGCCATGAACATACTTGCTAGATGGTTACAGAGGGAGGGACATTCTCATTCTAGAGAGCATTTGATTGGACAAAAATCTGTGACGTGCAAGATGAGTCATCATTGTTTTTGGTCTGTTTTCCTAGAAGAAAAAGACTGAAAATCTGATAAAATTGAATTTCGGATCACACTAGCATATAGGTGATCTCAAAGCTAACACACATGAACTAAAAGCCACAAAACTCTAATCTTGCTAAAGGGCACAGTGATAAAGGCTCTTGGATCAGTCCTTTTGGGGCTTGAATAAGCAACTTCCCCTGATGTTCTTATAAGCAGGTTTCAAGACAGTCTAACAAATATATGTAAAGACTGTAGAGAATAGCAACATACTAGCAGCTGTCACTTCCTCTTTAGAGAAATTGAGTACTCACTCTTCTGTTTCTGGTCTTGTAATTCTAACTTAACATGTCATCTGTTGTTTTTCTCTGTGGCTTTAGCTCTCTATGAAGGAGGCCGGTGATGGACTCCATGCTCAGATGAACTGTATGATGGGAGCACTACAAGAACTGAAACTCCTACAGGTTCAAACTGCACTTGAGCAACTAGAGATCTCAGGAAAGCCTGGCACTATGGCTCAACCAGCTGTAGAACTACCTAACCCCAGCGCCAACCCAGACAACCAGAGAATCAAGCCAATCAGGACCTCAGTTAAAGAAGAGCAGCACCCATCCCAGCATGCCCATCGCAGCAAGTTGGGGACATCGCCTTCATCCTCCAGCCTGGACAATGAGAGCATTCCTCTGGCCAGACAAATCTCAGGATACACAGCCCTAAATGTGGAGTACTGCAGCCCAAAGTTGGGCCACCTTTCTGTACAACACCACAACAACCAGCAGTATTTGTCTGAACCAGCGCAGTTGGTACCTCCAGCCCAGGAGTTGGACCTTCCTGGAATCCTATACAGCCTATCCCGGGAGGGACCGTCCCTTGACAGTTACTACACAGAGGACAGTATGGACGACTCCAGTGACTGGACATCCTCACTCATGAGTCAGAGGCGCAATCGTCAGCCTCTTGTTCTGGGAGACAATGTCTTTGCTGACCTAGTAGGAAACTGGCTGGACCTTCCCGATTTAGAAAAAGACTGTCAGGGCCTCAACAGACCAGACTCTCCAGCCCACCCGCTCAGGCTCAGTCGCTCCCAGGAGCTCTGTAAAAGGTTCTCACTGACCACCAACATCTTCAAGAAGTTTCTACGTAGTGTACGTCCCGATCGGGATAAACTGCTGAAGGAGAAGCCTGGATGGATGCCACCAGACCACAATCCTGAGGCTGGACTCTTCAAGAGACCCAAGAAGGCTGACAGCAAATCCAAGGATAGCTTTTACTTACCATTCTGGGCAGGAGGACAGCTGGGAAAGGGACGGTCATGTCCTCAGCCAACAGAGGAGATGGGTCACTTTCTAGGTCTAAACATTGACAGCAGTCAAAAAGATCATGTAGACAAAGTCAATACCTTATTTGACTATAATGCAGCTGTTTGGGTTTAGAGGGGTGCAAATGAAAAAGTTTAGTCTTGAACCAGAAGTTGCATAAGACATAGCAGTTTTATTTTAGTTCTCATAAACTCTTAACATGACAATCATTTGGAACCCTCAGGGTATGTAAGCAGGTCTTCCTTTTAAATATGTAGCTTTAAAGCTGCATTTAAAATATTCCAGTAAAAGTTGTAAAAGCAAAGAAGTCTTCCACAGCTATGCATTTACTATTTCATCCTCATAATGCCGTATGTTTCTAAAATATATATATATATATATATTCCGCTGTATTCTCACCTCTGATGTTGTCCAGATTCCCATCTCTTCAAGTCAATGTGCATGTTTACTGGTTTCTTTGTGATGTGGTGTGTTTAGTTTCCAATCATTAATCTTACCTTGTGTTTGAGCACAGTGACTTCTGTTGCCAGACTGTTGTATTTTCAGGGACTTTAGATTCCATTTAAAATTAGTCTACACTTGGCTCATAGTCCATAAATATCAAGACTAATTTGTGTCAACAAATGTTACTGTAGCTCCTGCTTATATTTTCTCTGATGTTACATTATGCATGGAACACTGAAAGAGACCTACTATCAGGGTTGGGAGGGTTACTTTTGAAATGTATTCCACTACAGATTACAGAATACATGCTGTAAAATGTCATTTGTAACGTATTCTGTTAGATTACTCAAGGTCAGTAACGTATTCTAAATACTTTGGATTACTTTTAGATTTTTTTCACTTGTTTTGACTATAATAACTCTGCCAGTACAGTAAGACAAAATACACATGTTAAAAATACATTCTCTGAAAAACCTAAATATCTTATGCAGTGTTGTTTCTAAAACACGATAAATCAAACTGATCTTGTTTTAAGGATTTTTTAGATATTTTTACAGGAAAACAATAAAAAAAATTATCAAGAATACGATTTTTGCCTTAATATCAAAGGTCTTACTAGAAAAAAAGAAATTATGATCCAACTTGAATTTTCTTGATAAAAAAAATATGATCGTGCCTGGTAACATATACATATAAATGTTTTCCATCTGAAAGGACTAAATATTAATTAAACAAATGACAATAAAATGCAAAGTAATCTCTTCAGTAATCAAAATACTTTTTGAATGTAACTGTATTCTAATGATCAATTATTTAAATTGAAACTGCAGTGGAATACAGTTACTTATACTTTGTATTTTAAATATGTTATTCCATTACTCCCCAACCCTGCCTACTATAACGTCAGGTCCAGCCTTCTGTAAAAATGAACTTGCTATCAAGCCATTTTAAATCAACCCTAAGCTCCACTATCGACCTTTCATGCATATACAGTGGCCCCAAAAGTATTTGGACACTTAAGTCACACTTAAAAATTTGTCAATGCATTAGATAATAAAAGATCAAACCAAGTGTCATCCACAAACAAATGATGCTAGATCTGTTCTCAGAGCTAACTTCACTTAAAGAACTTAAAGTTCTCTTTATTTTTTCCATTATTTATTTTAGTTAGTGAACAGTTAACAGCATTTTACTGTCAGCATTTTTCTTTGTAATAGATTTATTAGATCTGCCAGAATGGGAAAGTTTTCTTTAGAACAAAATTTTGATTTGATAAGTATATATGGTTTCCATTTTCTAGCCCAAATAGCAATACTCAGAACTCACCACACTACCTTGATCATACTATAAGAAAAGGCAAATGAACAAAAGTCATACAAACCTATACAAAGAGTGTTTTTGTATGTGGCCAAATTTTTTATTGAGGTGCAATGAAATTTTGCAGATCAGATTATTAAGAAAAGCCTATTTGAGAGGGCACCATTAAATATTTTGTAAAAAAAAAGTTGAAATTGCGAGAAATAAAGTCACAATTTTTAAATAAAAAGTCAGAATTACCTCTTTTATTTTGTTATTTTTTTACGTTGCAGAATCCGTCTTCCATAGCCGAACAGCTGTTTAGAATAACACTTCTTTTGCTGTAGACATTATTCATGCTAGCGCCATCTTTGATTTTTAATGGAAATGACAACAAGGCTGTGAGGGACAGACTTAGTCTCTTCAATGGGCTGTACTGCAGTTTAAAGTGTTTTTGGATCGTTCTGCAGACAAAACAATAAAATATCTGTTCAAGAACATCCAGTATACAAAGAGCTCCAGACAACATGAGTTGTGGAAAATCAGATGTGATCTAGGAGCTTTATACAGCTTTATACCATTCGTGCCATTGAAGAGATGGTATTCTATCCTGCACAGCCTCATTGTCATTCCCATTAAAAATCAAAGATGGTGCTAGCGTGAATAAGGTCTATGGAGGGTAGCTGTGTAACCTAGAGTAAATGAAAATGAAATGTTCTATGAAAGTATTTTTGTCGTGCATTTTATTGAAATATTGTCTTCCTAGGTACTTTCTTACATAGATAGATCTCTAAAGACCATGGTAAACAAGAAATTAATTCATTAAACTGCACTGACATGAAACGTTTTAGGTGCCATTGTTGCTCAAGTGGGCAATCAAGCCATAATCTCATAAAATCTGTATGTTTATTCAGTATGGCAGTAAAAAACCATCACAACTGCCATTAACGTTATTGGTTTCTTCATAAAATATAACATAATTCACAATTCCCTTTCCCTGATAATGTGTTCCATGATGACAGTGGGTCTTCTCCTTATAAGTTTGTGCATAGTAAGCAATAAAGGAAAAAACAAAAACAAAATATATATATATATATATATATATATATATATATATATATATATATATATATTTCCTTTTTTCGTAAATACCTTTTAATCTTTGTGAATAAATGAACAGACCACGGCTGTATTTACTGAATTTTAAAGGTCTGTATGGTTTAACTTGCTGAAACAGACCCTCACATGTGCAAATACCATGGACCCCAAAACCTTCATGAGTGAAAAGATCACACATCACCAGTCAAAAGTTGGACACCGAACTAATGTTTATCACAACCTGAAAAACGTATTGATCTATAATATTATGTTTAAATGCTCAAAATTAGTATATTTAGTCCAATAAAAATTGAGCCTATACTACACAGTATATTAATTTCTTTACCAAACTGAATTGATAGACAGACAGACAGACTCCATCAATACTTTTTAAAAAAGCATCCAAGGATGCACCTCATGAAGTTGGTTGAAAGAATGCCCTGAGTGTGCAGAACTATGTACAATGTGGCTAAAGGCACACCTTAAGAAAAAAGTGCTTTTTTTTTTCTAGTACAAAAATGCCTTTGTTTCTGGTCCAAAAAGTTATTTTCACCCCCGGAGCCTTTACTCCTATTGTCACCTAATCGAGACAAAGTGTGCCTATTTCGAAGAAGCTAAAATATAAGATCTTTTTTATTTATTTATTTATTTTTTTATTTTTTTTATTGTTGGTCACTACATAATTCCCATACTTAAATTTCAGTTGTTATATAGTTTAATAATTTTACAATTATTCTAATATGTGGCAAATTGTAGTAATATAGAATGAGTAGGCATGTCAAAACTTTTGATTTGAACAGCAATAGCGATATGTCAAAACATATTCATGAATTCAGACATTTATTTGTAATTATGCATTCATCAGATTAACTTCACTGCACATAATGTGAACTATTGCACCATTGCATAAAAAACTAAATTAATTTCATGGGCTCCACATTAAATCACAATGAGTCTGTCTACCAGCTCCGCAGCGAGTAATCCAGGTGCATGGCTGAATGGGAACTGTTTAAGTGGCAGGGAGCTGCAGCTGTTGTCTTCCTCTGAGTCACATTTCTCCTGTTTCTTTCCCTTGGGAGTGCAGGGAGGGCAGGGAAGGGGGAAAGAGAGAGAGAGAGAGAGAGAGAGAGAGAGAGAGAGAGAGAGAGAGAGAGAGAGAGAGAGGATGCTGGATATTAGCTCTCAGGCTGACCAAGGCCCCTTTCACCGGCCCCTCCCCCTTCCTGTGCTTTAACTGCAGCAGCTGTCATTCTCTCACTGGAACTAGAACACAATGCCTGTGCTTTGCTTCCTTAGTCACAGGCCATGACCAACATCTACAACCCCGCACAAACACAACATGCAGGCTTCTTGTTGAAAAGGTTAATTGCAACTATGCAGTAATTTTTTTATGTCCCCATTATATACAGTGACCCCAGAAATTATCTGGACACTTGAATCACACAAGACCTTTTTTAATGTACTTATTTGTACTATTTATTACTTTTTTTATTTAGTGGCTTAAGGGTCAAATACTTTTGGGGGTTCTATATATTAATATTAAGGCTGTCAATCAATTAAAATTGTTAATTAAATTAATTAATTGATGTGCTGATTAATTCATCAAATTAATTACAATTAATCAAATATATCAATATTTGATGAGAAAGGCTCAAAAATAAAAACAGTTCAATTAACAATTATAATATATTTATTAAGAAATTAATTAAAATGAATAAAATACATTATATTATTGTTGCAGAAAAGTAAAGCATTGATTAGGCAATACAAAAAGTGGTTTTAGAATCAGAATCAGAATCAGGATCAGCTTTATTGCCAAGTATGCTTACACATACAAGGAATTTGTCTTGGTGACAGGAGCTTCAAGTGTACAACAATACAAAAACAATACAAAAACAGCAGCAAAACAGATAATAATAAAAATAAAAAATAATTATACACATACGTACAGACACACACATACATACATACACACATACACATGGGTAGTGCAAATCTAATACAATCTGTTATGTACAGTGTAAATACAAATCTGTTATGTACAGTGCAAATGTTTTTTTTTTTTTTTTTCAGAGGAATGAAATGGCAGAAGAGGTTGGATGTAATGGATAAATATATGAAGACTAAACTGTGTATTGCACATAGTTATTGCTCAATGGGGCAATTTAACTGTTCATGAGATGGATAGCCTGAGGGAAAAAACTGTTCCTGTGCCTGATGGTTCTGGTGCTCAGAGCTCTGAAGCATCGGCCAGAAGGCAACAGTTCAAAAAGGTAGTGGGCAGGGTGAGTGGGGTCCAGAGTGATTTCCAGCCTTTTTCCTCATTCTGGAAGTGTATAGTTCTTGAAGGGGGGGCAGGGGGCAACCAGTAATCCTCTCAGCAGTCTGAACTGTCCTTTGTAGTCTTCTGATGTTTGATTTCGTAGCTGAACCAAACCAGACAGTTATTGAAGTGCAGAGGACAGACTCAATGACTGCTGAGTAGAACTGTATCAGCAGCGCCTGTGGCAGGTTGAATTTCCTCAGCTGGCAAAGGAAATACATCCTCTGCTGGGCCTTTTTCACAATGGAGTCAATGTGGGTCTCCCACTTCAGGTCCTGTGAGATGGTAGTGCCCAGGAACCTGAATGACTCCACTGCTGCCACAGTGCTGGTTAGAATGGTGAGGGGGGTCAGTGTTGGGGTGTTCCTCCTAAAGTCCACAATCATCTCCACTGTTTTGAGCGTGTTCAGCTCAAGTTGTTTTGACTGCACCAAACAGCCAGCTGTTTAACCTCCCTTCTGTATGCAGACTCATCGTCATCTCGGATGAGGCCGATGACAGTGGTGTCATCTGCAAACTTCAGGAGCTTGACAGAGGGGTCCTTGGTTATGCAGTCATTGGTGTAGAGGGAGAAGAGTAGTGGGGAGAGCACACATCCCTGGGGGGCACCGGTGCTGATTGTACAGGTGTTGGAAGTGAGTTTCCCCTGTCTCACAAGCTGCTGCCTGTCTGTCAGAAAGCTGGTGATCCACTGACAGATAGACATGGGAACAGAAAGTTGGTGTAATTTATTCCGGAGAATAGCTGGGATGATGGTGTTGAAAGCCGAACTGAATTCCACAAAAAGGATCCTTGCATATGTTCCTGGTCTGTCAAGATGTTGCAGGATATGATGCAATCCCTTGTTGACTGCATCATCCACAGACATGTTTGCTCGATAAGCAAATTGAAGGGGATCTAGAAGGGGTCCAGTGATATTCTTCAGGTGGGCCAACACCAGTCTCTCAAATGATTTCATGACCACAGACGTCAGGGCGACGGGTCTGTAGTCATTAAGTCCTGTGATTTTTGGTTTCTTTGGGATAGGGATGATAGTGGAACGTTTGAAGCAGCATGGGACTTCACACTGCTCCAGTGATCTATTGAAGATCTGTGTGAAGATGGGGGCCAGCTGGTTAGCACAGGATCTAAGACATGCAGGCGAAACACCATCTGGGCCCTGTGCTTTCCTTATCCTTTGTTGTCAAAAGACGTGGATCACATCATCTTCACAGATTTTAAGTGCAGGTTGAGTAGCAGGAGGGGGGAGGAGGGGGGTTGCAGGAGGTGTTGGTGTTTGTGTGAAGTGAAGGTCAGAGTGGGTGTGGGGTGTGAGATTGGGCCTTTCAAATCTACAGTAGAACACATTCAGGTCGTCAGCCAGTTGTTGGTCCACCACAGGGTTGGGGGCAGGAGTCCTGTAATTCATAAGTTGTTTCATGCCACTCCACACGGATGCAGGGTCGTTAGCTGAAAACTTGTTTTTCAGCTTCTCAGAGTATCTTCTTTTAGCCACTCTGATTCCCTTATTCAGTGTGTTCCTGGCCTGATTGTACAAGACTTTATCCCCAACTCTGTAAGCATCCTCTTTGGCCTGACGAAGCTGCCTGAGTTCCGCTGTAAACCATGGTTTGTTGTTGTTAAATGTTAAATAAGTCCTAGTAGGAATGCACATAACCTCACAAAAACTGATATGTGATGTAACAGTATCTGTGAGCTCATCCAGATTGGTGTCTGCAGCCTCAAAAACACTCCAGTCAATGCAGTCAAAGCAGGCTTGTAGTTCCAGCTCTGCTTCATTGGTCCATCTCTTTACAGTCCTTAATACAGGTTTAGCAGATTTTAATTTCTGTCTGTAGGTTGGAAGAAGATGAACCAGACAGTGATCAGAGAGTCCCAAAGCTGCTCTAGGAACAGAACAATATGCATCCTTTATTGTTGTGTAACAATGATCCAGTATATTTCTGTCTCTGGTTGGGCATGTAATGTGCTGTCTGTATTTGGGCAGTTCACGTGTGAGATTTGCTTTGTTAAAATCCCCAAGAATAATAATAACTGAGTCCGGGTATTGTTGTTCCGTGTCTGTGATTTGATCAGCCAGCTGTTGCTGCGCTGTGTTCAAACACACATTTGGCGTGATGTACACACTCACCAGAATAAACGAAGAAAACTCCCGTGGCGAGTAGAAAGGCTTACAGTTAATAAAGAGCGCTTCCAAATTAGGATAGCACATCTTCTTTAACGTTGTTACATCTGTACACCAACTTTCACTGATGTAAAAGCATGTTCCACCGCCTCTCGTTTTCCCCGTTAACTCCGCGATGCGATCCGCTTTGAACAGCTGAAAGCCCGGCAGATGTAACGCGCTGTCCGGAATGGCTTCACTCAGCCAGGTTTCTGTGAAGCACAAGGCAGCAGAGTTTGAAAAGTCCTTGTTTGTGAGGGTGAGGAGATGTAGTTCGTCCATTTTGTTAGGGAGAGAGCGGAGATTCGCTAGATGAATGCTCGGCAGCGTTGTTTGAAAGCTGCGCCGACGGAGCCTGACCAGCGCACCTGCTCGTCTCCCTCACCTGCGTCTCATAGCGCGTTTAAACAACACAGCCGTGCCTCCGACTAAAATGTCAAACAAAACATCCGAATATTCAAAATCCGGGAAAAGATTTACTGGTGTATGCTGTCTTATGTTCAGCAGTTCGTCTCTGGTAAAACTGACTGAAAAAAAGATTACTATACACAGGACAAACAAACAAAAACAGCAAAACAATAGAAGCACTCCACACCAAGGCGGCCATCCACGGCGCCATCATGATGCATTTTAGAGGGCAATATAATGTTTCTTTCCATATCATTTAACATAAGCCAATCATTAAATCATTAGCCAAGTTTCCATCCACTTTTTGCACAGTTCTGTTATCTGGGCACCTACATTTGCTCCTGAACGTTAATTCATTTATGTATTGATTCAAGTCATAGTAAAAATGATTCACAGCATCAAAATAAGTGTATTATGAGACGTTATAAAAAGCTCTGTTCACTTACGCTAATGTTATTAGATGTGTAATCGCTATTAAATGAAGATTTTCTCTTTAACAATCATTTGCCTTGATTCTGATTCACAGTCTCTACAGTTTTTAATCAAATTACTGTGTAATTTAACAATTTCTTTTACAAAAACTTCAGATTATGCATTACAATGACACTCTTCATATCGGAGCACGTAAATATATTATCCATTCCGTTTATAAGAATTTTTAGCCAAAAACCGCACCGTCCACGGCAATCTCCCATTCATTCCAATGAGGAGTTCTGCAGAGCTTGTCAGAGCGAGCAACCGTAACTAAGGGGGCAGAGCTTAGTGTTGACCAGCTGCATCTGGGAGAAATTGCACGCCATTTTTTTCACGCCTTCTTTGTCTTTTCTGACTTTGTTGTGCTTTAATGTTATGCAGCAACATGCTGACATAGTGATTTATGTATGTTGTCATGAAACAGAGTCCCTCCCCTCCAAATCCGAACACAAGTAGTCACAGAAGATTAAGTGACCAGGTGTAAACAGCGATGTGTCTCACCTGACCACATGTGATTGGATCAACCGAGACGCATCTTAATACCAGGTGTCTAATAGACACCATAGCCTTAATGACATCATCCTTCAGGAAGTTAGATTAGTTTGGTGGGGGAAAAAAGTGCAATCGTCCGTTAGCAATAACAATGGATTTGATGAATTCTGTGATTGTTTTTTTATTTTTTTATTATTATTGGTTTATCTCGCTCCAAAACATTTCACCTTGTCTGATAAAATTGCAGATATCTGTATGATATTATTAAAATCTCAAAAGATGGTTAAAGAAAAAAAAAAAAAAGAAAAAAAAAACACTTCCGTTAACACTTATAAGTAAGCTTACTGTAGATCACTCACTGAGCAACGGCTACCTTTAGTTCTTTAATTCCTTTCTGTTTATTTTCTTCCCAATGTGTACATAATCAAGTTAATGAAGTTGCTTGATATAAAAGTGCCTAATCTTTGAAACAGTAAGTGTCTAATCTCAGGTCAGACTGGAATGCTATTTTTTTTCCACTGTTCCCATAATCTGTAAAACACTGGGCTCTATGCAGGCTTTTGGAATTGGCTCATATTGCACATTTAATATGTATCAGGCAAACAGGAGAAAGTGAGACAGGGGTTTAAAGTCTAAACAGTATACCAGACGACCCCATTTCCAGCTGCAGTTCCCATGCAAGAGAATTTGCACCTAAGGAGCACTATTCATGTGTACAGGCACTTAAACAACACGCATTAACATTGGATGCAAACCAAAGTCATATAGGCAGATTTAAGGGGATAAGACACAAGCATTAAGGCGGGTTGAACTTATTTAGGATTTGGCAGCTGGAAGTTGGGAGTGCAAAGAATATCCTTCAATAAGCCCTCATTCTCCTGAGTACTTTACAGAAAACAGCCGTTACACAGTCTGGCGTGTGGGTCCAAAGAGAAAGCAGCATATGGTTATGCTACTTTTTGAAAAGTCCATAGGCTAATAGAAGTACAGTATTTCTGTTTGAGCTGGCATATGGAGAGACGAACAAGTGCAAACACATTTTCAGTGATATAGAGGTGACAATGGGATGCAAGTTGTCACAGTGGAAGTTGTCACAAGGTCTATATGTCAGTGTTGGTTTCAAAGTCAAAGTTCTTAATATTAGCACCCAGGCAGACAAATTGCTTTATGATGAACTATTTCCACACAAAACCAGTTTAGGCCCAGGCTCATCCATTGACTTCCATTTAAACATCTCTTCCTGTTGACCTTTCCAGGATAGTGGTGCTGTTAATGCATCGAAATAGACCTAAGACTTTAGTACTATCAGCTCTGCTTAACACATTTGACCATGTATAAATCCATTCCAAAGAAGAAGAAAAAAGTCTGCAGATTCTGTCTGGGCCTGGATATGGGATTAACGCCTAATGAATAAGCATTTATTTATGCAGTCAAATATATAATACATGATATGGTCTTATGCTACGCATAGTGATAATGATTGCTGTTACAGTACCTTTAACCTGCGATCATACAAACAAACCTTGACCTTGATTTTTGAATTTCCAAACTGCCCCCAGCACACCATTTGGTCCCTATAATGTAGGAAAAATCTGATCCAATGATACACAAACCAATGATAACCTGCAAACAGAAAGTTATTTACTTAAAATAGTGTAAATGTTTGCAACCAAATATGACACAAAATTAGGTGAATATTGCAATGCCAATGTCAGTAACAAATTCTCTCTTTCAATAAGGTCATTCATACCACCATCTCAACAGAGACCCCATTAAAGCTGTTAATCACCCAAAGTTGAATAATTGATCCTCGAATT
This sequence comes from Myxocyprinus asiaticus, assembly GCF_019703515.2. Taxonomy (NCBI): domain Eukaryota; kingdom Metazoa; phylum Chordata; class Actinopteri; order Cypriniformes; family Catostomidae; genus Myxocyprinus; species Myxocyprinus asiaticus. The sequence continues at coordinate 25,289,243 of NC_059380.1, forward strand.
GAGCTAGCTTTATCTCTACAGGGTGTTCTTATGAGCTAAATCAGAGGTTCACGCCCGTCCAAGCTCCCCTCCTGCGACTATTTCCTGTTTATTCAATCATAATGGCAGAGGCACACTGGCAGCTCCCCATGGCTTCCTTTAATCCAGATTAAATTAAACACAACTCTCCAAAAAAAAAAGCTACATGCTTGGTTAATTTAACAGCACTGCTTGTTACCCACCATAAGGGAACACAGTGAATCAGAGGCACAGGGATGATGAAGCATCATTCAGAAGACATTCTGGTAGCACTGTTGCTTATATAAATAAATAAAAATATTAGGTCTGTAAATCGATAAAAAAAAAAAAAAAAAAAAAAAAAAATGCATTATATTGTTGTGGCACACTATGGACATTGTTAAGACAAACAAAAATTGCCTTTAAAATCCAATATATTCTTTATTTCAATAGCCTATTATTGGCCAAAAGTTCAGAGCAATCCATTTTGCTATTAAATTTGTCAATCAGTCCGAGATGTCTTATAAGGGCTTTTCTAAGATGGGATCAATGTACACCGGCGTCAGACAGACAATTTTGGAGCATCTCACTTTGGTTGTGTCGCATCATAAACATAAATGTAAATTTGTAAACCGGGTATATGTTGATGGCCAATGATATGAACTGTAAAATTCCATCCTGAAATCCATCCTTTAGTTGGCAGTTAATTTAATGTCTATGTATTCCATTTTAAGTGAATGTTTCCATCCTACAACCAAGATGATGCAGGCAGAGGTGAGGAACATCGCAGTCCAACTGGAAGCAGTACATGTCCGGTGAAGTCCATCCTAAGACCAAGGCTCAAGCAGTGGCCAGTGAAGTGTCCCATATCTTAAGGTTGGAGTTGGCAGCAGTTCATTCACTCCATAGTAGTAGACTTAAGTGTTGTCTGGCTGACAGGCTGCAGTTAGTAGTCATCACTCAGCGACACATAGCATTGGGAGTAGGGCATCGTGAAGGCCAGGAGCTGGATCTGGCAGGCTCCTGTAACCTCTGGATAAGTATACCGAGGTAGAGATAGGGAAACAAATAGAATAATATTAGCATAGATGCCATTCATTTTAAAGCAGAATTGTTAAATATAAGAAGTTTTTCCAGTTCCAGCAGACCTGACTAATGCAGCATACTGTACATGTGTGTGTGTATATATATACGTATGTACAAATCTGTTATATACAGCTAGTGCAAGGGAATGTAATGGCAGAAGAGGTAGGATATTCTATGTATTATTAACAGGCCGGGATATTGCGATCGTAGTGAACATGATGGGTTAAAAAGTGACAGAAGTTTGCTTAAGTACTGAGGAGCTAGATCATTTAAAGCTATGTAGGTAATTAACAGATTTTTTTTTATTTAAGGTAGACAATGTAACGATGATAAAATGGGGCTGATATGATCATATTTCTTGGATCTAGTGAGCACTCTAGCTGATGCATTTTGAACCAACTGAAGTTTATTTATTCAACATGTAGGACATCCTCTCAGTAATGCATTACAATAATCTAGTCTTGAGGTCATGAATGCATAAATTTGTTTTATGGTATCAGAAACAGAGCATGTGTCATAACTTTTTAATATTTCTGAGGTGGAAGAATGCTGTTCTACAAACATTGATTTTCATAGGACAGATTGCTGTTAAACATAAAATATAACACCCAAGTTCTTCACTGTAGAAGACGACATAACAGTGCATCCATCGAGAGTCAAACTATATATTAGCAGCTTATTTTAAGAGGTTTTTGGTCCAATAATTAATACCTGTTTTTCAGAATTGAGTAGAAGGACATTTCTAGACATTCAATCTTTGATATCATTGATACACTCTGCTAACTTTGAGAATTGGGAAATTTCATGGGGTTTCAGGGAAATGTAAAGTTCGGTATCATCTGCGTAAAGTAAAAACATAGCATAAGGACAAAAGCAGAGGCCCTAAAACTGATCCATGTGGCACTCCATACTTAACTTTAGCATGATCTGACAAATCCTCGTTTACACAGACAAAGTGGTAGTGGTCGGAAAGATAGGACCTAAACCAAGCTAATGCCTGTCCACAAATGCCAACATAATTCTCAGCCTGTTTTGTTGTCTTTTTTACAGGTTCAGTAATAATTCCACAACATGACTTGATGGGGAAATCAACTTGTTTAATGAATATGCTGCCATCCAGGATAGACTCACTCTCCCCTTCCACCGTGCCTGCGCCAACATAAACTCAGGTAAGGTTGCCATTACTAGGTGAAATAAATGTATCATTACAGAGCCTATCCAAGAGAATGTTTTGATCTATGGTGTCAAAGGCAGCACTAAGATCTAAAAGCACTAGAAGAGAAATGCAGCCGCGATCAGATGATAAGAGCAAGTCATTTGTAACTCTGATAAGTGCAGTCTCTGTACTATGATGGGGCCTAAATAGTGACTGAAATTCATCACAGATACCATTTCTCTGTAAAAAATAAACATAGTTGGGAGGACACTGCATTTTCTGCATCATGCTTATTAGAGTATTGTGTCACTATCTCTATATTTAATTTTTTTCCAATAGTGTCTTGCCTTCATTTTGCAAAAATGTAATTATGGAATAGTGCATCTCTAGAAGTTTTGAAGGTCAGGGCAAATCTTCAACTGTTCAGATTGCAACATTGATTGATTTGGGGAACTTGGTCGAATCTGTCTTTGCTTCATGATTCCATGCATTCTGTTAGTCTGTGGGAGTGACTGAGGTCATGGAACTGTAACTCAGTGCTAAGCTCTGGCTGGCTTTAAATACAGGCATGGAATTGAGAAATTAATTTGAGTGTGCATGACTGCGTGTTTCACTGACAATATCACTGGGGCATAAGAGACACACTTCAAATGTAAGTGAAATTGTATTTGTAGTGATCATAAAACATCATTAACATAGAGGCTTATTTAAAGCTGTTATTTCCATAAAGGTGAATAACTGAGCTTCAAATTGTGCTAGCTAGCTTTATCTTTGCAGGATATCCTTCTGCCAAGATAGACTCTTTATAAAAACCTTAATACACTTTGAAGCTGGAAACTGCACCCAACTGCACCAGTTTGCCTTATGTAAAAGAAAATGTATAATTTTCATTAAATTTAAGGCTGACATTTTGCATATTGTCATGTTTTGGAGTGGAAGTTAACCTTTAGAAAAAGGGTCTGTGTGTTTGATGCAGATGAGAGAGTTTTTTAGTCAATCTTCCCGAGGGGAGGGGAGGTGCACAGAGCCCTTCTGCATCTGAGAACATTGGTCTCGCTTCAATGAATCTCTGTTGGAGGGGAAGAAAAGGCAGTATGGATAAGAGGAGGAAACACACAGCTAGATCAAGTCTTCCATATCTTCACTTTCAACTAGTGGAGCGTATGGCACTGAAACTGTATGTTCATGATACACAGCACAAAAGCTGTTGCAGTTTACTAGAGAAATAAAGTGGAATCTGTAACTCTGGTCTGAATAAGTGGATAAAAACATTGCAGCCAACCAGCACAGAGAAGCTTATATAGACTGAAAGGTATATGGCACAAATGCAGAACAGATCAAAAAGGCTTTCCAGCTCAGTGGCTCTTAGAAAAAATGGGTGAGTTTCCTACATAGACAGCATTTTAGGCATCATAGGTGCACTCCCTATGCAAAGGCTGTTCCACATAGTGGGCAGAAACATTATGCTGTCTTTTATTACCTTCTTTTGGCCAAAGCCCAACTGCTGCTCATCTATTTGAGCAGGTGGTAGTTGCAGTGGCACACAAAAATATTTATTCCTTTGAAAACATATATCCATACTATAAACAACCAATAATGTATTTTGTTAACCTGTAATGTGTTTAAAACACTGCCACATGTATTTAAAATCAGGCCTATTAAAAGGTTTTTATTCAACAGCGACCCTCCTTTTTCCAATAGACATCTGTGGTCAAATATGGAACTGCAACAGGGCCCACTGGGGCAAAAATTTGTCTGCCCCATTTGCCACTGAACATAGTGCCAAGCCCAAGGTAAAGTATAGTATTAGTCCGCACTAGCAGTGTGTGACAGATTGTGAACATGACAAGCAGTACCGATGACTGTGTTTCATTTCTATTGAGAACATTCTACTACTCATTAGATTTATCCTATGTTTAAAAAATAGACAATTGTGCTGTTAGAATCACCATCTCCCTCTCCTTCCTGGGGTTCTTCCACAACATTATATTTTCATTCTAAGGTGATTCTTTGTGTTCATTAATGTCTTGTTGTATATTAATTAATTAATTTAGTTTTATATATTCTTATTATTATGTTTATTGCCATTACTGTCCCTTTTTTGAAACACAGCCAATATTATAAGACAAATAAGATACAAATGAAAAGACTTCAAAGACTCTGGGAGCAAGAAGAGAGTGGAGGGGGTGAAAATGCCTTGGCTCGAACCAGCAACCTTCAGGTTACCAACCTTGAGCCTTAATTACTACACCCCAATAATTAATTAATGTTATTGCTAAAAATCAAGCATCACTATTTCTATTGCTCATACTTGCAGATAGGGATGTGTACAAACCCCTAACCTTAAGGATTAAATTTGTCAACTCTGTTTCTGCAGTACTATAGTTTGCACAGCACCATGGCTGTCAACCTGCCTAACATCTCCTTTTGTGTTCTGCTAAAGAAAGAAAGACATTTGAACATTTAACATCATGAGTAAATGATGACAGAATTTTCATTTTTTGGTGAACTACACTTTTAAACTTAAAAAAGGCATACCATGAGTAGGATGCATGTAGGGCAGGAGTATTCTCTGTCCAAGCTTCCTTTAAATAAAACAAATAAAAAAAAACAGCTCATGAGTAACACAGACCTCAGCTCCGGAGGCGAGCTGTGATGCGATAGATGTCGGCATGTTCTGCTGGCCTGCAGTGGCGGATCGGGGAGGAGGGCAGTGCTAATGAATGGCCGTCAGTGTGCATCAGCGTTCGCCAGGCTGTGATTAAGGTGGCTGCTCTCTCCCGGATATAGCGCAAATTAAAGATGTGGGTTACAACCTTAACCCCTTGGCTCCGTGCACCAGCTGCTCATGGTCTTTGCAGGGAGCCAGTGGCACTGCAATGCTCTGTAATATTAAAGAGCGTTGCAGTGCTACTGGCTCCCTGCAAAGACCTCGACTGAATGAAATGTGGCCAGATTCCAAATTTGTTTAGCTGTTTGTGTATACACCCCCCCTAAAGAATGGCCTCAAAGCTCTAATGTGGTTTAGAGTGTAAAATGTCTCTTTGAAAGTGACTGGGTTATTTGTCTTAAAATAAATATGTGCAACGGCATAAGCACACCCATATATGTATAGCACTTTCCACAAACTTTGGTGTTCGATGACTTCAAATCATTTTTTCTTTCATATACAGTTTGTTTAATATACGTTTATTAATAACTGCAAAACAACATTTGGTCCCAAACAAGCTAGCCCCTACTGAGTGATAGTTTAATTTAGGCTAAATTTGTAACCATGCTACCCTTTACAGAGTAGTTTCACTATTGTTGTTTGTTTGTTTGTTTGTTTGTTTGTTTTATACTTTTTGTCAATAACTTTATTAACTTAATTATTAGTCTTTTAATTAATGTTTATTGCTAGAAAATAACAAAAAACAAACAAATAAGGGTTTTAAAATGTATTTTGACATACCCCAAATTTTGATGACAGCATTACAAAAACTTCAAATCTCATATAAAATTAATATAAAATAAATAATATTTTGACCTCCTAAGGCTGATGATTTACACAGCTCCTATTGTCGATTTGACTTTTTAAGAGTTTCAGACACTGTTTTCAACACTATTCAGGGCAGTATAATGTTTTAGCACAGTAGAGATTCATTAATATATATTTGATTACTGTTTACCTTATGTTTAATATATATTTCAATCTACATGAAGGATTGAGTGATGGTCTTATAACAGGTTGTTTTAAGGGTAATGAATGATGACGTCATCATTTTGATAAAATAAAGAGAAAATAAAATGAAATTGAACATTTTTGTTAAGAACATTGTAGTGTTGATTTCAGATTAAATTCAAAGTGGAAATTATGCTATTTTTAAGAGTCAAGGTGTAAAAATTGTGGAACTTAACTATTTTATCCCATATTGTATCTCTAGATCTCAATCAGTGACTGTTTGTTAAGCATTATACAATGCTTCTTAAAGACTTAATGCAAGTAAAAAAAATTAAAAAAAATAAAATGGTCAGTCATTTAAACCACATTTAGATCATGATTTCAGCTGTAAGTCATTCTGTCTATGGTTCAACGTAGCAGTATGCATTTAGTGAATATTTGAATAGTCTCAAAAATATTGACTTCAATGGTATAATTTGATTGGTTTAACCTGTGAAATGACCCTAAACAGAGGGCTGTAGACTGTTAGCAAAGGAAACTCTCATCGGGGGGCCAGTGACAGCTACATCACAGCTCTACAAGCACACCAGTCACATGAGGACAGCACAATTACAGATGCATTTCTTCTTCATGGTTTCCTTTGTTTTCCCAATCAGTAACACAAATAAAAGCTTAATGCATGGATTCACTTCATGGATATTTCTAGCAACAAGACATTTTTGTCAGTTAGATGCTCGTCCCTAGAGGCTCAATTTGTTCTGATTTAAAATGTCATATTTCAAATACTTTATATATATATATATATATATATATATATATATATATATATATATATATATAATATATATACATAAATGGTTATATTGTATTTTATACAAAATATAGTTCCGGTGCTGCATGCAGATTAATAAGTACAGTGTTCCAAAATACTGTGCTAAAACACACAATATACTGTAGTAACAGTTATAACTGCACAGCACCCATATAGGCTGATCATTATTGTTGTTACATAACAATATTCAGTCAACTTTAACATATCAGGGACTATATCTGCAGAATATGCAGATATGCAGATTTTTAATTTTGTTTAATAAAATAACATTTTAATAAATGTGTGTGGCCTTAGACTAATATTTGCATTAAGTAAAAACTAAAAGCAATAAGGCATTTAAGGCTGTGCTATATGGCAAATATATTCATTCCTGAAGGGGTTGCAGGTAATCCACTGTGTATTGTGCCTAATGTCTCGGTTACATATGCAACCCTGGTTCCCTGAGCAGGGAACGAGATGCTGCGCATTGTGAACACGAAAGTGTTCACGTGTTCTGAAGCCCTTTTACAATTCCGTTAAATTATTGGCTGTTGCCGCTTAAGCGATGCCCAATAAGGAGCTACATCATGGGGTCGTTATAAGCGCTCGCTCTAGCATCATCACTCAGATTTTCTGCAAGAGGTAGCGTCTACTCAGGGAACCAGGGTTACATACTTAACCGAGATATTCCCTTTCATAGTTCACTTCAGGGGCGTCGCTAGACTTCAGTATCATCCAGGGCTTAGCCCGCAGGCCATATTATAATATAAAAATAAGAAGAATCCTTCCTTCCATGACTTAATGACCACCAAACCTGTCAAATAATAATTATATTAAGCGCAACACTGACACCGGTTCAGAACTTTATATAAGCAAACATCAGGCACACAATAAACGGATCAAACACGTTTTAATTTAAATTGCGGAGGATCAAAGCGAGAATTACAACTTGTCGGCTCACTGTTTGTTGTGCAGAAATGAATGCTAACAATAAAATCAAAATGATTTAACAACTGAAATTTGCAATTTTCATTTATCATAAAAATAACGAAAAGAAAGTCGAAGCATTATGAGATTAGAGTCATAATATTTTGAGAATAATTTCAAAGGAAAGTAGGCTAACGTCAAAGTGATGTGGCGGACAACAGCAAAGTGGAGGGTCTGGGTCTTTACATACAACCACTAACCAGGGAGATAACTTGGCTATGCAACCGAGCTGAATTTGTGGGAAGTTTTTGCGAGCTCTCTGTTCATGAATAAGGTGTGCATTAGTACAGGAGTATTCAACATATGGGCGCCTGTCAAATAGGCTAAGGCGCGAGATATAGGCTTGCACTCAACTGAAGTGAAAAATAATTGGAACTGCTGTGAATTATATAAGTCTATATCAAGATGTTGTATGTGGTAACATCCCCTCAGTTACAGTATTGTTTAGAGAGGAAAACTCAATAACATATGGCCAGTAGCAGCCCGTCGGTGGCAAAGTCAGCGGCCCACTGAGGACCATCGCCTGCGGTTCACTGGCGTTTTGCTCATCGTTCTTGCTACTGGGCCACAGGTTTAGAATACATTCTTGCTGGCGGCCCAAGGTTCATATTATGTCTTTCCACACACTCATGTCCTTCCACCCAATAATGAATCAAAAACATGTACACCACTCTCAATAACCATTGCAAATATTTAATTGAACAGATTAAACATACCAAATAATTGGTAAAATATAGATATGGTAACAAGTTATACAATAAATATATCTTGGACTTACAGTAACATCAATATAAACATATTTACACATGTACAGTACAATATTATAATGTAAATATATAGAAAATAAATCATTTCTTGAGTAAAGGAACTCTTTATTTCTTTATTTTATTTCTGTTTGTAGTGAATAAATAAATACATTTATGTTTGGTATATTTGATTAAGTTTAATGACCCTCTTCAGTTCTTTCTTTTTTACCACCTTCTCTGTTAGCAGCTCCTTTTAGAAATTTTGAGACCACCTCTTGGAGGCTCCCCTCTGTTGCCTCTTTTGTAGAGGGGTCCTTTCTTATGGCTCCTTAAATCACAGAACAATTCTCATAAATACTTGTATATCATGAAAAATTACTTAACTAGATTACTGTAAGTATTTTTTCATGACGTACAAGTATTTATGCAAAAAAAAAAAATTCTGTGATGAGAACTTTGGGGTAATTCTCACAAAAAACTGATTTAATTCAGGTCACACAAGATTGTTTTAAGAGTTAAAATGTTGTTTCTCCTCTTTTGGCACATGAAAAGGGAAGCCTGAAATAACTGTAAAAAAAAAAAAAAAAAAAAAAAAAGAAAAAAGAAAGAAAGAAAAAAAAGAAAATGAAGAGACATTTTATAATTTTTCCACATTTTTTAAACATTCTTCAAATTATAAAAAGTATCTTAGAATTACGCCCCATTTCCCAAAAGGATTGTAAGTAGCAGGCTACTTGAAAATCATCGGAGATTTATATGTGCTGTGGAAAAATTGGACAACACTTAAGAACATCTTTAGACAGCCAAGTTAATCCTGCTCTGTGCCTGCTTTAAATTCTGTGTAAAGACGCAATGCAGCATAAAAGCCAGTCTAAATTATGCTCGCACTGACCCACCTCAGAGGAGCCTTAAACTTTATTTTTGCCATGATAGTGCATTTATTTCATCATTTTGTTTAATATTTCAAGTATAATTTAATATTTTCATTACTCTCATATTATCTATGCAATTGTCTTGAGTAATTTAATTGGGTGCACCTCCCATGTGTCTATGTCCAGATGTTCATGTGACATCACTGTCTTCCATAACCTTTCTTGGCTCTTATATGGAGGCCAATAACATTTGTCTTGGTGCACCAGGTTGCTGAGACAACAGCTAAACTGTCATCTTCATTTGGAAATTTCAGTACAGCAAATTTGAACTCTGAACAAAAAAGTCAAATAGGTAACTTAGTTTCACAAAACATTTCAGTCTTTGCAAAACTTCACAATGATTACTTTTCTATAACATACAGACCTTTTTACATTTAATTGTAGTTTTACACAGCTGTCCTTGAAGAAAAAAAAAAATGCTAATCCTTTGAAATAATGGAAAATCAGAAATAAATCATATTGACACCTCACATCCTACAAATTAAATAATGGCATCCCAGCAAAGCCCTCTTTGCATGGTAGTAAAACAAAAAACATCTGTTGCACATTTGTGGCTTGGGTGAAAAGAAGTTCCTCCTTCAATCCAGAGAGGAGAAAAATTTATTTTTGTGACATTTGTTCCAAGGAAGTTTGAGTCCTCCGTAAAATCATCAAAACTGTCATGGCTGGACCTCAGATGGGCTGTTGTTTCTGGGAAGGTCATGCGATTGTTGGTATAGACTCCCTTTTGACAGTATTTGTCACAGCCATAGTAGCCATTGTGACATTTGGCATTTCTTACAAAGGCGCTTGCTGGTGTGTCACAAATAATGGAGTGTGTGAATAGTTATAAATATCTGGGAACAACTATCGATAATAGATTGCACTTTGATGTAAATAAAGAAGCACTGTGCAAAAAGGGACAGCAGCGTCTATACTGTCTTAGAAAACTAAGATAATTTAATGTAGATAGGACCTTGATGGTGTAGGTTCTACTGGTTGTTTAGATCAGTGTTACTATCAGAAATAATTAATAATTATTTCTTTAGTTATTAATTAATATTTAAATTAAATAATACAATCTAACTCAAAGCCTCATACGGGGCACTAGTAAATGTAGTGCGCTACATTCAGGAGCTGGTTTGGTTATTAGCAATAATTAATAATTATCAAAGATAATTATCAATTATTAAAATCAATGCAACACTGATTTGAATCAATGTTAGCTCTTTTAATCCTTCAAATTCAACAATCATCAAAGATAACTATCAATTATCAAAATCAATTGAATATTAATAAGGATTAATATCGCAAGGGCACCACCCTGGAATCAGGGACTAATAACCAGACAGTATAACAGTCTTAATATTAGATTGTTCTCTTAAGAAAATTGACATTCAAAAGGAAACAGTGAAGGCTTGAATCCGAGCACTGACATCCCCTGCCAGCATTTGACACAGGTGTATGCAAAACAAACCAAAACACTTCTTTTTGAAATATAACAAAGTTTATTTATGCAGTAATATCAATTAATAATCAATACAATGCAGTCAATAAACTTCCGACTTACAACTACAAACTAAACAGTGGCATGATTAGATATGGTAACCAAAATAATCCTATAACACATGAGAGGAAGGTGTGTGTGTGTGTGTGAATGGGTGTGTGTGTGTGTAAGAAGTGACGCACAAAAGGGCAGACGTGACTCTCATGGAGAGTACGTTACGTGAGATTTACAGCCAGAGAGTATGACCACGAATGTGGGCGGAGAGAAGCCGGTTAATGGCGTCTGCCCGTTTACCGCGTGTCTCTGCTTGTATGATAATTTAGGGACAAAGCTGAGCTTTATCACGAAGTTATCTACTAGCCAAAAGTGTGTGCGAGAATGTTTGTGAGGGGTCGCTTGTGTGTGTGTGGTTAGTACAAGAGAGAGAGAGAATAAAGTGGCAGCACCAAAGCCGGTTATGCGATCATGGGAGAGAAAGCAGCTGTTAGTTTATCACTCAGAGATGCGGTGAACTGCTCATAAACCATCCTGCGGTCTTTGGTTCTTTAATGGATAAACTAATGGAAATACACAACAGTCCAATATGGTTGGACTACAACACAGCAGATCTCATTTGTGATAACAGTACATTACAGTAATACCTTTAGTATTTTTAGCAGCAATGAGCGGACTCAGTGGTCCGTAAACTGTACAAGCAATAACCTTGATACACAAGAATAACACACTATACTATTCTATCTCTGCCCAGACGTAAACCTCTTACTTGAATTGCATGATGATGCAGGTAGAATGTGTGTTCATCTGTCCTTTAACTCTGACTCGGTTCCTCGAGGCTCGGGTGATGACGGGAGGCCGTTTCCTCGATCTGTCGGCGGGCGGTACGACTGCTGATTCTCGGCGGGCTGGCGGAGAAATCAGCGACGTCGACTTGATTGAAGAGGGAAGAGAAATCTTTTTCTGCAGGCAAACAGATGAAGATGCGGATTGCTTGGCGGTCTCCTTCGGATCCGTTAGAGTGTTCGGTGGAACACAGAGTAATCTCAACTTATCCAGCGAGATGGAGATTGTATGGCCACAGTTTCAAGTCGGATGATACTTCCTTGTGCCACGAGGCTACACCTGAGAGCAGTGATGAGCTGCGTCTACACACGGCGAGCAAAGTTGCTGGAAGTAATGCCCGGAAGGACCTCAAAGGTATTTCTACTCCTGATGACCTCATGGTTGAGGGGCGTTCTGTCATGTGCCTCATCCAATAGGAGTTGAGAATTTGATCCTTTAGTGAGCCAGGCTTCATGGGATTTGTAGTCTGTTTTGGACTCCCTTTGTTTGATTTTGGCGCGTTTTTTATCAGTAAGATTTATGACTGTGTGTGGGCCTCAGTCAGGTTTTACGACTGTGTTAGGCCTGCCTTTGTCTTCTATCTGATGGTGCATTTCAGCGGCTTCTCCCCCTCTGTAACAGTGCAGAGAACGCCCCCGGGCGCTTCGGCAGAGCAAAAAAAGAGTATATTCTGAGAAGAGTATATTTTTCATTCATAAAAGAGCGGCACACATGGAATGTCTTTTTAAAGATGTGTTATTCCTGGTTGCGGTCGCTATCTCTCCGCTTCCAATGGCCACGATCGCTGTCATTCGTGTCTGGGCGCTGCCCACGTGGAGACATTGTTCGTGGATGGATCATGTCCTCATTGCGAGAACATGACCATGGCAACGTTGTGGTCGCGGCTTGCATTCGTAAGAAAGCAAGCCACCCCAGCAGCTCCCCGCCTCGGTCCTTCTACCTACGGATATGAGGCTGTGCTGATTTGGGGACCTCAATGGGACCACCTCCGCCGGGTATCCCCCCACAGACCTCCCATTCCCCAGCACGCTCGCTTGCCCCGATCGTGTGCTTGGACGAGATCGCTGGCTCGTCTCAGGGTGGGTTCGACATCTCGTTTGGTCTTTATTTGTCAAATCTCACTTTTCAGCGGAACACAAAACTTGAAGCTCGGCTTTCTCTCTCGTCTGCAGCCATCCCTTTTATCTCCGCCACAGCTCACTGGAAGCACAGGTGTAAATCCTTAACCACTCAGCTTTACCAGACCTCACTCTCCACAGATCTGCGCTCGATCACACCCCTGCCTTCACATACCCCCACCGCCCAACTCAGGCCGGGGAACTGTCTGGCCTGGTACTGACTCCCCCCCCATTCCGAGAGAGGAAATCGGCCACAGCCATCTGCGCCCCCGGCACCTTGAATTTAAAAGGCTGAAGCGCCAGACACCAACAAGTGATCCACGGGTTGGTATCCTTCATGCAGTGGAGCCATTGGAGTGGAGCATGATCCAAACAGCGGGTGAAGGCGCTCCCAAGAAGGTAGTACCGCCCATTTGATGGCCAGGCACACTTTTTCTATCATGCTGTTCTTCACCTCTCGCACTGAGAACTGCCGACTAATGTACAGCATGGGGCACTCCTTCCCCTCCATTAGCTGGGATAATACAGATCCCAACCCCCTGTCCGATGCATCCATCTGTAACAAAAAGGGAGAGAGAAGCCAGTGGAATGCAAGAGTGGCCAGCCACAAAGTGCTGCTTTCACTTGTGTAAACGCCTGTTGGCATGGCTCTGTCCACTGGACCAGGTCTGGTGTTCCATTTTTAGTGAGATCAGTCAGCAGGCTGGTGACATCCAAATATTTAGGTTCAAACCTACGATAATAGCCAGCCAACTGTCTCACCTCCTTTTTGGTCTTGGGTTTCAGACAAGCCACAATAGCTGCTGTTTTATCAATTTGGGGATGCACTTGTCCATGACCCAAGTGGAAACCCAGATACCATACTTCCACCCATCCAATTGCACATTTCCTCGGATTTTCTGTGAGTCCCACCCCTCTCAGCGATCTCAGGACGGCCCTCAGATGCTGGATATGCTGCTGCCAATCATTGCTATAAATATTAATATCTTCCAGGTAGGCAGTGGCATATGCAGCGTGCGGGCGGAGAATTTTGTCCATGAGTCGTTGAAACGTACTTGGGGCCCCAATCAAACCAAATGGAAGGGTAATAAATTGGTGTAAGCCAAACGGAGTGGAAAAATCAGTTTTTTCTCGGGACATGGGGTCAAGGGGATCTGCCAATAACCAGGTTAAATCCAGTCTCGAATAAAAGCGAGCCCCACCTAACCGATCGAGCAGTTTGTCAATGCGAGGCATTGGGTACACATCGAATTTATACACTGTATTGACTTTTCTATAATCCTCACAGAACCAGACAAAGCCATCACCCTTCGGAACCAGCACCACCAGGCTGGCCCAGTCACTGTGGGATTCTTCTATTACCCCCATATCTAGCAAGGCCTTTAATTCTTCCCGAATCACTTTTTTGTGTTCAGGTAATCACTAGGGATTACTGCGTACCACTACCCCTGGGGTCGTTTCGATATGGTGCTCTATGAGATTCATATGACCGGGAAGAGGCGAGAACACAGAGAATTCTCCTTGCAACCTGGCAACATCCATGATGAGAGGTGGTCTCCGCAAGTGACCGGGGTGACTTGATCGTTGGCTTTTAAGTTCACCTCCGGTCCGAGCTCCTCCCTCTCCAGAATCACCATCGCCAAAGTTACGGGGACCGCCTCTCCACAGTTTTTTTAAGATTTTTTTTTTATCCCCTTTTCTCCCAATTTGGAATGCCCAATTCCCACTACTTAGTAGGTCCTTATGGTGGCGCAGTTACTCACCTCAATCCGGGTGGCAGTGGACAAGTCTCAGTTGCCTCCGCTTCTAAGACCGTCAATCCGTGCTTCTTATCACATGGCTCATTGTGCATGACACTGCGGAGCCTCTGCATGTGGAGGCTTATGCTACTCTCCGCGATCCACGCCCAACTTACCACATGCCCCATTGAGAGCGAGAACCACTAATCGCAACCACGAAGAGGTTACTCCATGTGAATCTACCCTCCCTAGCAACCGGGCCAATTTGGTTTCTTAGGAGGCCTGGCTGGAGTCACTCAGCATGCCCTGGATTCAAATTCGCGACTCCAGGGGTGGTAGTCAGCGTCAATACTCACTGAGCTACCAAGGCCCCCTCTCCACAGTTTTAGGAGATTGAGGTGTTAAATCTGAAGTGCTCCACCTCTATCTGTTCGTTTAATCTCAAAATTGATTTCCCCAACTGTGACCTCAAAGGGTCCTTGCCACTTGGCGAGTAATTTAGAGCTTGATGTGGGGAGAAATACAAAGACTTTATCTCCCGGTGCAAATTCCTATAGCTGAGTACCCCTATTATACAGCCGGCTTTGATATTCTTGAGCTTGTAGCAAATTCTCCTGTGTTAATTGCCCAAGTGTGTGGAGTTTTGCTCTCAGGTCAAGAACGTATTGAATTTCCTCCCAATTTTCCAGATAGGCCATCGAGCACACCACGGGGTCAACGCCCATACAATAATTCAAATGGGGTGAACCCCATGGAGGCTTGCGGGACCTCTCGTACTGCAAACAATAGGGGCTCGAGCCACTTGTCCCAATTTCGAGTGTCTTCGTGCACGAAATTACGAACAATATTTTTAAGGGTCCGATTAAATCGTTTGACCAGGCCATCCATCTGAGGATGGTAAACACTGGTGAGGATCTATTTAATCCCCAGTAGTTCATAAAGTTTGCGGAGTGTACATGACATAAATGAGGTGCCCTGATCAGTTAGGATCTCTTTCAGGATCCCAACTCGGGAGATACATTTAAAGAGTGCCTCTGCAATACTGCATGCTGAAATGTTGCACAGGGGCACTGCTTCAGGGTATCACGTTGCATAATCCAACAAGACTAATACAAAGCCCCCGTGCCGTCCGTTCTAATGGCCTGACAAGGTCCATGCCAATTCTCGATCAATGGAAGAAGGCGCATTGGTGCTTTTAGTGTGGCCGGTGGATTCACCAACTGACATTTGCGACATGCAGCACACCACCTGCGTACATCCCCGTGAATGCCCGTCCAATAGAAATGGGCCATGAGATGGTTCAGTGTCTTATCTTGCCCTAAATGTCCCACTATCGGATTATAATGAGCCACCTGGAAAACCATATTCCGGCAGCTTTTCGGAATTAACATCTGTGTTGTATTTTCATTTGTTTGGCCGCCCTGCGTCACCCGATACAACCGGTCCTTAATAATTGAAAAGTAGGGGTAGGAGAGCGCAACGCTGGGCTAAAGCTGTTGACCATCAATTTTTCTCACTTGGTCAAAGGCGTGCCTGAGAGACTCGTCTCTTGTCTGCTCCAGAGGGGCAGGTGGGGCAGAGCCAGGTCGGGTTCCCCTGACCTGGAGCTGATGTCGATGGCCCAGGCACCGCCTCCCCTGCCAGTGCTGCACAAATCCCACACCGAATTATACTAGCGCAGGACCCATCCGCACACATTTCCCTCAGTAACGACTGAAATGCTGGCCAATTCGTACCCAAGATTAGCGGATGGGTGAGGCGGGGACTAACCACCACCTTTATTCTATGTTTTGTTCCTGGAATTGAACAGTAACAGGCATTAAAGTGTATTCATGTATATCCCCATGCACACACCTCACCTTCACTTGCTGTCCTGTACTCAAAGCCTCAACTTGAACCAAGTGTTGGTGAATCAAAGTCTGATTATAAGCCAAATCCACCAAGGCTTGGTATGTTCCCCCTTGGATCCTCACTGGTATGCGGTACGTCCTTGCTCGATCAGGGTTGGCTTGTGACGCTTTGGGGATCAGGACCCACGGCCCCACATCCATTACTGGGCATTGATCCTGAATGTGTCCCAGTTCCCTGCAGCACCAGCACAGCGGTGAAGACCTTGCCCCCACACCTGCAGCCCCGGATTCACCAACCTGGTGGGACATGGGAATAGGAAAAGAGGGGGTCAGGACAATAGAACCGCCCCTGGTCCGGTTGTCATTATTTTAATTTTATTTTTTATTTGTAAAATAAATCATTGTAAAATAAAGATGCATTTCCTGTAATTTATTCCTACATAACTGCTGAAGTGTCCGGATACTAATAACTCTGTTCTGATGTGCCAAAAGACCAAGGATTTCTTTATTGCAAAATCCTATCCTAAAGTATGATTACATCCTCTACATCATCTCTTTCAAGCAGCTGGCTTGGCATCCGTTCTATCATTGTGATAATGACGCTCTGTTTAGCCTAATATTGAGATTTTTTTCTCTAATATTTCTACTTTATTCACACAATATACTACTTTATTCTCACAATGCTAAGACTTTATTCTAATAATTTTGACTTTATTCTCATATGAAATTTAATATCATAATACTACAAATTTATTCTCAAACTATTACAACTTTAATCTCATAATGCCCACAACTTTATCCACGTAATTTTCACTTTATTCGCAAAATATTTGACTTTGTTATTGAAATCGTAAATGTTTTTATTTAACTTGGCAATAAAACACCATTGTGGGATCACAGAGTAACGAAACACCTGCGTTGGGTTTCATGACTGTTATGGTTGTTTTTAACAAAGAAAAGTTTCAACACTTGATAAACGGTACGAGACTGTTGTTTTTCCCTTTTGCTCTGGTGTGCAGACTTAATTACAATAATTTGACAAGTCCAATGTCATTTGATTTTAAACCACTTTAAAATCAAGACATCCCAAAGAGACTATTTAAATGCAGCAGTTTAACTCCACACACATGGCATGGAAATGTGAACCAGCATGGGCAGAGCGCATATACACGCAGGCATTTTTGTTTGACTTTAATGAGAGATTTTATCATTTTAAGACCTATGTATTGTGCTATTTAGGCTTATAGCTCACTGTGCTGCTATTTTGAGTTGCATTTGAGGAAATTCCATTGCAGTAAAAATGATTTATTCCCACGTACTGACTCCCGACTAAACACGAATAACCGAACAAGATGACTGGTGCATGCATTAAAATCTACTTGGTGTGTGGATTGTTAAAAAAAAATGAAGATTAGAAATAAGGCTTATAGATTATATATTTAGAAATTAGGCTTGCATAATAAAACCTCAGTGCCTCTGATACAGAAAAACTGCGCCCCCATGAAAGAAATTAGAAAGCTCCCACATGAGGCATTCATAACGATTAGTCTGATGAACGAGCATGAACAGCAGGTAAAAGTCAAAGTGCAAACTGTCTGTTAATGCAAGTTGGGCTTACTGATTGGAATTAATTTACATTTGAAGCCAGAATTGAATCCTGCCTTGTTGCTTTTGTACTCTGATGTAAGTAACATTAAGTCTTACTTTTTTTCTCAACACAAAAAAACATTTGGGGCTATTAACAAAAGATCCAGGGCTTCAGCCTTATTGGCCAGGGTCTAGCTACGCTGCTGGTTCACTTCGACGCTGCATTAGCTCTGATGCATTGGGAGCAGTATACCTTAGGACTGAGTAAATATATAAATTTTCTGATGCATAGCGATCTTTATCTTAACATCGATTTTCATATCCCAAGATTGATATTTTACTCGATGTGCAGCCCTGGACTACAATGAGAGGAAATCACTTGAATTTGCAAACAAATTTAGAGCTATGCAACTAAAAATGTCTGTGATTTGCCACTGGCTGGTAAATGTTCTGATTTCACTCACCAGTGATTGTGTAGTATCGTGGTGACGAAGTTCAGCACCATGTTGAAAGTTGTTTGACTTGTTCTGTCTGTGACAAAGAGGAGCTCCACATAATCCATATGTCACTGAATAATGTCTCTTTTAATACCCTTCTTCTACAGCCAATTGTTGATCAAAAACAACAACAAAAATAAAAATTTAATTCTAATCATGCTTAGCATGGATGAGATAAAGCTAGTCAAGTCCTCTCGTTTATATGCTCTCATTTAGAGATGCTCTTTAGTTCAAATTAAGCATGTAAGCAATAAACATGCAACAAAATATAATATATGCAGTATAGTATCATATTTTTTGATGGAATACATGGATCTATTCATTTTTAAACAGCTAAAATGTGATAAATGAAAACTTTATAAATGAAAAATACATATTGAATCAAGAGCTTTTGAATCGGAATCCAATCAAATCAGGAAATCTGTAAACCCAGCCCTAGTATACCATAATGCCATGCGAACAGTTGCCAATTGAATCAGTCCATGTGGCAAGCATATAGCAGCACACAAGTGGACTACGTAAATAAGAGCAATAAGTTTACCCCTGTTCCAGCAGAGAGAACATGGGAAGCAGGACTTAAACCCATGTCCAAATTATAAAATCTGACAAAAGTATGCCTGCCGCCATACAAATGTCCTCCAAGGATGCACCGCTAGCCAAAGCCTCCCAGGAGGCCACACTCCTTGTAGAATGAGCCTGAATACGTATAGGCTAAGGCAAAATGTGCGCCTCATAAGCTTTGAAATTGTGTCAACAAGCCAATAAGACAGCCTCTGCTTAGTGACCAAAAACCCTCTGTTGCAGCAACCAAACCATACAAACAGCTGTTCTGACCAACGCCACTGGCTAGTACAATCAACATGAACTCTCAAAGCTCTAACAGGGCATAGCATATCGCTGTCTGATGTAAAACATGTATCTCTATATTTGGCATTTTTTACATTTTATCATAGACGGAATGTGCCGAATGACCTCTTCCTACTGTTTGAATTGTGCATCGAAATGACCAATGAAATGACGTTTAATCGGGCTATCTATCTAACAAGTATCTCCACTGGCCTTGAGAAGTGTCCATCAAAACTGTGTATGTCCCGCCCTTATGTTTTGAAGAGTGACAATTAATTTACCTCAGTTGTCTAGCTGAAGTGTAGAGAAAAAATTGCATATATCGTGCTGGCTCTGTGATTTAGCTGACAACCAAAGCCATTCATGCATGCACAATGTAAGATGGCTTTAAAAAGTAGACTATACCAGCCATATACCATTGCCAGATATCCATCCTTGCATAACCGTGAGTGGAAGCTAATTCTGACTCTGCAATTTATGCATTGGACCCAGAAAACGCATCTCGAAACCAAACTGTCCACTCAACAACTGAACTAGAAACCCTACTCAGTAAAACTGATTTCAATCTAAAATAGTAAGTGAAAGATCATATTATATCCAAAAATAAATTCTCTAGCAATTGATAACCTACCAACTGAGTTCTGGGAACACGAACAGTTAAACTCGAGTCTGTAACTGAACATGCACCATTGGAACCCATGATAAGAAAACCGTGTATATATAGCGAAAACCATGTTCGTTAACAAAAATCCATACAAACAAACAACAAAATATTCCATTTAAAATATTGAACAGTTCACTAACAGATGTGTGATAATAGAATTAAATTTATGGTCCTAAAGGTGACTAATTGTGTTATTTTTTTTGTTCATTTTGTAAGATTGTTTATGAGAAAAATAGTTTTTCCATGCTCTTGAAAAATAAAATTTTTGGAGATACGTGCTTTTCATCATACAGCGATGATATGCAACTTCTCACTCTCATATGAGTCAAGAGAGAGGAGAGAAGGACCACCTCAAAACTACCTTTGATAACCCCGGTGCAAAATCCATACACAATGGATTGACCGACAGGGCATGTAAATCACCAACCCTCTTAAACGATGCCAATGCCAGAAGCAAAGGAGTTTTAAGATTAAGAAACGTATCAGAAACTTATGCCAAGGGCTCAAATAGGGCATCCAAAAGCACCTCTAACACTATAGATAAATCCCATGAAGGGACACAGACAGGGGCGGAAAGGTCTCTTGCTTTATACACGGAGTGCGCAGGCTACAAAAACATGTCTACTGATCGATGCCCCATTTACATTAGCATGTTCAGCCACTATAGTGGCAACATAAACTTTAAGTGTTCCTAAATGCTCTTGTAAAAACTCCAGCACTTACATAACTAATAGGGCAGTGAACTAGGTCTTCATCTCGCACCGAACACCAAGAGTCAAAAAACGCACAAATTAAGCATGTACAGTCTTCTTGTAGATGGGGCTCTAGCATTTAGAATGGTATCAACCACAGAGGGGGATAACCCATCATTTAAGAGAGCACTCCATTGAGGGGCCAAACTTATAACTTCTACAAGTCTGGCCGGGGGTGCCATATGCTGCTCTGTGCCTGAGACTATAGATCTGTTCTGATCAGAATCTCCCAAGGAACCTCTTCCAGGAGAGAGACCGGTGTCGAGAACCATGTGTGGGAGGACCAATATGGCACCACTAACAGGAGCCAAACTCTGTCCTCCTGAATGCTCTATAGAACCACAAGAAGCAAATTGATCGGTGGAAATGCATATAGGCGTGCCATCAGCAACTGATGCACTGATGCCCAGACAGGCCAGGGGAAAAAGGGAAAATCACAGGGGACAGTGTTACATTTTGCTCGAGGTGAACAAGTCCATATCGGCTCTGTCAAACTTCCTCCAGATCAGTTCCACGGTCTGAGAATGTAATATCCATTCTCAGGGTCTCAGACCCTGCCTGGACAAGAGATCCGCCACCAAATTCATGCAACCTGGGACATGTGCATCTCAGAGAGACAGTACGTTGTCCTGTGCCCATAGAATAATTTTAATTGCCAACTTCAGAATGGTTGACATGTCTCATGTGTCCATGTCTGATACACCTCAGTGCCAACAGCACCGGCAACAATTCCAGATACTTTATATGCCATTTTAGCTGATTATCCATATGCTGCGATAAAAAGCCCCATCAGCCTGTGAAACATTCTCGCAGAGAGAACACATCCCTCTCTTAACATCGCTAGACACTGGCATAATGACTGAACATGAGCTGGAGACAGGTGCACCTACTTCGTCAGTGAATCAAGCTCCACAACTAGAAATAGAGTCTGTTGCCTTGGTAACAGTACACTCTTGTCTAGGGTGACCTTATGATAAGTGTGGGTAAGAAACAGATAAATGTTTAATGGGATAGTTCACCCCAAAATGAAAATTAAGTCATTGTTTTCTCACCCTTGTGTTGTTATAACCCCATTTGGCTTTCTTACTTTTTCTTAACACAAAGGGAGAAATTATGAAAAAAATTGTGCTCAGTGATGTCATACAATGGCAGTTAATGGTGACAACCTCTTAAAACTTCAAAAGCATACAGTTCAGAAGTCTAATAAATTATTCCATGAGACTCACGATTGTTATGAAAGCATACGATGAGGTTTGGTGAGAAACCAACCAAAATCTAATGTATTATTTAGTGAAACTGTTGGACGACAGTTTCTTTCCATTGCACATTTATAAGACTGCACGAGAGCAGTGTCTGTCACGAGACGGGGCGTTCAAGTGAAAACTAATTTTGTTTATCTAAAAACAGGTCTGCCACAGAGACATTAACAACAGAACACAACACAGCTGCACACAAACCAGAAAACAGGAATTACTAAATATGTCTGCTGAGATGAGTTTTTTGTCGGAGAATAGATGCATTTCTATGCCCAGCCTTATTTATTTGAAATGGAGTTCTCAATCAAACTGAGAGAGATAGACAGAGGTGGCTGAAGGCAGCCACAGTCACACCATGTCCTAACCTGACGGCAAATCAAAGTTTTTGTCCTAACCAGTCGTGACGAGCGACAGTACATTCTGTCCATCGCTTGGTTTCTATTTTCGGCATCACACTATGAACTGGCAACAGTCCAAAAGCCTTTTTATTACAGTATATTGAAGCCAGCATCTCACTAGTAGCTGGTTAAAAATGACTGGATTTTGGCCAAGAATGTTTTCGCTGAGGTATCGCTCTCTTCAGTCGGAGGTCCTTCACAAATGCTCACCGGTTCAGAATGGAGGTGTGATGAGGAGGAGGGCGGGGCCGGGCCGTGAGTGCGCACAGCTGGCCTCCAATTGGGCTAATCAGCCAAGGAGAGGGGTAAGGCCGAGTCGGATGAGGCAGTTCAAGAGAGAGAGAGCCACACACAGCTGCCATGTGTGTTTATGTTTATGTCTTTTTAAGTTTTCATAAAGAATTATTTTGACTGTTCAGCCAGTTCCCACCTCCTCCTTGCCCATTTTAAACCCTGTTACAGGAGAATCAGAATGGAGGAGTGTTGACGGACAATCCCACCTCTTCTATTGATTGAGAACTCTATATCAAACAATAAAGCTGGGCATAGAAATACATCTATTCTCCAACTGCAAACTCATCAGATATATTTAGTAAATTAGGTTCTCTGGTATGCGTACAGTTGTGTTGTGTTCTGCTGTTTCTATCGCTGTGGCGGACCTGTTTTAAGATCAAACGAGTTTTTGCTTGAACACCCTGTCTTGCAACAGATACTGCTCTTGTGCCATCTCATGAACACGCAGAAGAGAGCAACGGTCGGTGAACAGTTTCACTAAAAAATACATTAGATTTCTGTTTGTTTCTCAACAAACCTCATTGCATAACAATCGTGGAATAATTTTTTGGACTTTTGAATTATACTTTTGCATGCCTTTGAAGCAATTTCACAATTTCTCCCTTTATGTTAAGAAAAAGAAAGAAAGTCATATGGGGTTATAACAACACAGATTCCAATAATTTTTATTTAATCTGTGGCTTTAAAGGGTAAGCCACTGAGAAATCCTGGATCGGCATTTTCATACAATGGCATGAATTCACTTTTCTGCCAATTAACTGTATAACCAGACAAAGTGCCAAATTCTTTAATGAGATCAAACAAAGGGGGTAAAGATCTTTCTGGTTTTGAGAGAAAAAGGAGGATATCGTCTGCATATTGCGAGATATTATGACATCCCCCCATCTTCACAGGGACAATTTGAGGGTGGTTTCTTATGCTAATTGCCAAAGGCTCCATAGGAATTGCAAAAAGTAATGGACTCAAAGGGCACCCCTGATGTGTACCACGAAGGAGAAAGAAGGGAGATGATTTATAACCATTTGGTAAGTATGGAGGCAGTGGGGCAGAGATACAGCATCTCAACCCAAGAGGAGAAATATTGTCCTAAACCAAATTCTTCTATAGTAGATAGTATATATTTCCACTCTACTTGGTCAAATGCCTTATGGGCGCCCAAAGCTAGAATTGCACATTTATTATTTTTTACATGATTTTTATAAACGATATTCATAAGCATGCATACATTAAAAAAGGAAAATCTCCAAAAAAAAACCTGTTTGATCTACATGAACAATAGAATGGATTTTTTTTTTCAATCTATTTGCTAACACCTTAGTAAATACTTTAAAATCATTACCAAGAGGAGCAATAGGTCTGTAAGATGATGGATCAGTTTCATGCAATATTTGCGGAATAAAGTGAACCTGATAATTTCTTATTTTCAATAGAGTTTTTAAACATCCTTACCATAAGAGGAGCAATTTGACTTGAAAAAGACTTGTAAAACTGGACCTTCAATTAGGTAAGCTCTTAATAGCTAGTAGAACATCCTCTAGTGTTATATCTGCATTTAAACTTTCTCTTGCTTCATCTGTTAATTTAGGAAGACCTAATGAACAGAGACATTTTTTAACATCCGCAGGTTCACACTTACTCTTAGACGTATACATTTCTTGATAATAATCCATAAATCGTTTATTTATCTCTGCTGGATTTGTGGTCAGTTTACCTGAACTCATTTTAATAGAATGTATTGCCCTACTTGCTTGAGAGCTTTTAAGTTGTTGAGCTAATGAATAATTGATGAATGATGAAATATTATTTTTGTTTAAGTTTTAATAATAAGGTATTAATTTTACTAAACAGAATGTTGTTATATTCATATTTCAATTTCATGTTACCAGTTAGGTCAATATAAATCAATCTCTATCTCAGAAAATCTTTTATGGTTCTGTTTATTCGGTTCTGTTTCAAATGCTATGATATGGCCCCTAATAACAGCCTCAAGAGCTTCCCATAAAGTTGAGTCTGAAACATCCCCTTTGTCATTTAAAGCAAGATACTCAGTTATACGGGTGGAGAACTGCTCTTGAAAGTTTTCCTCATTAAATAAGGCAGGGTTAAAACTCCATGATTATGGACATTTTTCTATATCAAAATCAACCAATATTGAGACTGGGCAATGATCTGAAATTAAAATATTATGATACTTAAAAGTTATGTTCCCTATATGTCACTCACTCGACGTTGTATCGATGAGCCCGAAACACCTCTGGTCTTTGATAAAAGGCCAATGAAAATTGGCGAGTGGTATATGCATGCCCCACCTGCCGGTACGTCCGACGACATTGTCCCCTTGGTACCCCTAGCGCGGAGCTTGGATGCGTGGCTTGCGCTTTCCAATCCGTCACGATGGCTGATCCGGACTGTCCGACTCAGCTTCACGATTCAGTTCGCCAGGCGCCCGCCCAGGTTCAGCTGTATTAACTTCACCTTGGTCAAGGACAAAAACGCTGCTACCTTGCACACGGAGATCGCTACCCTCCTACGGAAGGGCGCAATAGAACCTGTCCCTCCAGCCGAGATGAAGAAGGGGTTTTACAACCCCTACTTCATCGTACCGAAAAAAAGCAGTGGGTTGCGGCCAATCTTGGACCTGCGAGTACCGAACCGGGCCTTACACAGACTCCCGTTCAAGATGCTGAAGCAAAAACGCATTCTGGCGAGCGTCCGGCATCAAGATTGGTTTGCGGCAGTAGACCTGAAGGACGCGTACTTCCACGTCTCGATCCTACCTCAACACAGACCCTTCCTGCGGTTTGCATTTGAGGGTCAGGAGTATCAGTACAAAGTCCTCCCTTCTGGCTTGTCCATGTCTCCTCGCATCTTCACGAAGGTTGCAGAGGCTGCCCTTGCCCCGTTAAGGGAGGTGGGCATTCGCATTCTCAATCTCGATGACTGGCTAATCCTAGCTCACTCTCGAGATATGTTGTGCGCACACAGGGACTTGGTGCTCTCACACCTCAGCCGACTAGGGCTTTGGGTCAACTGGGAAAAGAGCAAGCACCTCCCGGTTCAGAGCATCTCTTTTCTCGGTTTGGAGCTGGACTCAGTCTCTTTGACAGCGCACCTTATGAACGAGCGTGCCCAGTCAGTGTTGGCCAGTTTGAAGGTGTTCAAACAGAAAACAGCGGTTCCACTGAAACTTTTTCAGAGGCTCCTGGGGCATATGGCATCCTCGCCGGTAGCCACCCCACTCTGGTTGATGCATATGAGACCGAGTCCCGAGATGGGCATGGCACCACGGGACACATCGCGTGGTCATCACACCAGTCTGTCAGCGTCTTTTCAGCCCTTGGACCGACCTCTCGTTTCTACGGGCATGTGTTCCTCTAGAACTGGTCTCCAGGTGTGTCGTGGTCACGACGTACGCCTCCAAAACTGGCTGGGGTGCTGTTTGCAACGGGCACGCAGCCGCCGGCCTGTGGACGGGCCTGCGACTGCATTGGCACATCAACTGCCTCGAGTTGTTGGCAATTCTGCTCGCCCTGCTGAGGTTTCGGCCATTGATCCAGGGCAAGCACGTGTTAGTTCGGACAGACAACACGGTAACGGTAGCATATGTCAACCGCCAAGGCGGTCTGCGCTCTCATGCATGTCACAACTCACCCGCCGTCTCCTCCTCTGGAGTCAGCAAGGTTCCCACCACCCCTTTTAGGGACCAGGTGGTGAACCTGCAAGCGCTGCCCCAGGAGGAGGCAGACCCAGCCCTGTCGTTGCTGTGTCCGGTGCGCGTTTTACGCATCTATTTGGATCGCACGCAGAGCTTTAGGATCTCTGAGCAGCTCTTTGTCTGCTTTGGTGCACAGTGGAAAGGAAGCGCTGTCTCCAAGCAGAGGATCGCCCACTGGCACATTGACGCCATAACTATGGCATATCACGCCCAGGACATGCTCCCAGTAGGGCTGCAAGCCCATTCTACCAGGGGTGTAGCGGCTTCCTGGGCCCTGGCCAGGGGTGCCTCTCTAACAGACATTTG
Organism: Myxocyprinus asiaticus; assembly: GCF_019703515.2. Lineage (NCBI taxonomy): Eukaryota > Metazoa > Chordata > Actinopteri > Cypriniformes > Catostomidae > Myxocyprinus > Myxocyprinus asiaticus. Next base: position 25,315,967 of record NC_059380.1, read on the forward strand.
CAGAGCAGCAGGCTGGGCAACACCCAACACCTTTGCAAGGTTCTACAACCTCCGGGTGGAACAAGTTTTGTCCAAGGTAGTGGCACGCAATACAAGAGGATAAACCCGGGATAGCCGGCCGGGTGTATCGCTTGCACATAGTGCCTTCCACCTCCTTTTGAGCTAAAGACATGCACCATTAATTCCCAGTAGTGTTCACAAACTTTGTTCCCTGGTTGACTTCCTCCGAGCCCTGTGGCAGTCGAGTTTTCAGAGAGACCCAGTACACGTGCTAAACTAAGAGTCCTGTTCTGGGGTAGTTGCTCCGCATGTGGCGGTTCCCTGTAAGGCTAACCCCATGCGATATATATCTTCCGCTAACTCGTTTCCCTGTTGGCAAACTGCATCTTCCTTGGGCAGAACCCCTCTGCCCCAGTCTCCATGTTTGTAGTAACTCCTCCCCCGTTGGGTAGGATCCACCTTGATGACTCTCCACATGGTTGGCAAGACCATGTGACATATTCTTCCACTTAAATACCCCCCCCCCCCCACTTTGGGCGAGGTGTGATCTCCACGGTGTCTTCCAGTTGGGAGGGACACCCTCCAACTAGACCTGGCGGCCCAGTCGGATAATCCCCCTTCTTTTTTAGGGAGTGGAAAAAGAGAAGGGGAAAAGAGGCCACGACTGGGTTAGCCTGTCTCTATCTTTTGGGTAGTCGACTTGTCCCCAAAGGACCGTTCGACACTCATAACTATGTTGGGGGAGGTTACGTGTCGACCTGGTGTGCTGGCTATGAGGCACACAGTAGTCTGCCCACCACACACCACCAGTTCACGTAACACAGTTCAGCCAGTTGTGGCGTTTCATATAGGGACCCCTAGTGTCACTACATCAACACAATGTCGAGTGAGTGACAGATAGAGAACGTCCCTGATGGAGGGAATGAGACGTTGTGTCCCTCCTGCCACAACACTGAACTACGCACTGAAATGGCCGGACCTTATATTGGCTCCTCAGCATAAAACCTGAATGAGTGGTTGCATACCAGCTCCTTTTATACCCGTATGTCCGGGGGAGTGGCATGCAAATACCACTCGCCAATTTTCATTGGCCTTTTATCAAAGACCAGAGGTGTCTCGGGCTCCCAAGAGTGACCCCTAGTGTCACTACATCGACACAACGACTCGTTCCCTCCATCAGGGAACGGAGGTTACACAAGTAACCATGACGATTTTATGAGTTGATTTAGAGTCTGTTAGAAAATAATCAGTCATAGTGTACGACTTATGGACTTTTGAAAATAAATGATATTCTTTGTCTGTTGGGAGATGAAGTCTCCATATATTAAGAATATTTAATGACTGGATAAGTATATTAATAACAGTTATAGAATTTGAAGGGTTAAAGGGCCTTTGAGATTGTCTATCCATAAAAGGATCAAGAGTGCAGTTACAATCCCCTTCTATAATCAAGTGAGTAGTAGATACAGGTATATCAGATATGCCATTAAAAACAGATAGTAGAATTAAAAATGGATCATCAAAATTTGGTGCATAGAGATTCACTAATGTAAGGTGCTTTTCCAAAATAGTGCTAGTTACAATAAGATAACGACCATTGGGATCCATCTGGTTGGACAAATGTTGAAATGGGATATTCTCTCTAACCAATACTTTTGTTAAAAAAAGTGATACATTTGACCCAAATATTTACAACTAAGTCTTTGGACATCACAGTGTTTAATATGAGTTTCTTGCAAAAAATATTGTATCTGCATGTAAAGAGTTCAAATGAGAAAAAACGTTGGACCTCTTAATATTATTTAAACCATGTACATTCCAGGTTTCTTAAAAAAATTTATCTATACATTGGGCCTATATTTAATAAGTAACAAGTTAATCTTAAACACACCAAAAGTAATATAGGGGTGTACTCACACTAGGCAATCTGTACCGTGCCCGAGCACGTTTGACCCCCAAAGTCCAGTTTGTTTGACTAGTGTGATCGCTCCGTACCGTGCCTTGGCCCGCTTGAAGAGGTGGGCTCGGGCACGGTTCAGTTGGCTCAGGCAGGGTATACATCTAGTGTGATTGCTAACCGTGACCGAGCATGGAACTCAAGACATGACGTCAATGATGTGACTGGGCAAAGGGATCACTTTGGACTATGGCATAGGTGCAGTGTTTAATGGAAATTTGGGCAGACGAGAGTATACAGGAACAACTCGATACAGCACATAAGAACACACAAGAACTATGAGATATTTGGTCAAATTCAAGACTATCTTCGTGCTCATGTATACCAAAGAACAATTGAGCAATGACGTGACAAGCTGAGAAAACTGTGGTTTCAGTTTTTGAAGGTACGGAATGCACTACATAAATCTGGCAGCTCATCGGACGAAAAGGATAAATTCCAGTAGTACGATGCTGTCGACAATTAGGCATGTGTGTCACCATGCCCCAAATGACTCAAAATAAGCCACAAAGTAAGTAATGTTACAATGATGGACTCAAAACAAAAAGTTGCATCGTAATGACGTAAGCGTGCTCAGGCCTGGAACGTTAAGTGCAATGTGGGTGCAGGCCAGCGGTGGAGGGGGGACAGTCGTGCTTGGGCACGGTACAAGGCAACCGGGCCTAGTGTGAGTACGCTCTAAGTGCTATAAAAAATAAAATAAAATAAAAAACAAGACAAGACATAAAGTAAAAACATTGCAAAAATACTAACAAAATAAACTGCCATAGCTTTAACCCACTGAACCAGCTTTCACAATGTAAACGAGTTTGACAACACCCCATTAGATCTGTAAGGCAGCTGGGCAAAACACAGAGACAGAAAAGAAAAGGAAAATAGTAATAATAATAATGAACTATCTGTGCTGTCAAACCATTTCACACAGCTCCATAGAGTAACAACCCTCGAAAATTAAATGAACACTTTGCTCTTAAAGCAATTCAGCTGGGATTATCAACAACCTTATAGTTCTTCACTTATATACCTGACAATGTACAATAATAATTGTTAGATTATATAATCCTATAATCAATGTAGTTCGACCTTTTCGCCCCCAGCACTCTCTGCTGTCCTCTCGCTCGCGAATATGCTTGCAAGGGAAGAGACTCTGACACAAAATTGATATCAAAGTGTCTTCAAAGGTTTATTGACAATCAAACATATTTATACAAGAAAAGTGCGTGAAGGAAAATCATCATACGTCAATAACATACATCTCTATCTGTGTGCCAGTCTAAACTCTCCACTATCAGAATACCAGTTTATACCAGTTTGTACTAAAAGATGAGCTTAAGAAATCCTTGAGCTTCAGATAAGGAGAGCAGAAGGAACAGAAAAACAAGTTCTACGAGTCAGTAAAGACTAGTGGCAATGGAGGCCCAAAATGAAAAAGTAGGCCTGAAACTGAGAGCAAATCTATATTTCTCACAGTGCCTGCTTTGGTTCTAAAAGAACCACGAGCTCTCAGTTTAGTTCAGTAAATGCATGATGAAGAATACTGTATGTGACCTAAACTATTCAAGAGTGGTACTTTACAACCCAGTTTCTCCTTCTGCACTGTCTATTGACCAATCATGTGTCACCTACTTTCTTACCAATCAACCGTATTGTATAGTACCATTCTTCGGACAACAAACCAAACATCTCTCTCCCGAATTGACTAGAAGAGAGTAAAAGATTTGTATCCACTAATCTAATTACCAATCAAAACAATTAAATTGATTTAAAAAACAAATTGATTACAGTTGATTTCTGGTTACACGAATAATCAAAGAGTGGTATTCTTAGTTGTACATAGATTCAGTTCTAGCATGAAAAAGAGCATACTGAGTAGATACAAGGGTATTCATTGCTCTATTAATCAAAGATTTAATCAGTGGCAAAATGCAGCAAGCAATAAAGGCTAATATCAAAAGGATATTAATGGGTATCAATGCATTCAGAAATAGCTCCTTCCAGCTATTCAGCCAGGCCAAAATACCATTTTCAGCATCAATTACTTCTCTACTTCGTAAATCATTAGCAATTCTTGACATTTGTTGCTCCTTGTTATTGTGCTTTCACCATGGCTTTCTTAAACTTAGGTTCTCCAGAACTCTTGATCTCAGATTCTCCCAATCTCAGTGGCTCTCTCTCTCCTGGGGCTGCTTTCACCCATCCAGCGTGTATCCACTGCGGCTGCAAGTCAGTCAGCACCCCTGTCTGTGTCACAGCGATGACAGTCGTGGGTCCCAGGTACCCTAGCTCTCCGACCTTAGTGGGCTTCAAACACTTCACCAACACCTGCTGTCCTGGAACAAATGAATGAGTTGGCTTTTCTGTGGGCATAGGAAGAGACAACGAAACATCGCCATTGATTCCATTCAAAGTTTTAATTAGGGAATCCACATAATCTGAAATCAGCACTTCCACGTCTCCTGTGGAAAGATTGCCAGCGCGACCTTTGACCCATGGGGTCGGGAAAGGTCTACCCATTAATATTTCAAAAGGTGACATCTATGTGGTTGAGGATGGGGTTATTCTTATCTCTGTTAACACCATAGGAAGTACCCACTTTAATCCCGTATCTAAGCAGGCTTTAGTTATTCTCTCCTTAATGGTTCTGTTAGTTACAAGCATATACTTATTGTTGCAATGAGGTGGCATGCCAGTGAATTCTATCTGTAGATGCTGGAAAGGCAGTTCTGGATGTGGGAGGGACTCATGGGCCACTGATTTATGTCTATTCGTCTGGGCACATACCAAGCAGGAATCTAGCAAAAAAGAGACAATCTTTCTCATATTCAGGATACAGTACAGTTTGTTAATGTTTTGAACAACTTTCTCCTTGGCAACATGTGATATACCATGATAGTGTCTACACAACATTACTAGAGCATTACTGCTTTGTTTGTCTCTCAAAAATCCTTGGGCATCAGGTTTTACATTATTCTCAGCCCAGTGTTCTAAATCACTCTGACTTGTGTTTGCTTATAAAACTTTAATGTCTAAATCCTCAGTTAACGTAGAATGCATCATAGGCACGTCCGTGCCCGCCTTACCATCTGGCCTTCAAGCACCTGCTTGTTTCCTGGACTCTCTCCAAGCAGTCATGCTCATCACACTCAAATTCACCTTCAGTCAAAAGTTTATGTAAATGTACAGTAGGGCCATGCACAGTGGATGTAGGTTTTAGGGTTAAATTTGCAGTAGCTAATAAAATTGGTTCATACCCTGACCTTCTTTGTGCCGTCATATGTTGAGTCATTATGTTATGCATTATAGCGCCTACCAGATGAGACGTGTGCACAACAAGGGGGTGTGATAAGACGATTCGCTCAGCGTCTTGTACCATGAGAGCTGTGACAGCCACTGCCCGCAGACAACCAGGAAATCCTTTTGCAACTGCATCAAGTGTTTTGGACAAGTATGTAACAGGTCTGTAGTTACCACCATGCTCTTAGGCCAGGATCCCCGCGGCTATGCCCCCAACTTCACGCACATAGAGAACAGTTCGGCACCCAGGATCTGCAATAATTCACCAGTCCCAGAAAGCTTTCCATCTGTTTCTTGTTCTTTGGATGAGTCAATGTAGTGATAGTTTTCACTCTGTCTGGAGACAGGCAGACTGCGCCAACTGTGAGGATATGTCCCAAGTATTCCACCTTCCTCTGAACCCACTGAAGTTTTGCTTTAAATACTGCAGCAGTGAGGATATTGCAAACAATGGTGGATGCAGCAGCACACAAGTCTTTAGACTGTCCAGTGACCAGAATATCATCTGCATATTGCAACAGGCAGGTGTCGGGAGGCAGTTGTGCGTTCCTCAGTGCGCCGTGCACTACAGCAGAAAACACAGCCGGGGAATCTCTGAACCCTTGAGGAAGGCGTGTCCACGTGTATTGGACCCCACCTTGCGTGAATGCGAACAGTGGCTGTGTCACAGGATCCACCGGCACACTGAAAAAAGCAGAACATAAATCAATCACTGTAAAGTATTCATGATTAGATGGAATAGAATTAATAGTAGTCTGCACATCCGGAACAATAGGAGATAATGACTTAATCAAACTATTGATCTTCCTAAGGTCCTGGGTTAATCTACAAGTACCATTTGCTTTCTTTACAGGGTTAATGGGCGTGTTGTATGGTGAGAGAGTGGGAACCAGGATGCCCTGCTGGAGTAGTTCAGCAATAATTGATGTTCCTCTTTCTCAGCAGAGTGAGCATATTGTTTACAATATACTGGTGTATCTGTTTGTAGCGCTGCTCTGTACGGAATGACATCAATAAGTCCTGCCTCATCTTTGTGGGTGGCCCACAACTTTGGGTTAACGTTAGCTACTTCCTGTGTCTCTTCAGTCTGTGTGTCAGTAGCTATCTCAGCAGTTCCTGTATTTGTACTGAGAGAAAAACTGCAGGGAAAATGAGTTGTACAGAGTTATAATCAAATGAGATTTTTGCACCAATCTTATGCATTAAGTCACATCCGAGCAATGAGAACAGTGAATTAGGAATGATAACATTGTGGAGTTTTCATTGGAACCTGGAAAAGCATGCATTTTAGAATCTGTAAATGCCCCTGCACTAGACAGTTCACGCAGCATGTGTCCCATATCCTCAACCGAAATATCACCTAAATTAGTGGTTGTGATTCTAATTATAGAGGCGATCTCTTTGTCCATGTTATTTAAAAGTGTGTTGAGAAACAACTGTCTATGAGCTCCTGTGATCGGTAGGGCTGACTCTTCAGTCCATGCCTGCTTAAACCTGATAAAGAACGCAGTTGGTGTTTCATTCTTCTTTTGTTTGGTATTAGCAGCATATGAAATGTCTCGTTTTAATGCAGGCTGAGTAGTCAAGAATTGATCCAAGTGTTTAAAGAAACCTTCAACAAAGGCAGTGGATGCCATAATAATTCTGGCGGTTCAGTTACCTCATCTTTACTTCTAATCACCACTTTGTTAGTTTCAACGGGCATGTCATTTTTTGGATCTAGTGTGGCCACCTCTTTTATCAACTCACATTCATTGCATTCTGAAGGGAGAGTTTTGGAGAGTATGAAACGATAGTCTCTGCCTGTAAGCTGACTATAGGAAGTCAGACGTTTAAGCGCCGCCACATACTGATGTGGGTTCTTAATGGGGTTTGGAAGTTCTTTACAGCTAGCCATTGCTTCTATCACCAAGAGAGGAGATATTTTATAACCATTTGGGACTTGTGCGAATGGAAACGCATGGACAGAGCTAACAGGTGGGGGATCGACAGTCTGCATAAGGAGTGTTTTTTCAACACTTGATATCTCATGAGAGATGTTTTGACTCTTCAACAGCATGTTTAGATTAGGGTACAGCTGTTGTTTTACAACAGACTCATATTACAGACTCCCTCCTCCGTGCACTGAGTGGGAGAGACACAAGAAGGGGCACTCGGCAGAGAGGTTAGACCTAGAGCAACTTGCACAGCGGAAGCGTGCTGGGCCCATGACCCAGAGATCGATTGTTGATTCTGACTACTTTTCTTTTTCTCTTGGGGCCCTTCTTCCAAAACGGCTTCATGTCTTTCCATATAAAAAATGAAGTTTACATGTAATTATGATCCCACGCTGGGTCTCCCCAGCCTCCTGTGACCATAGATTTCATGCTAGTCATGTCTGCAGTTTTAAATGAACCTTCCCTTGGATAAGGATCTATTTGAGTTTTACCCTCTGACCATCCTGCCAGATTACTCAAAATCGGTTCTGTGTTGAAGCCTTTATTATTTCTGAACATACAGTCTCTGGGTGTTTCCCCTGGCATTGGCTGACTTATCTTGTTCCCCATTCTCACAACTCAACAAACATGTTTCCTCCTCAGTGATACAATAGACACAATCAATTTGATGACCAAATATTTTGCAAAAAATATTTTTAGGCTTTACTTTTGCTCTGACCACTCTTTTTGGTATAAAGAGGTATAAAAATTCATTCGTGAGTGAAGGACACAAAGAGTACTATAGGAATAGGATCCCACTGAAAAGTTTCAGAAAATTATTTAATCTATTCCTCTTCCCACGTCTATAGCTCGTGAGGCTCCCACTTCCCAACGGAAGAAACGATCTGTTATAATAACAAATACTGAAATTTGTTAAATATTTTTTGGGTGAAAACTAATGTATTTCTCTGCGGACAGGAGTGAAAACAAAAATATGTTTCTCCTACCTGTCCGGAGAAATCCCCATACTGGCCACCAGAATTATTAGATTATATAATTCTATAATCTATGTAGTTCGACCTTTTCCCCCCCAGCACTCTCCGTTGTCCTCTCACTCAGGAATATGCTTGCAAGGGAAGAGACTCTGACACAAAATTGATATCAAAGTGTCTTCAAAGGTTTATTGACAATCAAACATATTTATACCAGAAAAGTGTGTCAAAGCAAATCATCATGCGTCAATAACAGACATCTCTATCTGTGTGCCAGTCTAAACTCTCCGCTATCAGAATACCAGTTTATACCAGTTTGTACTAAAAGACGAGCTTAAGAAATCCTTGAGCTTCAGATAAGGAGAGCAGAAGGAACAGAAAAACAAGTGCTATGCTTCAGTAAAGACTAGTGGCTATGGAGGCCCAAAATGAAAAAGTAGGCCCTGAAACTGAGAGCAAATCTATATTTCTCAAAATAATAATAATAATAATAATAATAATAATAATAATAATTTAATATTAATAATAGTAATGACAATCAAAAATGCACACAATAAATTCAGTCCTTCAATGAGACAACACAAAATTTGTGGATTTAGAATGTTTGGTGCCTAAAGTCTCTCTTACCAAGATGTAGTACCATACATTGATCTTCATGTTGGGAGACTCTCAATATAAGATTCAGCTTCCAAGGGACATGTGAATGAATATTTTCTGTGTCTTTCCATGGGTGAGGATAACTCTTGCAGGGTACAGCAGACCACGTTTTATTCCTTTAGCTCTTAATTTCTCCCTCACATCATTGAACTGTTTGCATTGGTTAGACACCTCCATCGTAAACTGATGAAGTATTTCAGCTTTTATAGAGTCATGGTGAATCCTTACAATTATCACCCACGATTTATTATTATTAAGAGGACCCACAGGTAGTGCATAATCGATCTTAATCCTGTGTGGAAAGTTTGATGGGCCCAACAATCCAAGTAACTGTTCTGAAATATAATGCATCGGGTTTCCTTTTTCAATATTTTCTGGTAGTCCTACTATCTTTATATTCTGTCTTCGAGACCTTGCCTCGAGATCAGTCAACTTGTTTGTATTTGTATTTTCCTTTGCTATATTGGTGCAGAGCTGCTCCATATGAGAAAACAACTTGGTGAGATCGAAAGCACTAGTCAGAATAGACCGCGGTCCATAACTGGACCGGCTCCCCGCGCCGGTCCTTCTACCTACGGGTTTGAGACCATGTCGGTTAGCGCTGGGGGCGATTTGGGGACCTCAATGGGACCACCTCCGCCGGGTATCCCCCCACGGACCTACCATTCCCCAGCACGCTCGCTTGCCCCGGTCGCGCGCTCAGGCGAGTTTGCCAGCTCATCTCAGGGCGAGTTCGGCCTCTCGTTCAGAGCCTGGGAAGAGGACGAGTTATCGAGCGCAGCATGGGAGAGCGGGCTCGTCCAGTCAGACACAGAGGCTTCGACTGGGCTTCCTCCTTCGGGAATGGTCGCCCAGTCCCAGGCTGACGCGGAAATGACGGACATGCTTTCCCGGGCGGCCGCGAGTGTCAGGCTAGAGTGGAACCCTCCACTCTCCCCGGAACCCTTGCAGCTCGAAGGTTAGTTCCTGGGCTCAGGGAGCCGCTCACAGCCGCACCCCACCCCCGTTTCTTTCTTCCCGGAAGTGCATGAGGAGCTGACAAGATCATGGGAGGCACCAGGGGGTATTCAATGATCCCCCAGGTGGATAATGTCCAATGTGGCATAGAGCCCAGTGCAGGAAGCAGACGCCACCCGTCTCACGGCCGGCTGCTAAGAACCCGAGGAAGGCTTCGAAGAGCTAACAGGTTAGAAGGCTTCCACCCACTAAGGGAAGTGGGCATCCGCATCCTCAACTATCTCGATGACTGGCTGATCCTAGCTCATTCTCGAGAGTTACAGTGCACACACAGGGACCGCGTGCTTCGGCACCTCAGCCGACTGGAGCTTCGGGTCAACTGGGAAAAGAGCAAGCTTTCCCCAGTTCAGAGCATCTCTTTTCTCGGTTTGGAGTTGGACTCAGTCTCAATGACAGCATGCCTCACGAACGAGCACGCACAGTCGGTGCTGAACTGTCTGAAGGCATTCAGACAGAGAACAGCGGTTCCACTGAAACACTTTCAGAGGCTACTGGGGCATATGGCATCCTCAGCGGCGGCCACATCACTCGGGTTGATGCATATGAAACCGCAGCGGACATGCTGTCACGTCAGGTTACCCTCAGGGGAGAGTGGAGACTCCACCCTCAGGTGATCCAGCTGATTTGGAGTCGATTCGGTCGAGCACAGGTAGACCTGTTTGCTTCCTGGGAATCCTCCCACTGCCCGCTTTGGTACGACCTGACCGAGGCACCTCTCGGTATAGACGTGTTGGCACACAGCTGGCCCCCTGGACTACGCAAGTATGCGTTTCCCCCAGTGAGCCTACTTGCATAGACCCTCTCCAAGGTCAGGGAGGACGGGGAGCAAGTCATCCTAGTTGCACCCTACTGGCCCACCCAGACATGGTTCTCGGATCTCACGCTCCTCACGACAGCCCCCCCAGCGAATTCCCCTGAGGAAGGACCTTCTTTCTCAGGGACGGGGCACCATCTGGCACCCATGACCAGACCTCTGGAATCTCCACATCTGGCCCTTGGACGGAATGCGGAAGACTTAAGTGGCCTACCGCCCGCGGTGGTAGACATGATCACTCAGGCTAGGGCTCCTTCTACGAGGCGCCTGTATGCCTTGAAGTGGCGTCTGTTTGCTAAGTGGTGTTCTTCCCGAGGCGAAGACCCCCAGAGATGCGCAGTCGGATCGGTGCTTTCCTTCCTGCAGGAGAGGTTGGAGGGGCGGCTGTCCCCCTCCACCTTGAAGGTGTATGTAGCTGCTATTTCAGCTCATCACAATGCGGTAGATGGTAAGTACTTGGGGAAGCACGACTTGCTTAAGTTATGCGCTAGGAGGTTGAACCCCCCTTGACCGCGCCTCGTCTCCCTGTGGGACCTCTCTGTAGTTCTTCAGAATCTACAGGGAGCTCCCTTTTAGCCCTTGGAGTCAGCTGAGCTTAAGGCACTCTCTTTGAAGAATGCCCTACTGACTGCACTCACTTCCATCAAGAGGGTAGGGGACCTGCAGACGTTCTCTGTCAGCAAATCGTGCCTGTATTTTGTTCCGGATTATTCTCACATGATCCTGAGACCCCGACTGGGCTATGTGCCCAAGGTTCCCACAACCCCTTTTAGGGATCAGGTGGTGAACCTGCAAGCGCTGACCCAGGAGGAGGCAGACCCAGCCTTGGCATTGCTGTGTCCGGTGCGAGCTTTACGCATCTATTTGGATCACACGCAGAGCTTTAGAAGCTCAGAGCAGCTCTTTGTCTGCATTGGTGGACAGCGGAAAGGAAGCGCTGTCTCCAAACAGAGGATCGCCCACTGGGTCATTGACACCATCACGATGGCATATCAGGCTCAGGACGTGCCACCCCCTGCGGGGTTACAAGCCCACTATACCAGGAGTGTGGCAGCCTCCTAGGCCCTGGCCAGTGGCGCCTCTTTGGCAGACATCTACAGAGCAGCGGGCAGGTCAGCACCCAACACCTTTGTGAGGTTCTACAATCTCTGGGTTGAGCCAGTCTTGTCCTGAGTAGTGGCAGGCATGAGCAGATAAGTTCCGGGACAACTGGCCGGGTGTACCGCTTGTTCATAGCACCTTTCCCCTCCCTTGAGGGGAAGACATGAGCTCTTGACTCCCAGTAGTGTTCACAGACTGTGATCCCTTGATGACATCCTTCTTAGCCCTGTGGCAGTTGAGTTTGCAGAGAAACTCGCTGCCAGCTCAGTAAGTTCACTAATGTGGCCCTGTACTGAGGTAGATGCTCCGCATGTGCTGGTTCCCCCGAAGGCAACCCCATGTGATATTTTCCACAAAACTGTTTCCCTGTCAGTAAACTGTGTCTTCCATGGGCAGGGGCCTTCCTGCCCCCGGTCGCCATGCTATGTAGAAACTCCTCCCCCTTTGGATAGGACCTACCATGGGACCTCTCTACATGACATACTTCCGACAAGGCTCAGTAAGACCATGTGATGTATTTCCACTCAAAATACCCCCCCCCCTCCCTTTTGGGGCAGGGTGTGGTCTCCGTGGTGTCTTCCCTTTGGGAGTGACACCCCCTCGATGTAGACACAACATCGACACAATGTCTCGTTCCCTCCATCAGGGAACGGAGGTTATGAAAGTAACCATTACATTAGTCACCTTGCTGAAGGTAGTGGGAATTCTGGTCAAATACATCCTATTTTCTCTTTAGTCAGTATGCAAAAGTCATTCACTATAGAAACCGCTCTCTCCTCCGCCATGTTGAATATTTGTATCTGCAACACAGATACTCCGGTATCAAATAAGCACCTTGAGTATGTTTTTGATTACTTCATCTGTTGTGTCTCTCAGCTTTGATAAGCCTTGATGGTGAAGCTATTAGTTTAAATCTATATCCCAGCTGTAGGCAATGTAGTAGTAATCTGAGCGATCATGGAGTGAGAGACAATGCCAATAACTCCAAAGAAATTGCTCACTGACTGACGTGCTGTCACTCAAAACACGTCAAACTTAACTGGCTCATAACACATAAAAATGCTCTTTTGTCTCAAAAATGAAAAGACAAACATCACACATCTGCACTGTTCTTACACTTTAGTTTAGAAAGCCACGAACACAAGCAGAGTGATACAAACAGTGAAGCATCCGAGTGCTGATGGTGTGAGACATCAGTACTCATGGAATGTCTCTTGTCCAATCAGATTGAAGGACCAGAACTTACTGTTGTATAAACGTATAAAGCGTAGAGTTACATATAAACAGATGTGGCTTATTTGTTGCAGGGTTTTTTTTCCATTAAAACATGAACAGCTGTTACACATCATTACATAAAGCAAATTCTCCCAATTAAAACAAGCCCCAATGCACTGTGATATAATGCGTAAATCCTGAGGGAGGGAATGTTGAGGTGCTGCTGAGCGGCTGAAAGGAAGTCGGGCAGCTCTCCCGGGTCCTAATGCCTATTGTATGCAACTTCTGTCAGTGCAACTAGTACACAGATGCAACTTATCTGTTTTTTGTTTTGTTTTTTGCTGTTTGTTTTTTCAACAATGCAATTTTCAAATATTTTTAAATGATTCTACATTCCCCCACTAAGGTTCCATTCTTATACTGCCCTATACATTGTGTGAAAGTTTCTGGGATTTACGGCTACATGGTTTACTAGCATTACATCATCATGACAATGGAGTTGAAATACTGGATAACTTAACACAGAGTTTAGTTTAGTAAGCAATTTTATCACACAAGAATTATGTTAACACATAGTATGCTTAAGTATTGTGGCTATACTTTTGAAAAATAGTGTGTATCCTATTTAATGTTTTATGTGTCAGACCTGTTTACTTTTATTGTATGTGCCTTACTGCAGGCAAATTTTGTCTTTAGAAAAAGAGAGATGAGCCAAAATAATTTTCTGTGGTAATTGACATTATGCTAAAAATGCTGACAATATAACTCATTTTAAACACAATACACTCCTTGTAAGAATGAATATGTTTTAATTAATGTAAAGTCTCAAAGCAGTGCTGGTTTGACGGTAATGTCTGGTCTGAGTGCTGTTCTCACTTTTTTCTCAAAAGTTTGAACAAAATATCCAGATCTTTATGCAAATTTGCTAACTTTTTAATTGTCTTCACTCTATACTCTTTTCTCCCATGACTGATAAACAGCATATATATATATATATATACTGATATATGTCCGACAAGGGGCTTGGGTGGGTTCCCCCTTGAGCATTTTACCGTCCAACTGTAGCACGTGGCGATATGGCTCTAAAAATCATATCTCAATATTTTTCAGCCTGCTCAAATGCAGGGTATGGGTTGCATGAGGGAATATTTTAATTGAAAAAAACACTGCAAAAACAAAACCAAACCGACAAGACAGATATACCAACAAAAGGTGTATGCACAAGACAATCCAGCAAAAAAAAAAAAAAAAAAAAAAGGAAACAAAACTGGTAGATATAGACAGAAGGGTATTGTGGAACAGATTAAACTAATAAATAAACAAGGGCTGACAAGAGGATGTGACCAGGGAGCAAATAAGCAGGGAGGGGCAAGGAGAGCACATGGCAAAACCCAAACAAAGCCATGTGCTCAAATACACAACAGCACATAACACATAGAACTAGGAGTACAGGGCAGCAAAAACACAGGAAAACCAAGACAAACCAAAAACCTAAAAAAAATACAGAGATGAGAGGATCCTACATTAAAAAAAAAATAAAAAGCTAGGGCTGAACATTAATCAAAATAAAATCGTATTCGCGACATAACCCAGTGTGATTTTTAAACCCGAGGGCTGTGATTTAATTAAATAAATAAATAGACTGAACGTGCTGTGCTACGTTTTGTCTGTTGTGTGTAGTGCTTTCTTAAATACATGTAAATGGGTCAATGTATTACACGTGTTTTCAGTGGTTTCAGAGCGATTCTGTGCTTGATACACACAAATTCTATCAAATTCTACGGATTTACTTTAATTGCAAATTTGCATTTTTTTCAATTTGCATGTTATGCCACTACAATTTACTGTACAAATCTAAAATAGCCCCATGACACAGGTTGTTTTGTGAACTTAAAGGGAGATGAGAGCATTTGACTGCATTAAAAGGCTGTTGTCAACTCATACAAACAAAAGAGACTTCAGTTCCTTCAGTTTTCCGTCAAAATAAAAGATTCCACCAAAATAAAGGCTTGAGGGATTAACCAGACTACATAGCAATGCCACAAGCAAGTTAAGAACCATTAAAGGAATACATTTCTATTGAAACCTTATGCCGTCTCAAATTTGTATGACTTTTTCTTATGCTGAACACAACACAAACCAAGACTTTCTTTTGAAAGCAAGCTGCGACCACAACATTGCCATGGTCATGTTCTCGCAACGAGGACATGACTCATCCACGAATGATGTCTCCACATGGGCAGTGCCCAGACACGTAGGACAGCGATCGTGGCCGTCAGAAGTGGAGAGATAACGACCGCAACCAGGAACAACACACAAATGGAAAGGCATCTTTAAAAAGACATTCCGTGTGTGTGCCGCTCTTTTTGTGAATGAAAATATACTCTTTTAGAATATACTCTCTTATTTTTGCTCTGCCGAAGCGCCCAGGGGCGTTCTCTGCACTCGACGGGTGCAGAGGGGGAGAAGCCGCTGAAATGCGGCATAAATCCAACAGTTTTGAGGTGTGTCTTTGGAGGGAATTGAATTCAGTGCACTGAATACAACCGCTCGGTTCCGAAGAGAAAATCTGAATGAGTGGTTGCATACCAGCTCCTTTTATACCCGTATGTCCGAGGGATTGGCATGCTGAAATGCTGTTTACAGATGATACTGTCGATAAAATTTGCCTTTAAAAACTCACATTCTGCAGGGGAGAGCATTTTATATAACCTGCAGCAGTGCTTAATGCATCATATCATTAAACAAGACAAACATTATATCAATATATGAATCAAACTCACTCAGAATGCCGACACGGTTTTCCACGCTACATTTTATTAGGCCATAACTATGTATGTGATTAAAGACAAATTATATAAAACAGTGAAATCGTTCTCACAGAAAATTTTAACTTCTCCATCATGCCTGTACTCGAGTCGACCTCTAAAAATAAGCCGCTAAAATATAATTTGACTCTTGATGGATGTACTTTTATGTCGCCTTCTACAGCGAAGAACTTAGGTGTTATATTTGATACCAATCTGTCCTTTAAAAATCACATTTCAAGTGTTTGTAGAACAGCATTCTTCCACCTCAGAAATATTGCTACGTTACAACATGCTCTCTGTTGCTGATGCCGAAAAACTAATTCATGCGTCCATGACCTCAAGACTAGATTATTGTAATGCATTACTGGGAGGATGTCCAGCAAGTTCAATAAATAAACTTCAACTGGATCATAATGCAGCTGCTATAGTAGATTTTTTATATATCAAATGTAGAAAAGTACTAATATAGAATAGCCTGGACTTTGTGTGACCCAGGAGAGGGCATATGAGGTTACTAAAAGTGCTGATGTTACAAAAAACACTCTGTGTCCTCAGCTGAAGCAGAGACAATGGTACAATAATACAAGAAAACTGTGGGAAGCACACCAAAGTAAAAGATTAACACAACCAATGATCAAAGTAACTATATTATGCTCAGATTGTGATGTATTATTCATTCAGAATGTATACTTTCATGATAAATGAATTTAAAATGTTATTTTTTTTAAATGGATTAAAAGCCAGGTTCCCACCATTAAAAAGAGGTCAGAGGCTCTGTGAAATAATGGTGGGAAACAGAATCCATTGGCTACAAAAGATATTAAGAGGGCGTAGACATGAGGTAATGCAAGATAACAAACTGTATAAGAAAGGAGGGTTTCACCAAAAGAGTCAGGTCTCAGCTGACATCTCGGGTATGTTGTTTTGCTCAATAAACTCTAACCTTTGACACCTGGAACTCTGGAGAAGGGAGAACAGTCTGCAACATATTTTGGCGACCACGAAGGGACTGGCATAGGGCCAAGGGGAACTGCTGTGGGCTTCCTTGCACTGACTGAACAAACTCACTGGCGCCAAAAAACCTGAGGTAAGTGTTTTGCTTAAATGGTGTTTTTGTGCAGTCTGTTGCAAGGTTTGGCCCAGGTGGTAACTCTAAAAAAGGCCTTTCCAGTCTCGAACTGAATTAAATGACTAATTAGCTGAAATAGAGAACTGGGTTCCAGGTTTAAAAAACTAAGCATGCAAATGTAAATATGTCTTATAAATAAGTTGAAGTGCACAAACCTTTGTAGATACCGCTCTCAGGAGGGTGCCAGCGAAGAGGGGGAGCCTGCATAGACAGAGGCCCCTGAGCTGGTAGAGAAGCAGTGAGCCCACAATTTTATGGTTGGCACTGCTTGTCAAAATAGCACCACTGGGAGGGCTGAATTGGCAAATGTGAAAATCCAGCAGATACCACACTTCTAGGTTGGGGTGGGCTGAATTGGCTGTTAATTCAGTTAGAGACTGGAAAGGCCTTTTTTAGAGTTACCACCTGGACCAAACCTTGCAACAGACTGCACAAAAACACCATTTAAGCAAAACGCTTACCTAGGTAGAGGTGGGCTGAATTGGCAGTGTTTTTGAATCCTGCGGATATCGCAAGGTGCAGCGACACCAGTAAATTATAAGGAGCCCACATGGATGGTTGACCTTTGAACTGGCTGAGAAACAGGGAGCCCACATTGATGGTTGGCCTTGTTCTCAAAATAGCACTGCATTTTGGGCTGAATTGGCAGGCACACAAGAGGCGTGGTCACCCAAGAGGGGCATACTGGCAGGTAAATCACCCAAGAGGGGCATAGTGAGAGTTAAGATACTTGGATATTTCAAATTAATAGTGTAAACATGTTTGTGTTGAATAAGTTGATGTAAATACGTATATTTACATATGTAAGTTGTGTACAAAATAAATTGCATTGTTGTTGTATTTAGGCTGCACTGGTTGATGTGTTTATGTTGACTGTATCATGCTTGCTTATGCTGGCTGCAATGTGCTATGCTGTATGTGTGTGAGATCAGGCTGTTAGTGTGTGGTTAGAGTGTACTAACATATGTCCATGTAATTGTTTTTCTCATGAGAAATGTGCTGTAGAGAAACAGAGATATTAGGCCTAGTATTTGATAGTTATAAAATGAATAAAAAAAATTGTGAAAAGAAGTCAGAAAAATCATTCCAAGGACTACAAACGTTCCAAGATATGGGCTTTGCCGACTATTTGGACATCATCCAGTTTGTAGTTGGTGTGATCCAGATAAAGAAACACAATTATTAATAAAGAAACTAAATTAAAGTTAAGAAAATGCACCTGTTTCTCTCTTCCACAGTGGGAGTAAATGAGTACAGGACTGAGAGTGTATGACTGAGAGAAGAAGGAGAGCGAAGGGAGGGGCTGAAGTCATAGTTTTATTGTATTTTTGAGAGCTCTGTGTTTACAAAGGCTTTATATTTGTAAAAAGTGTGAAAGTTTCTGTGTTTGTGAAAATGTTTGTACCTGTGTCTGAAAGTGTGTGTGAAGTGACTGTGAAATGCGACTGTTTGTAAAAGTGTGAATGAAAGCAAAAAGTTAACTCTTAGCTGGCTGGATAAGATTCAGCCTTGGGCTGTTCTTTTCATGCCATGAAGGTATATATGTGCTTAAAGTTAAAGTTTGTATCAATTATCTGAACAAACAATAAAGTTTTGAGTCCAGTGTATTACTTTAAACTAAAGTCAACTAAATAATTGGATTTTAAACAAAGGTTGAATTGAAGATAAGTGTAGCCACATTACAATAAGGTATAATTATGGCAAACACTCCAGTGGAAATACTAACATCTAGAAATTCACTGTGTTAAACGTATTAATAAAATCTTAAAGAAATGGGAAAGAGGAAAAAAGGTGAAACTGACTAATAAGAAAAAAAAAAATGTTTTTTCCAAAACCAGATTCTATTTTGTAACTTGAGTATGAAAAGTAAACCTTAAATGAGAAAACTTCACATTCATGTGTCTGTTTTACATTTTGTCTGGTCCAGTTTATGAAAGAATAAAATTTTTAACAATATTAAATTAAACACTGTAAAGTCTTGATATTTAAATGTAAGAACCCATGATTATTGGAGATTATTATGTCTGGAGAGCAAATTTACATGTGAGTTGCAGCTTTGTCAGTGTAAACATGATCAACCAACAAAAATAAGATAGGTAGAGTTTATTATTTTGTTAGGAACTGTCTGATGGAGAGATTGAGTGAGATGCTGCTCTGTAAGCAGAGTGAGCGGTAGGGGTTATACTCCATACTGCAAATGATTGTTTGCAGACTTTGAATGGAAAAACTCATCTCTCACGGTGTCTCCACTCAGACAGGGGCACCCCGAATTTAGAAAAGATAGATAGCAGATTCTATTAGTTTAGATATTTTTTTTTATTTTTTTTTTTTGGTTTATATACACAGTGTAGGCATTGGTTGACCATGGGTACCCTGAGAAGCTGCCTTTGAGACTAAAATTAAAGGAAAATACATTTTAAAATGATTTGGATCATTTCATGTTCCCTGCAGAAGTTGAGTTCTTAATACCTGGTTTTCTGATTTTTATGTGTGGCAGCCTTGCCAACATTGTGATGCTTTTTCCTTGGGTTTGATCGGTGACCAATCATGCCAGATAAAATGGAAAATAAAGTTCCAACCTCCCAATAAGGAGGAAGAACTAAGCAAACGTTGTGAACAGTTTTGCTTAGATGCTCTGATATCTAATAAAATAGAAGTTTTCTTCTTTTTAAAGTGCAAATAATGGAAAATGTTATTCATGCTAGAAGTCCTGATTTTAAGAATTATGAAATATCTTTGTGATGTATTTGATTGTAAAAATGATTGATAATGCTAAGGAAAAATTGGTCGGTGGTGGGTGCAACCCATGGAGAAACATTAAGATTAAATTGAACATCATAACTTCCTCAGTTATGAGTGTTAATAACTTCATATTCATGAGTCTATTCTGTGTGTGTTTTTGATACTAACTATGTTTTACCCTTTCTTTTGTCATCATTGTGTGTATGTTGTTTCACTAACTCATTCTGGAACTAGTCTCTCACCATTGCAGATGGCTGGGCCAGATGATTTATTGAAGTTACTAATACTGCATGTGAAAATCCAGAGAAAAAGAAGACTGAAAATGATGTGGGCTATTATCTGATTGGTCCTCCTGCTCTCATTACTGCTGGTAATCATTACTGATTTGCCATTTCTAATGTGGATTAAAATTTCTCTGTATAAATTAATTTCAGTCTTATATGACTAACCAGATTGCCATCAATGGGTTCAATACCCATGTCTAAATTGTTCTGAGGGTCTAAATTTAAATACAGCAGCTAACCGCTTATTTATTGATTTGAAGAAATAAATATTACAAACTTGATGGTAAAGTTAGGGTTACCTATTAGATTGGTTACTCCCCCAAATTTTCCAGAGAGTACCCTCACTTTAAAAAAAAAAGAAAAATGGGTTAGTGGGTGCTACAAAGAAGGATTGAGTGTCTTTTTCTATTACTACTATTTTTATTTGCTATAGTTAATCCATGAAAGTATCGTTTTAGAGGCATACATTTCTGCACTGTGAATGTTGGTTCTGCTATTTAACTGAATCATTTGTCAAGAAATTATGACAATAATGTTAGATACAGTGATATGAAGGAGAGGTTCAAACAGCTTTCCTCATCATAATTAAAGATTTTTTATATTCAGAGGGCAATCTAAAGTTAAGGGTTTATACTAAAGACAAGAGATTCAGTTGAAAGTTGATCTGAAACACTTAATGTAGGTTTAAAACAATCTAGAGACTATTATTGAATTAGGGTGATGTTTTTAAATTAAGCTTCCTAGAAGCTTGACAGAGGCATGATACATGGTCTTTTGTGATGGTTGCTAAAGTAGTAGAAATACAACCTGAATGGAAATTAGTGATCTGTAGATGAGTTCAATTTTAGCATTGTTATTTCACTTTTAATTTGGATTGATTAATTTTAAACAATGCTTTTTTAATTTAACCATGTTTTGAATTGTCTCCATATTTAAGCAGATGTAGATGGTTCCACTGGCTGTGACGGTTCTCAGGTGATACCCCCTGAAAAGAAAATATCTGTCTACTGATATCAAATTATTAAGGATTGGCCAATAGGACTGAGTGGTATCGAGGCAAGAAGTGATGACACAATGACGGGTAAGACTCTCCAATGTAAAAAAGGGGGGCAACCTAAGACAGGGCATCACTGGCCTGGAAGCCTGCCCAAGAAGGTTTGATATGGGTTTAAGGAAATGGATGAATGCTCTTACGTAGGTCAGAAGCATCAAAAGAGAGGTCTAGAAGAGACCTGCCCGAAAATTGTGAGTTCCACTCAGCCCAACTGCATTTTAATAACCGCCTCACTAAAACAACTTATCACAGTGTTAAATACCAAGCATTCTGTCACTGTTCCATCAGGGGATCATACCCTGTGTACAAGATTATTTATAGATTGGTTTTGGGGGTAAAGTTTTGAGAGCCATTGCAGACAAGGGAGTGCCTGACTTATTAAAGAAGTATTAAACAAACCTGGGAATGTTTGTATGATAATTAATTTAGATTGGAAGATGATATATTACTTTTACTTATGCTGTAATTGAACTCATGTACATTTTAATAGTAATGAAGAATGGAAAAAAACATGGTGGTGACTAAAGATTAAGATTGTTTGTCTTGTTTGTTTATAACAATCTAAATGGAACTGTTTAAGAAATAGGGTGCATGGTTGGCTAAAATTGGTATAATGATTGAAACAACAATTCTTGTGGGAGAAATAATATTCTGTTGTGTGTAACCATTGATCAAATCATTCTTGATCTGAGCTATAACTAAACAGATGACACTGATCAATGTGAATGGTCCAATGCAATACAATGACAATTACCCTGGATGGACAGACAGACCAAATTGGGAGGAAATTGATTCCTCCAATGAAGATAGTAGCAATGCCTAATAATAATGACACAGATTATGAAATTGACCTGATATTGAAAAGAGAGGAATTATTAGAAGGTGCACATCATAATGATTCAAATGGGCAGACTACACAGCACAACAATCAGGAATGTCTAACTGCCTGTTATGTTCACCATCACCATTGGAAGAACTTATGGTAGCGCCCAACCCCCATGATTATACACAATGTGCACAACATTATGTACAAAATTACAATAAAACAGGTTGAATACCTTTCTGCCCAGCTGAGTGTTTGGCCATATTAAGCAATCCTGTATTCTACTTATATTATGAAATGAATGGGTGGGGAAATGAATATAAAATGTCTGAGTGACTGCAAGAAAAAGAGAAAAACCTTTAGCATATGTAATAGACCCCGGACTTAAATATGAGTGTTTTAATAAATCAGAAGGACAGGTCAATGTGGGAAGATTTAGAGGCAAGTGTACTGTAACCTGGCATTAGGATGAAAAACTGTATGACCCAACAACAAGAATCTATATTACAATATTTGCAAAAGTTACACTACAGGGAACAATAATTACAGGACGTCCAAGATGCACAAATGGAACAACAAATGAAACCTGGCAAAGAGGGTATGCAGTAGTGCCTCCTGTGATAGACCTGTATGCTGAACAAACAGTAGCCATAGCAGATTATTTTTGGATTTGTGGTGGGAAATATTTGTGGGCTACATTACCAGAGAATTGGAAGGGAATATGCACCAGAGTAAGACTAGCACAAGAAGTAACTATGTTAACATGGGGCCCGGAAGACTCTGAAATCCTGACTGCATCTAGAAAAACTGTACAAAACAAACATAGAGTGAAAAGAGCATATCAGCCTGACCCTAATATAATAATAGATGCAATTTGTCAACCAAGAGGAATACCTCATAAATTTAAAGCTAGAGATGAAGCAAAATCAGGCTATGAGTCTATATTTGTATGGATACCGGTTAATAAGAATACAGAATGGATTAATTACATTTACTACAATCAGCAAAGATTCATTAATTACATTGATGATGCACTGAAGGCCATAGGAGAACAACTAAAACCTACAAGTAAAATGGCATGGTTAGAAATTGGTTTGACAACCTATTTGGATCCTGGGGAGAATGGCTACTTATGTAGGAATAATAATTGCTGTAGCTATTGTTATTTTTGTGGTGTTGTGTTGTGCCTCTCTTCAGATCAATGATGGCCACTGTTGCAGCTAAACAGATGCTCAATGTGTCGGTAAAGCCATCTGGAGTTGATATAGGGCTAAACATAGGCCCTGGACTGGATGAGCTGGATGAATTCTAGTAAAATCCTGGAATGACACAAGAATGGTAGGGAAGGGGAACCTTTTGTTTTGACTCTTTGTTTTAAATTTTCTCTTGTTTTTGGAGAGCAAGGGAGTCAGTATACTCATTGTATTTTCTTTTATAATAAAATTAGATAGTACTTTAGAATGTAGAGTGTAGGCAGGAAGATAGAGGGTGTTATGTTTTATTTTGGCATATACCCCTTCCTGAAGTGATTATTTTCTTTTAAATGATGTTTATTGTTTAATCAAACCATGTGAATGAAATGGAATGATGAAGGTCTGAAGCAGATCATTATCCATGTTATGAGGTAATGTAACTAGGTAATGTAACCAGAATTAAAAATGAAAGAAGGTGTACTATGATTATCTGCACTATATGTACTTTATAAATATTTAAACGTATCATTTATTGTTCGAATCATCTCTGAAGGTACTATTAACCAAGTAAATTACTATAGAATGTGCATTTATGAACTCTAAAAACACTGAAAGTGCCACTGGAGGTCCGGAGAATTAGACATCAAAGACAGGATTGACGAGCACCTCAGTGCTTAGCAGCAAGAGCAAGACTCTACTGGTGGTTTACCAGATAGCGCTCCAGGTTACCGGAAATATCTGTGAGTTCCTCTGGCACTGTGGGACGTATCATATGCTGAATGATCTATTGATATTGTCTAATCTCTATAGTATGTTAACCTACTGAAATGAGTCCAATCACTGATGTACTCTACATAACGCAAAGCCACCTTTGCACGCACATGCTTTAAACAAGAATTTGATTACTGTTACCTTCCAGAAAAGAACATAGCTAGGGAGCTCTGAGATTTTTTACTTCCTTCTAGTCAAATGTGGAGGGAGATGTTTGGTCTTATTGCTCCTCCGGTGTGCAGTTCCATAAGAGCAGGCGTTGTTAGAGGAATGTGTGACTTATACTGGTCACTTGGAAGAAATGAAGAAGACTGGCTTTTGAGGTTGCACTCTGGGAAAGGGCGATAGAATGGTTGACTTTTTATAAGTCTCAAAGGAGGGAATATATAGTAGATTTTTATATATCAAATGTTGAAAAGTACTAATATAGAATAGCCTGGACTTTGTGTGACCCAGGAGAAGGCATATGAGGTTACTAGAAGCCTGGACTTTGTCTGACCCAGAGGAGGGCATATGAGGTTACTAAAAGTGCTGATGTTACAAACAACATGCTGTGTCCTCAGCTGAAGCAGAGACATTGATACAAGAAAACTCTGGGAAGCACACCAAAGTTAAAGATTAACACAACCAATAATCACAGTAACTATATTATGCTCAGATTGTGATTTATTATTCACTCAGAATGTATACTTTCATGATAAATGAATTTAAAATGTTATTTTTTTTAAATGGATTAAAAGCCAGGTTCCCACCATTAAAAGAGGTCAGAGGCTCTGTGAAATAATGGTGGAAAACAGAATCCATTGGATACAAAAGATATTAAGAGGGTGTTGACGGGAGGTAATGCTAGATAACAAACTGTATAAGAAAGGAGGGTTTGACAAAAAGAGTCAGATCTCAGCTGACGTCTTGGGTTTGTTGTTTTGCTCAATAAACTCTAAACTTTGACACCTGGAACTCCTGACTTCGTTTTGTTTTCTTACAGAGAGGGGAGAACACTCCACAAAACTGCCAGAGTGCTGACTAGAACCAAGTAATATGATCATATTAGCCCCATTTTATCATCGTTACATTGGCTACTTGTTAAATTTCATATTACTTGTAAAATTCTGTTAACTACATACAAAGCTTTGAATGGTCTAGCTCCACAGTACTTAAGTGACCTTCTGACATGCTATATTTCATCACGTTCTTTACAATTACAAAATTCTGGCTTGTTAATAGTTACTAGAATATCAAAATCCACATAAAGAGGTAGATCCTTTTCCTATTTGGCTCCTAAACTATGGAATAGTCTTTCTAACAGATGTAAGGGTAAAATATATTGGCATCAAAACTTTTTACAAAATCCGTGACAGCGCAAGGATCACCAAAGACATCTTATTCTGTTTTACTGGTGCTTGCGTAAAACGAAAAGGTCGTTGTCAGAGAGAGAAACTTTAAAATTTCACTATTTCACTATTGAGATGCCTGTCTGATTGTTGAAAAGTCTGGCGAATAGTGAGAATGTTTCTCTGACGCAAGGAGTCTTCGGTCTGTGCGTGTGTTAAGCCATCACATTAATTTTCAATGAGAGCACAGCGATTTCTGGTGACACGAGCTGTCGTGACCATTGGCAACAGAGATTGCCATGAGAAGCGACAAGACAAGTTTCAACTTTATGCAAATGACGAGCAACTTTTGTGAGCGACTACCAATGAGAGTGAAGACGGAGGAGCTTACACCATCCTTCTCCAGGCAGGGGGCAAATTCCAAACGGAAGTGAGCATCCCTATGCCCTACTCCCTCTGAAGGGCTGAGCCCTTGAAGTGGGAACTCTGAAGGAAGCAGGGCACTCACGTCTCATGTATGGCCATTTGGAACACCCTTGATGAAGGGAGTAGTGAAAGACATACGTACATACATATTAATATAATGCCAATATTAGTTATTTTTGTGCAGTGCAGGTCATGGTTTAAGATTAGTAAACTAAGTAAGTGTTATGTTCCAGTGTTTAAAAAAAATAATATTTTTTATGAACTGTAAGATTAATGACTTGAAGTCCATCCTGGATTAACTGCAGAAGTTCACATGGATGCAGTGTCATTTGTTAGTTGGCTGATGAAGGCTTTTGTAGGCAATTAATTGATAGTCTCTGTATTCCATTTCAAGAGTGTAGTCCATCAATAGACAAAGGTGATGCAGGCAGATATCAATGAGGTGCATCGCAGATCAAATGGTGAGGTTCAGTGGGGTCCATCCTAAATCTAAGGTTCAGGCAGTGGCATATGAAATATCTGATGTCTTACAGTTGGGAGTTGGCATCAGTGATGTCTGGTTAGCACTGGCTGCATTTAGTTGTCATCACTCAGAGACACATAGCAGTGAAGTCCGACACCAAGCAGGAACAGAGCTGGATCTGGCTGGCTCTGGTAACATTGGTATATGAATCCCGAGGTTGACACATGGAAACAAATATAATAATATTAGCATAGATGTCATTCAATTTTATGTAGAGTTATAGATCATGATAGATGTTTCTGGTTCCAGCAGACCTAACTAAAACAGCCTAATTTTGAGTTGATGAATAAATTAGGTGTATGCCTGGCTAAATAGATGAGTCTTCAGTCTAGACTTAAACTGTGTCTGCGTCCCGAACACTGTGAGGAGAGCAGCTCTGGCAGCACTTGTGTACGTATCTCTCATCCTGTTCATCTTTTTGATCAGTTGAACAGTGGTGTTCTAATGGCGTATCAAATTGAAGTCTTTAATGACAGATTTTGTATCCAGGCAAAAAAAAAAAGCATGGGTTTACCCTGTGTACATTAATGTTTGTACATTATGCGGTAAAAACAAATTGACTAGTTGAGGTCAAATTTAGCACAATTTACCTTACAAATGATGAACAAGTGGAGGATGTTGCATGCTAGAATCCTACAGTGATCAGCAGGTCTGCTAAGAACAACCGACCTCTTCTGGTGGATAGTTGCAATAACATTATAGCATGAATGCAATCTTTTTGTCTAATTAACAGTTTTTATTGATTCACTGACAAAAAAAGCTAAACATATATTCACAGAATCAACATTTAACTCCGACTATTACCCCTCCCAATCCCCAACCCCACCCTGACCCTCAACAAACATTCCTGTGGTCACACATGAGTATACACACACACACAAAATAATAATAATAATAATAATAAAATAATAATAATAATAATAATAATAGTAATAATAATAATCACACACATTTAAAACTATACTTCTCTCTCCACTGCCCATCCCCGAGAGCCCTCCAAGAAGGCCAAATAGCTGCCCCATTTCCCATCAAATGAATCTAAGTTCCCCAGCCTTCTACATGACATTTCCTCGAATGCCGCCACCCTCCCCATCTCTGTGCACCACTCTTTACATGAGGGCACTCCAGCCGACTTCCATCCCCTTAGAACAATCAGTCTGCAGATCATAACACTGGCTAGGACCCAATTATTTATGTCTTTATCCCCTATATTAATGACCACCCCATCACCTAAAATACAGAGTCTAGGGCAAAATAAAATCTGAGTGCCCAATACGTCACACATAAAACTCTGAACATTCAACCAAAATTCTTGGAACTTAACCACCAAAAAACATGGGTTGTGTCTCCATTTTCTGATTGGCATCGCCAGCAGGTGGGTGTGTCTTTCAGACCATGCCTATACAATCTAGAGGGGGTCCAATAGAATTGATATAAAATCTTAAATTGCATAAGATGCACCCTTGCATCTCTAGATGTAGACTTGACATTTTTTAGAATCCTAGCCCACACTCCCTCCTCCAATACCAAGTTTAAATCTTTCTCCAATAATCTCTTGATAGAAGTTAAAGCTCCATCCCCCAGCCTCTGATTTAGCAGGGAGTAATACACTGAAGCCTCATGACCTTTTACAAAAGCAGTAATCACCATTCCCAGAGTAGCTGCCGCTTTAAGGGGGAGTATGCTACTCCCAAAAATAGTACAGAGCAGGTGGCATAACTGTAAATACCTGAAGAATTGAGACCTGAGAATCCCAAAATGTTGAACCATATTTTCAAAGGATCTCAACACTCCACTGTCATATAGGTCACTGAGCGTATTAAGCTCCCTCACAATCCAGTCTGACCAGCAGAAAGGGGACTTATTAATACATAATTTTGAGGTTCAGCCATATGCTCGAGGCAACATTTAAATAAATGTCCGAATTAAACACTCTGGACACTTTTGTCCATACCGAATGCAAATGCAAGATAACGGGGTGTAACTTAACTTCTCAGATTTGTTGATAGAAAGGCTTTGCAATGGCGAAATAGGGGCAAGAACTTCCTGTTCAATACAAAACCAAGGAGGGGCTCTCTCAGGTGGAAGCAACCAATGAGCCAGCTGTCTGAGACCAAATGCATAATAATAAAACAAAATGTTGGGTAGGCCTAGCCAATCTTTGTCAATCAGCCCATGCAACTTATTAAAATGTAATCTGGGACGTTTACCATTCCAAATGAAGTAAGAGAGGGGGACATCTATAGGGAGAGATTGTAGCAGGTAGATTAATTTTGGAATACAATTCATTTTAATAACATTAACCTTCCCATTCATCGATAAATGTAATGAAGCCTACCTGCCCACATTGCTCGAAAACCTTTTTATTAAAGGGTCAAAATTAACTAACTATATCACACAAATTTGCTGGGAATAAAATACTCAAATACTTAATGCCCTGTTTGGGCCACTGGAAGGCGCCCAGCTGAAAAGCCGTTACCAGGCAGTATGCTGTCAGAGCCAAAGCTTCGGATTTAGACCAATTAACTCTGTATCCTGAGAACTTAGAAAAGGAATGAATAATTCTGTGGAGGCAAGGCATAGATCTAGTAGGGTCGGAGACGAATAATAAAATATCATCTGCGTAAAGTAAAAGCTTATGCACCATCACCACTGGAAAAATCCTCCTCCTTTCTTATTGTGGCTGCTAATGGTTCCAGGGCAAGACAGAACAATAATGGTGAAAGAGGGCAACCCTGCCGGGTGCCCCTATCTAGAGTAAAATAATCTGAAATTAATCTATTTGTTTGTACAGCCGCTACTGGGTGTCTAAAAAGTAACTTAATCCATCCAATAAAAGTATTCCTGAACCCGTAGATTTCCAAAATCTTAAAAAGATAATCCCATTCTACCATATCAAACGCCTTTTTGCCGTCAAGTGAGATGGCAGCGACCGGAGTCTGATCATTTGCCACTGACCACATGATATTGATGAAACACCTAATGTTATCAGAAGAGCTACGGCCCTGAATAAACCCCACCTGATCTGAATGTATAAGAGATGTCATAACTTTACTTAATCGGTTAACCATAATTTTTGACAATATTTACGTCTAGCTTGATCAGGGAAATTGGATGGTAACACTTACATGCACTTGGATCCTTGTCCTTTTTAAGAATCAGACTGAGACTGGGTTTACATTAGTTTCACACTCATGCTAACATTGGCTATAGATAAAATTACTCTGACGTCACACTGCAGGAAACCCCGTTCCCAGGCTCATACGAGCAGCAGATTTCAGTGGTGGAAATAGGCAGCGCTGCAGTTTCAATAATCTTTTAAGCTTAATAGAATGTATTTTAATGTTAATAAAAGTTATTATAAAGGAATATCTATGGTTTACAGTGAAGAAAGTATGTGGGTTCTTTTCTGAAATATCGGCAAAACAAGTTTAAACTTGTTTCAGTGAGCCTGTATGATTATGTCGGACATGTAACAGGTTGATGAATACACATCCTCATGTTTAACACACTTCTAAAGCCTAAGAATTTGGGTACTTAGAAATAAAAACTACCATCAGACATACAACATTTGTCTTAACTGCTTTTATTAATTACCCACATACAATAAATAATAATATTCTTACTTCAGTATGAACATATTCCATATCAAAACTTAATAACAGCCATTTCGATTGAACAATATTATTTACTGCATTCAAAATAATGCAAAGACATAATTTTCGCAGTATGACATTATTTTTATTCACTTATCCTTTCACAAACAGTAGTCCATGTTTTGCGGTGGTGGAGATGGGGCCCGTTCCTCCTGTTATATCGTATATGGTGATCTTGATCTTATAATCGTTAGATCATATTTGACCTTATATCTGTCACAGCGACAGCATTTTGGAAATTAAAAACAGGCGTTTGTGATCAGAGTTTGCATGATTTCTTCATAAAAAAGTTCGTATTAACCAACAGCTGCTGCGGGTCAGTTGTGTCTAATAGAGCAGACACGATAACAATGACGGTGACCCGTGAATTATCATCATTTATGTAAAATCCTGAGTTTTTCCTGATGCAATGATCTGGTGGAAATTTAAAGAAGCTCTAATCTCCAATAATCTGTGGACAGGGTTGTGGAGTAAGGAAATACATGTAACGGGAATACGTATTTAAAATACAAAATATAAGTAACTGTATTCCACTACAGTTACAATTTAAATAATTGATATTTAGAATACAGTTATATTCATAAAGTATTTTGATTACTGAAGAGATTACTTTGCATTTTATTGTCATTTGTTTCATTTAATATTTAGTGCTTTCAGGTGGAAAACATATATACATATAAATGATGTGATCCAAAGTGCATTTGAACAGCGGTGAAACACTTTCTTATGATGTGTTACTTTCATACGAGCAGACAAAGAAGTATGTTTGAATTTTTGAAGACCTTTGATATTAGGGCAAAAATCATATATTTGTTAAAAAAACATTTTTTAATTGTTTTCCTGTAAAAATATCTAAAAATCCTTAAAACAAGATCAGTTATATTTATCTTGTTTTAGAAATAACACTGCATAAGATATTTAGGTTTTTCAGAGAATGTATTTTTAACATGTATTTTGTCTTACTGTACTGGCAGAGTTTTTATAGTCAAAACAAGTGAAAAAATCTACCAGTGCTGAAGAAGTAATCCAAAGTATTTAGAATAAACTACTTACCTTAATCTTTACTCTGTTTGAGACATTTGAATTGTAGATGTTTACTTATCAGTGTAATGACTCCCCTGCTCTTACTTGAGCCAGCACTATAAAAAAAATGCCCACCGCATATCTTTCCAGATTTTTCAGCTTCCTGCGGGGAAAGGTGCGTTTCTTGAAGAGACACTATATCATATATCTTATGCTTAAGAAGAGAAATAACCTTCTTTCTTTTTATGGGGTGCCCCAACCCATTCACATTCCATGTGAAAAGAGACAATCCACTCATAATAACATTTGATATTTTGACATGTAAGAAAAAATAGATTGTGTGTCAAAAACAGGATTATAAAGACCACATTCCAACATTAGTGCAACTGTCAGTCCCCGAACATTCCCCAGAACCAAACAAACAGAAAAAAGAAAAATGTGTGCATTAACCCCACGCACAAAGGCGCCAACTGGCATCTATCCCTCCAAACTCAAACAGTCCATGTATGCCTACGAGAGCCCCTGCAACAACTTTGCTGTCAGATTGCTCAAGTCTGATCTTTCTAAACAAATTTTGTGAGACAGAATTACACAGCAAAATATAATCTATAAAACTCCAGCCAATAGGCGGACTAAGCACAAAGAGCATGTAGATTCATCCAGAAAACCGTCCTGAAGGTGTGTTGCTCTACAAAAAAACTCCAGCCGCTAGGCAGAACCAGCACAAAAAGAGCACAGAATCTTCAAACAGTCAAGCAAATGTTCAGTGAGCCAGTCCATTCGGCTGCATTCGAGTACCACAAAGTGACTTACTCAATCCATTGGCTTTATGAAGGACATCGCTTGTGTGGGCATGTGAATGTTTTATGGCCATCCTAAGCATCTATTCTCAATTTGGCCAGGAATATCAGTGCAAATGCGATCTTCCATTGATGTAAAAGTTTCTTGCATTCCTTGAATCGATCACGTTTCTCTCTTGTCGAGTTCGCAAAGTCTGGGAACAAGAAGATGCTGTGGTTCTTCCAAGAAACTCCTCGCCTCGTGTAATACAAGATCTTTATCAGGTGATCTCAGAAATTTGGCCAGAACTGATCAGGACCTGTCTCACCCTGTGAGCTCGCTCGATTTCCAGCTTATGGCCAGCTATGTTGAGCAGACTCAGAAAGAGCCCATCCAGGAATTCCACCATATCCCGTCCCTCCACTCCCTCTGGGACCCCCACGATACAGATGTTATTCCACTGGCTACGGTTTTCCATGTCCTCCAATTTCTCCCAGACATGCTCCAAATCCACCATGGTCAGTAGCGGATTAGCAGATAATTCCCTCTCTGATGGCTCCAGATAATTGATCCATTTCTCGACATCCCCCACTCTTGTGACCACATCAGTAAATTTTGCCTCCATGGCAGTGATCGATCGATGTATCACAGCAAGATCTTCCAAGTCAGCAACGACCTTCATCAGCATTGCCGACATGTTCAACATCTCTCACCGCATTTCCCACGCTTCCCTGACCAAATCGACTCCCTGGCTCGGGGCCTGCTCGGGTGCATAAGCTTGAGCACGTTAGTGTCTTCTAATGTCTCCAGAGCCCGAGGATCTTTAATTCTTTTACATATTGTCCTCCTAGAACAGTTATAGGAACAGAGTGTGTCGAATCTCACCAGTTTATGTTATAAAAGGTATTAAAACTAGCAAAGTGCGCAGTCGCCGTTCACACGTCCGATCCTCGCATGACGTCACGTGACCATCAGCATGAATGCAATCTTTACATAATCCTTTTTTCAATTAACTAAAATCAATCCTCAGACTTGTCCGACGGGCCATATTCAATGACAGTTGAGCTGGGCCACCAGTTGCCCATCCCTGACTTGCATTGTAAGTCCCTCACTATGAGTCAAAATAATTATGAGTCAAAGGTATGAGTCAAAATAATTTTTTGTGGTAATCAATATCATGCTACAAACGCTGTCAGTTGAGCTTAACTTGTATTGAATCCATAATATCCCCTTAATGTCATTATTAGTGGTAATAACTGTCAATTGCATGACACAGGTTGTCATGTACTGTCAACATGGTAGCGCTCATGAGGGGCAACTCACTTCATGTAAAATTAAACAGCTTTTATTGGTTTTCTGATATGACTGGAGTCTTCATCTCATGTGAGTGTACATCATTTTCAACATATTTCTAAAAATGTATATTCATGTCATTATGTGTAAAACTTTTGTCACATAATATTTTGTATGGATAGTATGTGAATACATAAAAAAAATTCTTTAGCCTATTTTTAAGGTTTATGCATTTCAATTTCATAACAAAATTCCATCAAATTGCATCATGTAATGTTTAAAAAAATGTTATTAATACAACTAATAAAAATTAATTGTATTTTCTGACTTTTTTGCCATTGACATGGACGTGCCATAACAAGTCACATAGAGGTTAAAATGTGAGATCTGACGAACTGAGTTGTAAACTGATAAATCTATTTTATCCATCATATAAGTTTAGATTTCCCTGATATGTAGTTGTTACATCCTCAGCGCCTGCCATCTCCCCCAAACGCCACCAGAGGTCGCCATCACCTGAGTTTTAACATTTCACGAACTACAGTCTACAATTCTGAGCGTTATTACTATCATTGATTACCCTGTGTTTGACTCCTGCCTGTTCTCCGAATTCCCCAGCCTTCTTGTGAGTGTTTTGGATTTACTGCCTGTTTATTGGATTACCCCTCTGCCTATCGGACTTACTTTGTTTGACTTTCTGGACTGCTATCTGTGTACCGATCCCTTGCCTGCCTTTGTTTTTGCTCTTTGATTTGTTACTTTGTTTTTACTATTATTTGCCTTATTAAACTGCACATGGAACTTAACACTACTACCCTGGCATCTTTGCTACAGAAGACTTCGCCTAACCTAGATCCAGCAGCTTTTCAACAGTTACACGAGCTTGTTTCACCACAAGCAGCCATGCTGACTAGTCAACATCAGCAGCTGTGCAAGCTCACATCTATCACGGAAGAACTCTTCAAATCCGTGTAACCCAACCCATGTGTATCTCTGAAGGGGGTTTCCACTAGCAGTTCTGCCTGCAGCCCAACGGCCTCTACGGCTGTTGTTAATCCTCGACTCTCTCTTCCAGAGAAGTTTGATGGATCACCCAGTAAGTGTCGAGGATTTCTGTTACAATGTGAACTTTTTCTGTCGCAACTACCTCACATGTATCCCAACGATGAAGCTCGTGTTTCCTTCATTATATCACTGCTGTCAGGCAAAGCTCTAGACTGGGTTACGGCAGTTTGGAGTCAAGAAAACATCTTAAAGTGTTCTTCATCTCACTTCCTAACTCGCTTGCGGGAAGTTTGAGCACTCCGAGGGTGGTAAGGACCCTGGAGAATGTCTGTTGTGCCTAAAGCAGAATAATATGTCAGCCGCTGAATTTGCTTTATCATTCTGCACCCTAGCAGTACAAACCGTGTGGGTGGAGGATACATTAAAACTAAACCCTGACCTTCAAACGGAACTAGCATGTCGTGATGAGGGAAGATCCCTGGATGAATTCATCAAACTCGCCATTCGCCTGGACAACCTGATCAAAGCCGTCATCCAGTCAGCTCTCTACAATCAATTCCTTCTAACATCGCTGTTACCAGTCTTCATGAGCCCATGCAAGTGGGTCGTTCCTCCCTCACCACAGAAGAGTGACAACGCTGTCTTAGAGAGAGACCTTGTATCTACTGCGGACAGTCGGGACATTTACTGGCTGCCTAGGAAGGGGGCGCGACGGTGAGTTTTGAATTCTCTAATTTGATTCATATTGATCAGTTTCAATTGTCTGTCATATTGCATGTTCAGAATAGTGAACAGCAGATGTCAGCCATCTTAGATTCTGAGGCTGCTGGTAATTTCATTGACCAGGCCTTTGCCACGAATCTAAGATTGTCTTTTGTCCCTTGTGTCCCTCCATTACATGTCGCAGCGCTAGATGGACGACCCTGGGCTCCGGCAAGATTCAGCAGATAACTCAACCCATTCATCTCCAAGTTCGACTCTTTCATCATGAGGAAATTCAGTTCCTGGTCACTCACTCTCCAAAAAACCTGACTGTTCTTTGCTTACCATGGCTGAGACTTCACAACCCTGATATTTCCCGGAGAGATGGACAAATTACTCGTTGGAGTACCTCCTGTTTCCAGTCTTGCCTCAACCTCCCTGAACCCATCTCTCTCCCTCTGGTATGTACCACGACTATTCTCCCAGAAAAGGAGATGTCGACCCTGCCACAATGTTATTCGGATCTCCGGGAGGCATTCAGTAAAGCTAAAGCTACCCAACTTCCTCCTTACCTTTCCTGTGACTGTGCTATTCACCTTTTGCCAGGCTCCTCTCCTCCACGCAGACAAATTTACCCCTTATCTGAGCCAGAGACTAAAGCTATGGAAGAATACATAGCAGAATCCCTAGAAAGGGGTTTCATTCAACCATCCACCTCTCCAGCTTCGGCAGCTTTCTTCTTCATAGGATAGAAGGACGGGGATCTTCGTCCATGCATTGACTATCAAGGCTTGAACTCTGTGACCATCAAGTATCGCTACATCCTTCCTCCGATACCACCTGCGATAGAGCAGTTAAGAAACGCCAAAATCTACAATAAGCTGGATCTTTGTAATGCCTACAATTTGATCCACATCTGGGAGGGGGATGAATGGAAAACGGACTTCTCTACACACACTGGCCACTATGAATATCAGGTGATGCCTTTCGGACTTTCCAATAGTCCTTCTGTCTTCCAAGACTTCGTGAATCACATTTTCCATGACATTATTGGCAAGTGGGTTCTAGTCTACATCAATGACATCCTTATATTCTCATCTTCCCTCGATGAACATGTTCAACATATCAGAGTGGTACTCAACCATCTTTTGACCTGGTTCTAAGAACACCAAGGCCAACGCTCTGTCGTGCATTTATGATTCCTCCAGTGACAACAAACCTGTGAATTCCCTCATCCCACCTACTCTCATTGTTGCTCCCGTACAGTGGGATATCATGGCTAATATTACGCAAGCTCAGAACCAAGAACCCACTCCCGCTGGCTGCCCTCCTGACAAATTCTTTGTCCCCATTTCCTTACGGAACAGGGTTCTTCAGTGGGTTCATGACTCAACCTGCTCGGTACATCCAGGTGCTCAAGCTACATACAGGTTAGTGCAAAACCGGTTTTGGTGGGAAAACCTAGCCACTGAAGTAGCTGACTATGTTAAAAACTGCAATGTGTGTGCCACCACTAAATCTCTTCGAAAGCTCCTGTCTGGTCTCCTTCAGCCTCTTCCTGCCCCTCGACGTCCTTGGTCCCATATTGCAGTGGACTTCGTCACGGATTTACCCAACTCGCAGGGTTTCACTACCATCCTAACCATGGTGGATCGATTCTCTAAAGCCTGTAGATTCATCCCTCTGCCCAAACTTCCTTTGTCCATGGAATGTGCAGACAACCTGTTTCATTACGTCTTCCGCTTTTATGGCCTTCCTGAGGACATTGTCTCCGACCGTGGTCCCCAGTTCACCTCCCGATTCTGGTCCGCATTCTTTAAATTACTCAACGTCAACGTGAGTCTAACTTCTGGTTATCACACTCAATCTAATGGTCAAGTCGAACGGCTAAACCAGGACCTGGGTAAATTCCTCCGAGCCTACTGTCAAGTCAACCAACATGACTGGAACCATTTCTTACCCTGGGCTGAATATGCTCAGAACTCTCTGTTCAAACCTGCCACTGGAACCACACGGTTCAAATGCATCTTAGGGTTTCAACCACCACTCTTTCCCTGGTCCGGGGAACCTTCCGACGTTCCCGCTGTCGATGACTGGATGCAACGCAGCAAGGCTATCTGGGACCAAGCTCATGACCACCTACTACATGCCATTCGTCGACAAAGTGAACAAGCCAATCTCCATCACCGCCCAGGTCCCAACTATGCTCCTGGAAAATGGGTCTGGCTATCTACCCGAGATATTCGTCTAGGACTCCCGTGCAAGAAACTAAGTCCCAGGTATATTGGCCCTTTCAAAATTCTCAGTCAAATTAACCCTGTATCATTTAAACTTCAGTTCTCAAGACCCTCAGAGACCCCTTCCATTCCTCATTGACGGAGAAGAAGCCTTTCGGGTACACAAGCTCCTGGACTCTCCACACCGGGGTCGGACACTTCAATATTTGGTGGATTGGGAAGGCTACGGTCCCTAGGAACGTTCCTGGACTAATTCTGAGGACATTCTGGACCCTAATCTCATCACTGAGTTTCACCGCAATTTCCCTCATCGACCCGCTCCCAGAGGTCGAGGTAGACCCCGACGTAGACATCCTCCTCACATCAGGAGCCGTTCGTGGGGGGGGGGCTCTGTTACACCAGCAGCGCCTGCCATCTCCCCCGAACTCTGCCAGAGGTCGCCATCACCTGAGTTTTAACATTTCACAAACTACATTTCCCATAATCCTCCAGTCAGACTGATTACTCTTCCACCTGTATCACATTTAACCCTGTCTATTTAAGTTCCCAG
Organism: Myxocyprinus asiaticus; assembly: GCF_019703515.2. Lineage (NCBI taxonomy): Eukaryota > Metazoa > Chordata > Actinopteri > Cypriniformes > Catostomidae > Myxocyprinus > Myxocyprinus asiaticus. Next base: position 25,353,262 of record NC_059380.1, read on the forward strand.
TTTACACACATTCAACGCAAAGTCTTGTTTGCCTAGTCTACAATTCTGAGCGTTATTACTATCATTGATTAAACTGTGTTTGACTCCTGCCTGTTCTCCGAATTCACCAGCCTTCTTGTGAGTGTTTTGGATTTACTGCCTGTTTATTGGATTACCCCTCTGTCTATCGGACTTTGTTTGCTTTCTGGACTGCCTATCTGTGTACCGATCCCTTGCCTCCTTTGTTTTTGCTCTTTGTTTTGTTTGTTTTTACTATTTATTTGCCTTATTAAACTGCACATGGATCTTAACACTACTACCCCGGTGTCTTCGCTACAGAAGTATATTTGATGTTTCGATATCAGTCAATATTTTCACTTAAAGATTACAATGCGTGGCAAGCGCGACTCTGATGAAACAGGTGTTCTATTTAATAGTTTGCAGAGTTGGGGAATGTACATTCAAAAGTGTACTTACGTTATTGATGTTTCTAGCTGAGAGCGATCTCTTTCGCGCACACACATATAGCACGTGCACAGAGAGTGAGCGTGTGAGTGAGAGAGAATGTGTAAAAAAACAAAACAAAAAAAAAAACAAAAAAAAAAACGAACATACTTTAAAAGAATGTGCGCTCTGCCATTCTCAGCCAGAATGATCACATGAGGACACATAAAAACTGATATGCAGTATCAAATACACAGAACTGAATTCCGGACATTTTTAGCCAGTTTTGAAATGCTGGCTGGATGCTTTTACAGGTCTGAAAAAGAGGACATGTCCAGGAAAAAGAGTACATATAGTCACCCTTTTTTTTATTTACCTTTTGGAATATTTCTCCCCAAAATGCTAATTTTCTCATCATATACTCACCCTTAAGCTGACTCAAACTTGTATGACTTTCTTCTGCTGAACACAAAGATAATCTGATGGAGATATGATGTGAATATATCCATACAATGGAAGTCAGTGGTCATCACTTCCAAGCACCAAAAAGGACATAAAGGCAGCATAAAGGTAATTCATACGACTCAAGTGGTTTAATCCATGTCTTCTGAAGTGATTCAACCAGTTTAGAGTGAGAAACAGACCAACAAATCATGATTGTGCCAAGGAGACTGCAATGTCAAGATTTAGAGTACAAAAAATAATTACATTTTGGTTTTCCAGTTAGTAATATTTTCTAAAATATTAGTTGCTTCCACACGTTTTACAGTTCTGGTGCACTCTTTTTGTAAAACTCAATGCACAAGTCTTGGTTCTCAAAATAATTCTCAGTATGATTTTGTTTTGTGAACTGAAAAACAAAATGGTTTGGGATTTGGGGCTAATTATTTTTAGTGTGTAAGCAGTCAAGAAAAACTTTTAATTGAGGTGTAATATTGTGTTTGATTCTTCTTGAATTGCTGATTTTTCAGATAACCTAAATACACACAAAACTGAACTAATGTCTGTTATCAAGAGTAATTTATTAATATTATTTATATTAGAGCAATAAAGATAATTTAGGGGCACATCATCAGTGCCTTTTCTATTTCAAAAAGCTGATTGTTAAAGTAATTTTTAAAAAGATTTTAAACATTCAATTAGACACAATGTAATTTAGTGGTAAAAATTGTACTGTGCCATCTCATGCCAAATGTTAGATTTTTAATACATGTTGGGGTATAACATACCTTTAAAACAGTAACAGGGTTGACTATCAGGGTTAACAGTTTTCAGTTCATATACCCATAATTAGATTTATATTCAAGGGCATTACACTACAAGGTGTTTATTAGAAAGATAATTTAATGCTGCTATTCCTACAAATATCCATGTTTGAATTATCATTTGTTTCCTGTACAAAATCACAGTAACAGTGATGACCATTTATGATCGGCTCCCAGTGACTAACCTAACAAAATATAAGATAAAGTGATAAAAAAGAGAAGACACTTACTGTACTTCTATTTATAGATTTCACATCCTGAGAGAATGATGACGTCAATATGACAGAGTCATTCTTTATTTATGGTATTGTAATTTATTTTAATAAGTGGGAGTTATGATGGTAACAGAGTTGACATCTAACTTGGAGATGCAACTTTAAGTCTTAAAAAAAACATATGTCCACTAAAACATAAAATATGTAGAGAGAATAAATATACAAGCTTTTATTTCTTTATTTTTTTTTTTATCAAAATGTGCATATTTGCTAATACCAAAGATTAAAACATAGGGCTGGGGACAGGCCAAAAGGCATCCTCGTAATGAAAGAGGATGAGAAAAGCACTTAAATATAAAGTTACTGGATTTTTGCTAATAAATTATGCCTATAATAACAGCACATCATAAAAGTTGGCATCAGCAATTCGTTGTAAAAGTCATTGTTTACACATATATGTTAATGAGAGACACAAAAGGCAACAATTTCATTGAATGACCCTTTTCTACTTTTCATTTATTCCCTTTTGGACACTGGTTTTTGAAGGTTAAGGAGGAAACAAGGTCTGGCACTGCCCTCTGATGGTGAAGAGGCACATTAGAACAAGGATGTTCCATAAGAGAAGGGATGATGCCTCTTGAAATACAGAAATGAGTTATTGAAAAATACAACATAAAATACAAATTTTATCCATTTAAAAATCTGTAGTTAGAAATTACCATATATGCATATTTATGTACAGTACTGTGCAAAGGTTTTAGGCACTTGTGAAAAGTGTTGCATAGTGAGGATTTCTTAAAAAAAATAATGCCATAAATAGTTTTCATTTATCAGTTAACATCATACAAAGTCCAGTAAACATTAAAAAAAAAAAAAAAAAGCTAAATCAATATTTGGTGTGACCATCTTTGCCTTTAAAACAGCTCCAATTCTCCTAGGTACACCTGGACACAGTTTTTCTTGGTTGTTGGCAGATAGGATGTACCAAGCTTCTTGGAGAATTCGCCACGGTTCTTCTATCTATTTAGGCTGTCTCAATTGCTTCCGTCTCTTCATGTAATCCCAGACTGACTTGATGTTCAGTGGGGGGCTCAGTAGGGGCCATGCCATCTGTTGCAGGGCTCCCTGTTCTCCTGTTCTATTTTATTTGCAAAAGGAATGTTTTGGAGTGTAAAATGTATATTTCCTATTAACAAACTAAAGCTGAAGATATAAAAAACCATCTGAAGACTAATCTTTTTGTGAAACATTTGCCTAAAACTTTTGAACAGTACCGTATGTGGTCTGGCATTATTCTCATTACTATACATGAAATAAAAAATAAATAAAAAAACTTTCTTTTTCAGTTAACTTATGAAAGAGTCAGGGAGGATATCTGCATGGATGGAAAGATGCAATTAATATATATGTGTATTTCCCATCATTGTGTGATCTATGAGATCATTGCATGCAATGTCTTAAAGTTTATTTTGATGTAAATTGATCTAATACCTGCTGTAGATCATTTTTTAAACATTGTAAATTTATGTAACTAATGAAAATCCCTAAAATGATCACGTTTGCATTTGTTATTTTCAGTTTTGTTCAAGGTGATTAAAACAAAAGTTTTTCAACACCTGTCCAATAACTGAAAGGATAGTATTTCGGGTAAATAAATAAATAAATAATCTGTTACAGGGGCTAAAGCCCCCCCCATGAAACACAGATTTTCTTAAGTGGGGCGAATAGATTTGACGTGAAGAATGTTCAAAGTGTGCTCACAATGACTGATCCAATCACAATGGAGATTTATTTGTTAAAGGATACTTGAGATGTCATGAAATGTCGAATGTGTTTAAAATGAACAGCAAATGGTTATTATAAATAAGCATTATCTTAATTTGTTACTCAAAAAGCATCTTGCTGTCTCAAAAGTAATTACATTAGTTGACAAACTTTTGCACTATAACCTTTGCTCCTATGTGTACACAATATAATAATAAAACCCCAGTGGGCCATTTACTGCAAGTGTGGGGTAGAAGGCCCCCTTGCCACCTTTATTATTATTATTATTATTATTATTATTATTATTATTATTATTAATAATTGTAATCAAAACAACCTTCTGTTAATATTTATTTTCACACAAATGATGTTGCTCCATCAATATTAAATAAAAAGAAATCTTTTTTTTTTTTTAATCTTGATATATTTTGTGTACAGACAAAAAGCTAATTTTTCTTAAAGTGTGCCTTTAGCCCTTTGTACCCTATTATTTGTATGCTTTGTTGAGATTGGCTTTAGCCACAGTAAGTAAATGCTGATGTCAAAGAACAATTAAGATCTGTTTCTTTTGAGGTGCTTTTGAGTTGTCTCTTTTGAATTGCATTTATAGACTACTGTAAATTCAAGCTCAAATACTGTAGTACTTATGCCTAATAAAGAAGCATTTTTTCTCAGTATACTGCATCTTTTTGTTTTCACTGTTTAATTTTTTTGTTATTTTGCAGTGAAAATCTTGACGTCCGGTGTACGTTAATGAAAGCTAAGAGAGAAGCTCATACACAGTGGCATGGTGTTCACATGACAACTTGCATTGTTTTTAGAGCTAAATAATCAAGTTCTCACGTGAAATGCACAAGTCACTGTGAACAATCTTATCTCATAGCGTTCATGAACATGCAGTGGACATCAAGATTTTCACTGAAAAATTACTTACAATTTAACCCCTTTTTTCTTTTTAAATCATATGCCTTCATAAGACTTGGAACATGACACGCAAGTCACATAAACTTCTTTTTTGATACTTTTGGGTCACTGGCATTGGGAAAAGTGGGGTAAGATGAGCCGATTTTACACATGTTGTCTCCTACACAAGGAAATATTAGACAAGGGTAAAATAAACAGAGCTATCTTTATTTCAAGGTGTCTGCTATCACTTGATATTATAAGAATAACTGTGACAGTAACTGTAAAATTATTAGAGAGCTAAGTATTACTTTTTACACAAAAAAGAACAAATTAACACATAATACATCCTAATGTGTATAAATTCAAACTAGCAAACATTAATTATAACAATGTTGGGAAGAAATATGCAAGTGCATGTTATGGCTTCTTAAATAGGCATCATAAATGGGTTTCACTATATATAGGAATAATTTTGATGTAAAGTGCACTTAAACCAAGTTAACTGGTCTAAGATATAAAAAAATTTTTTTTTTAAAAAACACTGCCCTAAAGATCTATGCACATTGTACAGTATATTTCACAGCAAGCACATTTATAGGCTTTCATCATTACCCCATCAAGTACACAATCTATTGTACTATGATATTGTAGGGGGGTTTAAAATTATTTATTTTATTTATTCATTTTGCAAAAACAGCACCAAAGCGTTCATTTCTGGTGATTTTAGGAGCATCATCTGAACATTTTCTTTAGTAGCCTAGATGAATTGTGTAGTATTAATGAATGGACTAAAAACATATTGTCACCACAGTACAAGTTGAAGTTTATCAAAATTACCTTTCTCAAAAGCCTGCTGTGGCAGTATCATGGTACAGTGATGGGTCACACTTTATACTAGGTGGCCTTAACTACTATGTACTAACATTTAATACAATAAGACTATGTATTTATTTACTGTGTAACTACATGTTGTTCTGCAAAATTCCCAAATTTGCTGCTATTGAGGTTGAGGTACGGGTAGGTTTAGGAATAAGGGTAGGGTTAGGGGTTAGAATTAGAGTTAGGTTTTGGGGTAAGGGTTGGGTTAGGGGTTAAGTTAACAGAGTAAATACAAATGTAATTAAATGTATGTACTTTAAATGTAATTACAATGCAACAACATGTATGTACATAATAAGTACATTGTATCAAATGGTTAAATACATAGTAGTTAAGGCCATTTAATATGAAGTTGGTCCCAGTGATGGTACAATACAGTAAAACCTTGCTATTTTTATTATATACAGTAGGCGTATATCATGGTATTCATATGGAAGGCTACTCCAAAAAACATGTCCAAAAAACATGGTATTGGTTTGGTTTTGGTACTTTTAAATGCTTTCATGGAATGTAAATATTTTGATACACTTTTATTTAGAAAGTATCTTTACCGAGAGTCACGTGACGCCATGTGAGGTTCGGACGTGTGAACGGCGAGCTCTGTGCACTTTGCTAGTTTTTAATTCTTTTTATGTCATAAACCGGTGAGATTTGATACACCCTGCTACATAACTGTTCTATGAAGTCAACATGTCAAAGAATTCAGAATCTTCAGGCTCTGGAGATATTAAAAGACACTTACATGCTCAGGCTGATACCCCAGACAGGGCCGTAGACCAGGGACTCAATTTGGATGGTGCGGCAGGAGAAATTCAACACCAACTGTCGAGCATGTCTGTAATGCTGGCGAAGGTCGTGGCGGACTTGGAGAATCTTGCTGTAATATGTCGATCGATTATTGCGATGGAGGCGAAATTCACTGAGTTGGTTACAAGAATCGGGGAGACGTCGAGAAATGTATCGATTATCTGGAGTCAGCGGAGAGGGAATTAGCTGCTAATCCACTAGCAACCAAGACAGATTTGCAGTGTGTCTCAGGAAAGTTGGAAGACCTTGAGAATCGTAATCGGTGAAACAACGTCCAATTGTTGGAATTCCTGAGCATGAGGAAGGCTGAGATATGGTGAAAGTCCTAGACGAGTTCTTCCCGAGTCTGCTCGACATAGCAGGCCATAAGCTGGAAATCGAGCGAGCTCACAGAGTCCTGGCATGGAGATTCTGGCCAAATTTCTGAGATCATCCAATAAAGATCTCGTGTTATGCGAAGTGAGGAGTAAAGGAAGGATTTCTTGGAAGAACCACAGCATTTTCTGGTTCCCAGACTTTGCAAATTCGACAAGAGGGAAACGTGATCGATTCAAGGAATGCAAGAAAATCTTACATCAATGGAAGATCGCTTTTGCACTGATGATTCCAGCTATATTATATTATAAACTATATTTAAGATGCAATATATAGAGAAAAGGTAAACTAACTGGTTTTAATAAAGGAGCTGTACAGTTGTGCAAAATATGTTCAGTTGTGCATAGATGTGCAAAATATGTGCAGAATATGAACCATAGAATGTGCAAATGTTCACTGTTCACAGTTGTTCAAAGTTCACAGAAAAGTTCACAGTTTGAGTATAATAAAAAGTGCAATAGACCAGATAAATGTTCTTTAAGTTGACGCAAGACAGATGTGGAAACTATGTTAATGTAATGTGTAGTGTCTATGGAGGTGGGATAAGAGACAGTGTCAGGGGGGGTCCTAGGCCTTGTTTATGAGGCCAGCTGCAGATGGGAAGAAACTGTTCCCGTGGTATGTGGTTTTGGTCCTGATGGACTGTAGCCTCCTGCCAGAGGGGAGTGTCTCAAAGAGATTGTGTCCTGGGTGGGAGGGGTCAGCCACAATATTTTCTGCCCACCTCAGGGTCCTGGAGGCATACAGGTCCTGGAGAGATGGCAGATTGCAGCCAATCACCTTCTCAGCAGAACGAATGACACGCTGCAGTCTGCTTTTGTCCTTGGCAGTGGCATCAGCATACCAGATGGTGATTGAGTAAGTGAGGATGGCCTCAATGTTGGAGGTGTAGAAGTGCACCATCATTGTCTTCGGCAGGTTGAACTTCTTCAGCAGCCGCAGGAAGTACGTCCTCTGCTATGCTTTTTTATTTAGAGAGCTGATGTTCAGCTCCCACTTGAGGTCCTGGGAGATGATGGTTCCCAGGAAGCGGAAGGACTCCACAGTTTCAACTGGAGAGTCACACAAGATGATGGGGGTGGGTGGGCCTGGGTTCTTTCTGAAATCTACGACCATCTCCACTGTCTTCACAGCATTGAGCTCCAAGTTGTTCTGACTGCACCAGGTCACCAGATGATCAATCTCCCGCCTGTAAGCGGACTCGTCCCCACCAGAGATGAGCCCAATGAGGGTGGTGTCATCCGCAAACTTCAGGAGCTTGACAGACTGGTGACTGGAGGTGCAGCTGTTAGTGTACAGGGAGAAATAGAGGTAGAGGGGAAAGAACACAGCCTTGATGGGAACCAGTTCTGATGGTCCAGGAGTCAGAGACATGATTTCCTAGCCTCACATGCTACCTCCTATCAGTCAGGAAGTCTGTGATCCACCTGCATGTGGAGTCAGGCACACTCAGCTGGGAGAGCTTGTCCTACAGCAGAGCCGGGATGATGGTGTTGAAGACAGAGCTAAAATCCACAAACAAGATCCTGCCGTAAGTTCCTGAGGAGTCCAGGTGCTGGAGGATGAAATGGAGGGCCATGTTAACTGCATCGTCTACTGATCTGTTAGCTCTGTAGGCGAACTGCAGGGGGTCCAGGAGAGGATCAGTGATGGCTTTGGGGTGGGACAGCACAAGGTGCTCAAATTACTTAATTACCACAAAGGTCAGGGCGACAGGTCTGAAGTCATTAAGTCCTGTGGTCCTTGTTTTTTTCCTTGTTTTTTAAGTCCCTCATTTCATCTGTTGTGGATTGCTCAATTGGAAACATCTTAAGTCTCAGATCACGCCCTGGTGAGTTTAGAGGTGTTGCCACATACGGAGAAAAAGAAATCATATAGTTGCCGCTTTAATGTATCCCTTTTGCAAAATCCTGATTTCCAACAAATGTTAAAGGCTGAAATCAATGTTTATATGGAGACCAACTGGTCCTCAGCGTTCTCTGTGGGCATGGCTTGGGAGGCACTTAAGGCGGTTCTTAGGGGTCGGATCATACAGAATGCCTCATTCATCAAAAAATCCAAAGCACGAGAATTTATGGAGTTGGAAGTGAATATTAAAAGTGCTGAGGCAGAACTGAAGTGCCGAATGTCGTCTGATGGCCTCAGAGAATTTAACCAATTGAAATTTTGGTTATTCAGGGCAAGACAGTCATACTTTGAGTCAAGGGACAAAGCAGGGAAGCTTTTGGCTAGATATATAAAGCAGAGAGAGTCTTTTTCTACCATTCCCTTAGTGAAATCTGCTGGTGGTGAAATATTTACCTCAGCCATTGATATTAATAATGCTTTTAAAGAATTCTTGATTTTTATATTTCCACATCTTCGTCTACCGATGAAGATATTAGAAACTTTGTGGAACCATTAGAACTCCCTAAGCTGTCAACTGAGCAAAAAAATTCTCTTGATTCTGAGACAACCTTGGAGGAGCTTGACGAGGTAATTAAGGCCTTGCCTACATTCAAGGCTCCGGGGCCAGATGGCTTTGCCACTGAATTTTTTAGATCTTATGCTACAGAATTGGCTGCACTTTTGTTAGAAGTTTATATGGAATCATTGAAGAATGGAAAGCTTCTGCCAACCATGACACAAGCCCGATCAGTCTGATTCTTAAAAAGGACAAAGATCCAAGTGAGTGTAAGAGTTATCGTCCAATTTCCCTGATCCAGCTAGACGTAAAAATATTGTCAAAAATTCTGGCTAACCGATTAAGTAAAGTTATGACATCTCTTATACATTCAGATCAGGTGGGGTTTATTCAGGGCTGCAGCTCTTCTGATAACATTAGGTGTTTCATCATTATCATGTGGTCAGTGGCGAATGATCAGACTCCGGTCGCTGCCATCTCACTTGATGCCGAAAAGGTGTTTGATATGGTAGAATGGGATTGTCTTTTTAAGATTTTGGAAATATATGGGTACGGGAATACTTTTATTGGATGGATTAAGTTACTTATAGACACCTGGTAGCGGCGGTACAATCAAATGGATTAATTTCAGATTATTTTACTCTTTCCCCATTATTATTCTATCTTGCCCTGGAACCATTAGCAGCCGCGATAAGAAAAGAGGATGATTTTCCAGGGGTGATAGCAGGAGGTGTGGCGCATAAGCTTCTGCTTTACGCAGATTATATTTTATTATTCATCTCTGACCCTACTATATCTATGCCTTGTCTCCACAGTATTATTAATTCCTTTTCTAAATTCTCGGGATACAGAGTTAATTGGTCTAAATCTGAAGCTTTGACTCTGACAGCACACTGCCCGATAATGGCTTTTCAGCTGGGCACCTTTCAGTGGCCCAAACAGGGCATTAAGTATTTGGGTATTTTATTCCCAGGAAATTTGTGTGATTTAGTTATAGTTAATTTTGACCCTTTAATAAAAACGTTTTTCGAGCGATGTGGGCAGGTGTGCTTTATTACATTTATTGATGATTGGGAAAGTTAATGTTATTAAAATGAATTGTATTCCAAAATTCAACTTCCTGCTACAGTCACACCCTATAGATGTCCCCCTCTCTTATTTCGAACAATTTTATAGCATAGCGAAGTCCTTCATTTGGAATGTGAAACGTCCCAGATTACATTTCAGTAAGCTGCATAGGCAGATTGATATAGGTGGGCTAGGCCTACCCAAGATTTTGTTTTATTATTATGAGTTCTGTCTCAGACATCTTGCTCATTGGTCGCTTCCACCTGAGAGAGCCCCTCCCTGGTTTTGTATTGAACAGGAAGTTCTTGCCCCTATTTCACCATTGCAAAGCCTTTCTATCAAACTAATTGGAGAAGTTAAGTTACACCCCGTTATCTCGCATTTACACTCAGTATGGACAAAAGTGTCCAGAGTGTTTAATTCATACATTATTTAAATGTTGCTTTGAGCTTATGGCTTAACCCCAAATTTTGTATTAATAAGTCCTCTTTCTGCTGGTCAGAGTGGATTGTAAGGGGGGGTTACTACATTCAGTGACGTATATGAGAGTGGAGTGTTGAGATCCTTTGAAAATCTGGTTCAACATTTTGCGATTCCCAGATCTCAGTTCTTATGATATTTACAGCTGTGACACCTGCTCTGTACTATTTTTGGGAGTAGCATACACCCCACTAAAGCGGCAGATACTCTGGGAGTAATGATTACTGCTTTTGGAGAAGGTCATGAGGCATCAGTGTATTACTCCCTGCTAATTCAGAGTCTGGGGGATGGAGCTTCAACTTCTCTCAAGAGATTATGGGAGAAAGATTTAAACTTGGTAATGGAGGAGGGAGAGTGGGCTAGGATTCTAAAAAACATCAAGTCTGCATCTAGAGATGCAAGGGTGCGCCTTATGCAATTCAAAGTTTTACATCAATTTTATTGGAGTCCCCCTAGATTGTAAAGGCTTGGTCTTAAAGACACACCACCTGCTGGTGATGCCAATCAGAGGATGGAGACATAACCCATGTCTTTTGGGTGTGTGTTAAGATCCAGGAGTTTTGGTTGAAGGTTCAGAGTCTTGTATGTGATGTATTGGGCACTTGGCTTTCATTTTGCCCCAGACTCTGTATTTTGGGTGATGGGGCGGTCATCAAAGTTGTGAACTGACATATAAAGAGTTGGGTCCTAACTAGTGTCATGATCACCAGACAGGTTCTTTTAAGGGGTTGGAGGTCGGCTGGAGTGCCCTCATTTCATGAGTGATGCTCAGAGATGGGGAGGGTGGCGGCCTTTGAAGAAGGGTTGTTGGGGGTCAGGGCGGGGTTGGGGATTGGAGGGGGAGGGGTGGTTGTGGGGTTTAAATGTTGAGTCCATATATATATAATGTTTTGTTTTGCTCTTGTATATATGTTTTGTAGGAATCAATAAAAAAAAATTTTTATTACAAAAAAAAGAATGAAAAGAAAAGAAAAAAAGAAAGTATCTTTACCTGCAGTAGACAATCATTCACAGGCTGCACTCACACATGATCTTCATCACTGGCAAATGATTGAATGCAGCTGCAGGTTTTGTTTCAATGAAAAGTAAATAAATATTCACTTCATTCAGTGTTGTTTTTGTCTTCTGTGTTCTAAAGCATTCCCTTAATGTTTTACTGCATGACAACAAGCTTCAAACGATTCAGCCTGCAGGTTAGACAAATTCATTGAGAAGAACCGACTCAAAAGAGTGATTAATTCATGCATGGAGCATCACTCCAAGTCTATGGCTGTGTACACAGTGGCATACTATGCATACTTCTTTCACTGTTTTTTTGCCAAACAAAGGTATAACAGAAACAGTAAGAGTGGTATGGTAGTAAGGCATTTAGTACATGGTCCATTTGTTCTGTGGGGGGGGGGGGGTTGCCAGCATTATTTTTATTCCCACCTGTATTCTGGCAACTCCCGCTGTTGATATAATAAGATGTCAAATGATTGGACGAAAGTTGTCTATATGTCACCAGTTTGACGACGCCTTCTGATTGGATCACTTTCTGACACTTTGCCCTTCTGACAGCAGAAAAACTGTTTTTTATTAATAGATTTTTATTAATAGTAAATGGCTGAATAAATGTACAGGAAAGAAAATAATTAGTTATATGTGACATCACTTTGTCCTGAACAACGAGTGATATGAATGAGATTTTTTATGACAAACCGATTTTGCCTGGCTCCCACATTTATGGTTTCACTATATGCCAAAATAAGAATATAAACAATATCAAGGTAACCGTCACTTCCCACTTTGTATTTTTTTGTAATTAACTATTTCAGACTTTTCTGAGAATGCTGTGGAAAAGAAATTGATTAGTTAAGCACAGCAATTGATGGTAAGCACATAGAACTGAAAATAATGTAAGGTAATTTTATTCAATTTAAATCAGAACTTGAATCAATTGAATAATATATGGAATATGCATTATTATAATTATAAGGCAGAAAGTTTGGAAAGCAATATTTTCAATTCACAGTTGACAGTGTATTACTCACTTTCCTGTAAGCCAAAAAATACAAAATCTCCAATTATTTCTTACCATATTCCTAGAAACAGATACATATTTAAGTCTTTTTCTGCCGTAAATCTAAATAATGACTTTCACTTTAGTAAAAAAAAAAAAAAGGACTTAAATATTGATCTCTTTCTCGCCCACATATATCATATCACTTCATTAAACCAGTTCTATTCTGAAGTTATAAAAAAAGTTGTATAGGACAGAAAAGAGTAAACATACACGTTCATTAACTGGAAGCGGCAATATTACATCGTCCCCAATATAATATTAATTGACAGTGCTTTAAACAGCTTATTTAAATGCATGTGATAGTTTTGTCTAGTCTAATGTTAACCATTTAAAATTCGCACTGAACTTCGAACTTAGTAGCTGTTAGTTATTCTGCAATTTATATGATATGATGTCCCTCTGTTTATGGTTACAAAGGCTATATGAACGACTTCTCAACTACCCAGTCAGACCGCTTGTAAGTAGCTCTTAGTAGCCAATCCGAACGCAGGAGGCAGAACCTGGCAGAATACATTTCGGGGGGGGGAATAACGCAGGGCACCACAAAACGCTATTGGAATACACAGATTGAACACATACTTATTGGTTCGGTAGATCGGCGCCCCAGAAGCAATGCTGCCCTAGACGCCATTGTCGCCTAATGGGTTGACCGGCCCTATGGCCGGTTGCATCAGCTATATGTAAGTTACAACTTAGACTAGTTGTCACAATTTATGCATTACTAAATATTTGAGCGTTGTACCATTAAATTTAGGTAGGACGTAACCCTATGTATGAACTAAATATTTATGGAAGACTCCTACCAGGAGTAACAATTGGAATAAAAAAGTAGACTGATATTTTATGACATCAATGAGCTCTTGTTTTGCGTGACAGGCATCAATCCTTTCGACATACAGTATGATGTTGACATCTACACTCGTTTACATTTACGAGAGAGAGAATAAAAACTTCGGCTGCTTTTAAGCGGCTCTTCAGCATGAAACCGATCGAACGGAGCAGTTTTCAGGGTGCATCGCCCAGTGTCAAGTTTCAGCACATTCAAAATATATATAGGATATTAAAATGAATAAATGTCTATTTTTCCTGCCTGTTGTATTAGTATTTATTTATCACACCTTATTTATTTGAGATACTGTTCCTATATATTGTTATTTACACAGGGCAAATATACTATTTATCAAATCTACTTTTATTACGTATCATATATTAATGGGGATATAATTTATTACAGCTGACAGTTATGTGTGCAAACAAGGTTTGTACATCAACCGTAACAAGATAAAACTGAAACTGACGGCTTTTTAACCCTCCTGTGTACAAATTTGAAGGCTGCTTATTGGATAAATACAGGTAAACGCCATAGTATGCGATTACGCATTACTTTACAGAGAGTTTACAACCTACTAGTTAAGTCTTGCATTAAGAACAGGTGATACAGCCAAATTAAGCACTGACTTAGTTACAAACTAACTAGTAGTTAGTAAGCCCTTAGTGTGAACTTTACGTCCTAATTTACATGAGACCTTACACACAGCTGATGCAACCCTACCCAGGTGAAAGAATGCCACGAACATTTGGTCTTTTGAAAAATGTAATCCATTGGCTCAACTTGACCCAGGTAGGGGTGAGTTGCTCCTGATCAGTGGCTAACATAAGACATCTGGGGTAAGTTAACCAATTAAATTTTTCCATTGAAACACAGATCAATATTCCACAAAAAAATGTTTATCTAGCTATAATTTCTAATCTGTAATCTGTTTATTTATTAATTATAATCTCCCATTTTCATTCCATTCCATTTCATCATTACATTATTTCTATTCCTTTCCAGTGTTAGCTGTAATGCTTTACAAGTATTAATAATGATAATGTATAAATATACACTCACCGACCAATTTATTAGGAACACTATGGTCCTAATAATGTGCCCGACGTGGTCTTCTGCAGTTGTAGCCCATCTGCCTCATGGTTCGACGTGTTGTGCATTCTGAGATGTATACCATTTATTTGTAATTATTGGCATAACTTGATTTTCAAGTCATGTTATTTTTCTTTCTTCACCAGATGGCAGCAATCTGCCACAATACATGACACATTATTTTATATTTTCTTCATGTTTCAATTTATAGAATTGTAGGTTTTTACTTTAGTGAAATAACATAAATTTGCTTATTTGAATATGCAAATGAATGGTGACATTAAGAAATTTACATGCAAAAAGTCTTAAAAATATTAAAAGATGTGCATAATTGTATTGATATTAATTAAGGGAAGAAGAAAAGTTATAATTAAGAAAGAAAAGAAAAAAGATTACACCTGTACTGTTTCCAGTCAAAAATGACAGAGAATAGTTAAGTGGCCAGTCTTTCTCAGAATAGCAGGGTTAAGTTGGGTAGGGAATTTTCTAACTCACTTGTTACTTGCTCTTCATTCTTTTATATCCATGGCCCCATTGGATGCCACAGCTTTGAAGTTGTTTGATGCCTCCCTACAAGCATGGGATCAATTGTCTTTTCTAGTCAGCAAGCTAGTCTGCTCACACAAGAAGCCAAATGGCAGGTGTTGCTAGCGTAAAATCATATAAAAGTCAATTTAGTAATTCTTAATTTTTAAAGAAACAATGTGGGGGCCTGGGTAGCTCAGTGAATATTGACGTTGATTACCACCCCTGGAGTCGCGAGTTCAAATCCAGGGTGTGCTGAGTGACTCCAGACAGGTCTCCTAAGCAACCAAATTGGCCCAGTTGCTAGGGAGGGTAGAGTCACATGGGGTAACCTCCTCGTGGTCGCGATTATTGGTTCTCGCTCTCAATGGGGCGCGTGGTAATTTGTGCATGGATCGCGGAGAGTAGCATTATTCTCCACATGCTGTGAGTCTCCGCGGTATCATGCACAATGAGCCACGTGATAAGATGTGTGGATTGACTGTCTCAGAAGCGGAGGCAACTGAGACTTGTCCTCCACCACCCAGATTGAGCTGAGTAACCACGCCACCACGAGGACCTACTAATTAATGCGAATTGGGCATTCCAAATTGGGGAGAAAAAGGGGATGAAAGAAAAAAGAAAAAAAATCACTTTTGGTGGACAAAATGAATTATTTTTCTGATTTTGATTTCAGGTTTAACTGCATCATGTACGCAGTAAGGGAAATCAATAAGCCTTTTGCCTCAAAAAACTTTCAGAGCTCTCCTAACCTAAAATAAATAGATAAATGAATAAAACATATGTAAATAAAACATGAATAAATAAATAAAATAGTATTACGTAGTGTTGGGCCTCATGTGCTCAGATAGGAGACAAAGGCAGGCCTAAACACAGTCATAAAGCCTGACTGAGGCCATTAGGAACACTCAAAGCCTGATAACACAGAATCAGCTGCCAAAACCAAACAAAGGGAGTCCAAACAGACTACAAATCCCATCAAGCCTTGCTCACTTTACACCTAGGTGTGAAATTCTGAAGGATCGAACTCTCAAATCCTATTGGATGAAACGCACAACAAAACGCGTCCCTCAACCATGATATCATCGAGAGTATAAAACCCCGGAGATTCCTCCTAAGTCTTGCTTCCAGTGACAGTATTCGCTGCATTTAGTTGCAGCCCTGCTGCTCTCAGGTGTAGCCTCGCTGCCTAAGGAAGTAATGTACGTACCTGAACTTTGGCCATACAATCTCCATCTCGCTGGACGAGCCGAGATTCTCCGTGTTCTACCGAGCATGCTAATGGATCTGAAGGAGACTGCTGAGCAATCCACGTCTCACCCTTTTGCCTGCAGAAATGAAGAAAGAAGATTTCTCTTCCTTCTTCAACTGAGTCAAACAATCCGCCGAGAATCAGCCGCCTCCCATCATCACCCAAGCTTCGAGGAACTGCGTCGGACTCAAACGATGGATGAACACACATTCTACCCACGTGCTCATGCGACTCAAGTAAGAGGTTTACGTCAGGGCAGAAATAGATTATTATAGTGTGTTATTCTTGTGTATCAAGGTTATTGCTTGTACAGTTTACGTACCGCCGAGTCCACTCATTGCTGCTAATAATACTCAAGGAATTACTGTAACTTACTGTTACCATGAATGAGATTTGCTGTGTTGTCATCCAACCATGTTGGGCTGTTTGTGCATTTCTGCCATCGCGGGTGAGACCGGCACACTGAGTTTTTCCATTAAAGAACCAACGACTGCGGCAGACGGATTACGAGCTGTTCACCTCGTCTCTGAGTGTTAAAACTAATGGTTGCCGTCTCTCCCACGATAGCTAAACTGGCTTCGGTGCCGTCACCCTGTTCTTTCTCTCTCGTACTAACCGCACACACACACGACCCCTCATAAACATACCCGCACACACATTTCGTGAACAGATAACTTGGCGATAGAGCCCAGCTTTGTCCCTAAGTTATCGTACCAGTGGAGACATGCGCTAAACGGGCAGACGCCATTAACCAGTCTTTCCACCCACATTTGCTGTCACATTCTCTGGCCGGAAACCTTGCGTGACGTACTCTCCACGAGAGCCACTCCCGCCATTTTGTGCACTCCTTCTCTCCTTATATACACACACACACACATACACCCATTCACACACACACAACTACCCTCCTCTCATGTATTATAGGCTTATCTGTTACCATATCTAATCATGTTACCGTTTAGTTTGTAGTTGGAAGTCGAAAGTTTATCGACTGCATTGTATTGATTATTATTTGATATTACTGCATCAGTAAACTTTGTTATACTTTTAAAGAGAAGTGTCAGTGCTCGGATTCAAGCTTTCATTGTTCCCTTTTTGAATGTCGATGTTCTCCGGACATCGACTTTCCTAAGAGAACAATCCTATATTTAGACTGCTATACTGTCTGGTTATTAGTCCCTGATTCCAGGTTGTTGCCCCTGCAATATTAATCCTTATTAACATTCTATTGATTTTGATAATTGATAGTTATCTTTGATGATTGTTGATTTGAAGGATTAATAAGCTAATGTTGATTCTAATCAATGTTCTGTTGATTTGAATAATTAATAATTATCTTTGATAATTATTAATTTTGCCCGTTTGTTTCTGTGTGTCTCCCTCGTGTTGTTGCAGGTGTGGGGTTAATCACTTGGCGGCGTTGCTCAGCAACGCTCATTACCAGCCGCTGCTTGATTAGCTCGGCACCTGCACACTATTTGCTCTTCCCCTTATAAGCAGCCCTTTCGTGTGAGTTCAGTATCGGATCGTTCTTTTGTTGTGTGCTTTGTTTACTCATGTTTCTCACGCTATTCTTTTATATTTTCTAGTCTGGATATTTTTGCCTATTTTCCTGTGCTCCAGCCATTACCATCTCCTCCATTTACCGGATCACTCACCTCTGTTTCTCTTTGCTCCAGTCGGCACCATCTCACACCACTCCTTGGAATATATTATCTCTACTCTCTTCCTGCTGCAGCTGTCACTGTCAAAATCCTCCACCATCATTTTCACCCACCTCATATCTGGACTGCTCTGTTGTTGTGCTACTTCATATTTTCATCATTTACCTGAACTTTTCATTCATTAAACATTTTTATATTTTTACTCCTGCATCTGGGTCCTAATTTACCACGACACAGTTGTTGTCCTAAAGAGAGCAAAAAAATTAAAAATAATAAACTTTGTAAAATTGAGGGAATATTAATCGCTGAATCATTACAACTTTTTACATTTTACATAGTTAAAGATTATTTTTTTCCCAGTTTTTGTTATTTATTATAACACTTTACATTAGAAGAGATGCAATAAAACCAGTACATTTTACATTTAAAATCAACAGTATATCCATGTTTATGAAATGTTCCAACCATTTTCACCATTGATTTTTGTTGTAAACAGCAAAGAATCTCAGCTGAAAAATTCCAGTTTGTTATATTAACCAATATATGACCAACTTGACAAATAGGTTGTATCAGAATGCAGTTGCATACCGGCCTTTGTCATGGGACTGGAAGCGAGGACACAAATGCAGAGATGAGCAGTCGATGGTAAAACGCATTTGCATTTACACCTTCTTTGAATGTGGTCAGAACCCATTCCTGACCACCTCTGAATGTGGTTTCAGTGATCCAATCACGATCCAATCAAAATGCATCTTGGGTGCATTTTCACTAAAGACACATGCACAAACACACAAGAGTCCAGGCAGGACAATGACAGGCCTTAAATGCTGACTAAAATCTATTTCATGTATTCTTTACTAATGTATGTATTCTTTACTAATTTAATGATTGTTGGTTTTTATTAGTGGTAGGAGTTCTTAATTGTGACACCTGTAAAAGTGATGCATACCATGATGGGTTATATCCTCGATTGCCATGGCAGACAGCTTGTGTTGGCCTAGTGCTGTAAAATAACTTCCTTGACTTTTAATCTTGCTCCCTGTGTGTTTGATCTGCATTTTAACACATTGATCTTATTTATTGTGTTCTTAATTTACTTTGCCTTCTTGATATATGAGACTTTTAAATGATCAAATGTGTATTTATTCAGAATGTGTGTGATGACTTATCTGTGTTAAGTCTGCAGTGAACTCAGAGCAGTGATAGCGTATTTCTAGACATTCTGTGCATGTTAATTATTATTTGGTTCTTGAAAGGCACATCTTGATGAATTAAAAAGAAAAAGTCAACAAATGAGTCTCATGCTCTGGACATTGTTTTAATGTCCCAATGCCGGACTTTGCCAGCTGATTAAAGGTGGTGGCAGCATTTATTTGATTTATATCAGTTCACTACAGCAAATATCACTGTAAAAAAGTAAAAGGTATTAAAAAGGTATTAACATACTTTCCTTGCACCTTGAGAATGCATGAGAGTGTATGCAACTTAATCATTTATAATAAAAATAATAAAATAAATGAAAAATTTTCAAATATGTTTTTCAAGGTAAAGATGATCATTTTTTAATCAAAAAGATTAATACATTTTCTCAAGGTTACATCAGATGACCTGAACTGCTTTTTCATAAAAAAATTTAAATATTGACAAATATTGACAAAATTATTTAATATCATTTTAATATAAAAAAAATAAAAAAAATAAAAAAAAACGTAAGTCTTGAGGGTCTTAATGGAAAAAAATACTACCTACTGTACAGGTTATGACATTGATAATATATATAGTAATATTTTTTTTTAAATTCAATCGTTTTACTGCTTTTTTCTCTTTTAAGAAATAATGATACAAGATTACTCTGCACTACTCATGCCAACATTTCTTTTTTCAAGAATTTCAGCTTTAATGATACTTGTCTGCGGACGGTTACACCACATGACATTTTTTACTGTAAGCCCCAGAACAGAATATCAACATGAGTTTGAACTTAGTAATTGGACAAAAAATAAATAAATAAATAAATATATTTGCCACATCATTGACCCAAGTATCAAAAGAAAAGAAGTAATGATCTCTTAGGACAGTATTATTTTTGCAATCCGATATGATCATCCTGTTCATAAGATAAACAATAGGTTCAAACGTAGATCGGTTAGAGCTCAGTATGGCATTAAAATATAAGACATCCACTAGTGAGCGATAGTCAATTAGGGAAATGAGTGAATGCACCTTTGAATACATTTTGGATTGTTTACTAATTGAGTTGGATAGATTATCTTGATCTGCTTGTTATCTAATTCATGATTATGGTTTTCTGGATTATATTAATAAAACTCTGTACATAGACTAAACACTGTGTCCATTGTGTTACAGTAAATGTGGTTAAACTAACACACATGCTTAGAGATAGATAATGTTTAATGCACTTTCGAGGTTTTTCTATCTGGTCGTTATCTGGTAAAATCACTCTCCATTATAAGTAATGTTTCGGAAGTTAATTCAGACTATAAATAACCCTGATGCGCTCATAAATGCCATCATCTGCTGATGAGTAACATCTTCAGTCCCATAAGTGGATCCACAGTCTGATTCCAGGTAAGACCATGCCATCTCATGTGAGAATAGTCACTGGAATAAAGTCAAATTTAATTGTTTAACATACTGTATTTTGGGTGTTTCTTTCAGGTCCTTCCCTGACATAACCACTGTCCATTTTACAGGTTGTGTCCTTTGTTCATTTTGATTACTTCAATATGATGACCATGATCATCTCATGAACACCACTGTGTACTGATGAACAACATTATCAGTGTTGTCAAGTGGATCCACAATCTGATTACAGGTAAGATCACACCATCTCATAAAGCTCAGCTTGCCTAAATTGAATCTCAAACCCCCTAAAAATCCGTAATTTTGCAAACAGCAAATCTGTGATCAGCTAAGTACACCTTAAAAATGGATTGTGAGCTCTCTTAAACAGCGGCAGAACTCCACTGCTATTGTAGGATATTCTAGGATAGAATATATTAAAAATATTTTTTGCACTCTGCACAGTTTTTTTATTTTTTTATTTATTTAATTTTTTTATTACTAACGATTTTATTATTTATTTAGCTTGAAAATTGGTGTTAGCAAATAACTATGTTTCCTTCCCCCTTCTCCTGTAAATATGCACAGAAATGTTGAAAGACATAAAGCAATCATAGACAACACTCAGTCAGTCAGAGAGAGCACTGTTTGAGTTAATGAAAGAGACAAAGAAACATCATCTAGAGTTATTTTACTAAATAAAGACCAAGCTTAAAATGACATTTATTGTAGTAATAGTTTTTGTGGTGTTTGATATAACCAGGGTTGGGACGGTTACTTTTGTGTGAAATGTATTTCACTACAGATTACAGAATACATGCTGTAAAATGTAATTTGATTACTCAAGGTCAGTAATGTATTCTAAATACTTTGGATTACTTTTTCAGCACTGGTAGATTTTTTCACTTGTTTTGTCTATAAAAACTCTGACAGTACAGTAAGACAAAATACACATGTTAAAAATACATTCTCTCAAAAACCTAAATATCTTATATATATTCCCTTAACTTGTATTTCGTTACTCCCCAACCCTGGATATAACTTTATTGAATTTGCAAAATGATTGATTCATGTTGTCATTTTTGTTAATAAATGGAACACAAAAAAGGAATTATTAGGACAGATGAGACGTGTTGTCAATAAATAGACAATTACTATAATATATGATTTGTCTATAGTCTTCAAGAAGATTTGGTTATTTTTATAACTTTAAAAGTGTTTAAACGTGTTGTAAATTAATATTAGCTGCCTAGCTTAAATTATGTATACACAGTTTAAAAGGGAAAACACTGTCTATGCAGTAGAATGGATTACATTAAATATGTGCACATCTTATATGTCACTGGGAGCTGAGCCCTCATAGAGAGAGAAATCTTAGAATTTCCATAGCTAAATGCAAATCATAAAATGCAACTGATCATACATAGTTGGCAAAATAATAGCTTATATATAAAAAGCTCACCTGTTTATAATAGTTTAAAAGAGAGGCTTTGTTGTTAATGTGAATGGCAGTGCATTTATTCAAACTCCAGTTTTGGGGCAAATTCACCTGTCACTTGGTTATAGTTAAACAAATTAATGGACAGTTTGTGTGAGATGTCATCATCCTCGAAAACCATGAGCAAAACTATTCAAGTTAAAATAAAGTACAGACCACATTAAACACAGATTCATTTGCAAAAACCTATGAAATTCAATTGTATACAATAACAATTGCATTATTGATGTCCAATGTAAATGTTTAGGTCCTAAAGTTAAACCAGTTGAGAACCAGTGGTCTAAAAACAGAAGTCAGAAATAAAAGTGTATATTTCTGTCTCAAAAACTAATGACAGGTTTGTTATTATTTCAGTGCAGACTGTCAAGACACCATGACTCAACAGAATATCAGCATCAACATCTCAGCTGGATTCACTCAGTCATTAAGATATTATGACGATCAGTATTATAGAGACATTGAACTAATACATTTTATTAACAAATCAAACCATTGCAAGTTCATTATTGTTCTGGATTCTTTCAATCATTGAGATTCCAGTCATATTCTTGACTCTGTTTGTAACATATTTTCTCATCAAATTTCATCGACCTGCTTCAGTTTATTTGATACATATGATTCTGTCAGATTTCACGCTGGTCATTTGTCTGATATCATCCACAGCATTCGAATATAAGCCAAAGTTCAGCAGAGCATATGAATATTCTTTTATTGTGCGTGTGTATTTTATGGCATGTATTGCTTTTGATTGATACCTTTTGGTTTGCCATTCTCACTAGTACAGAACTCAACATACTCCAAAATTATCCTGTTTTATTTCTTTCATCATCTGGTTAATGCCTCTGGTGTTTGCACCAATGAACCCCATAATCTGTATTACTCTGTTAATTTATTACCCCATTCTATAGCATGTTTTATCCGCTACCCATTAATCATTCTATTTTGTCTGTACTTGGAGTCAAGTTCGTTCAAATTTGGGGCACCTTTAAAGGAGTAAAAGCTTACTTTTTTTTTTTTTTTTTACTATCTTCTGTATCTGAACCCACTTGCTGACTTTTTGAACCTATTCATGAGGAGTGATGTTGGTGATGTAATGAAGTCTTAAAATCACGATGGCGCCGCGGATGGCCACCTTGGTGTGGAGCGCTCCTATTCCTTTGTTTTTTTTTTTGTTTTTGTTGTTTGTCCTGTGTTTAGTAATCTTTTTCCAGTCAGTTTTACCAGGGACAAACTGCTGAACATTCGGCAGCATATACCAGACAATCTTTTCCCGGTTTTTGAATATTCGGATGCTTTGCTGGACATTTTAGTCGGAGGCGCAGCTCTGCTGTTCAAGAGACGCAGGTGAGGGAGACGAGCCGGCGCGCTGGTCAAGCTGGCTAATCCTAGCTCATTCTCGAGACATGTTGTGCGCACACAGGGACTTGGTGCTCTCACACCTCAGCCGACTAGGGCTTCGGGTCAACTGGGAAAAGAGCAAGCTCCTCCCAGTTCAGAGCATCTCTTTTCTCGGTTTGGAGCTGGACTCCTTACGGAGCTGGCGCCTTATGAACGAGCGCGCCCAGTCGGTCCTGGCCTGTTTGAAGGCATTCAAACATAAAACAGCGGTTCCACTGAAACTTTTTCAGAGGCTCCTGGGGCATATGGCATCCTTGGCGATAGCCACCCCGCTCGGGTTGATGCATATGAGACCGCTTCAGCACTGGCTTCAGACTCGAGTCCTGAGATGGGCATGGCGCCACGGGACACATCACGTGGTCATCACGCCGGTCTGTCACCGTCTTTTCAGCCCTTGGACCGAGCTCTCATTTCTACGGGCAGGTATTCCTCTAGAACTGGTCTCCAGGCGCGTCGTGGTCATGACAGACACCTCCAAAACGGGCTGGGGCACTGTTTGAAATGGGCACCTGTGGACGGGCCCGCGACTGCATTGGCACATCAACTGCCTCGAGTTGTTGGCAGTTCTGCTCACCCTGAGGAGGTTTCGGCTTTTGAGGGCAAGCACATGTTAGTTCGGACAGACAACACAGCAATGGTAGCATATGTCAACTGCCAAGGCGGTCTGTGCTCTCGTTGTATGTCACAACTCGCCCGCCGTCTCCTCCTCTGGAGTCAGCAGCACTTCAAGTCACTGCGAGCCACTCACATCCCGGGCAACCACAACACTACAGTGGACGTGCTGTCACGACAGTTTACCCTCAGGGGAGACTCCACCCTCAGGTGGTCCAGCTGATTTGGAGTCATTTCAGACGGACACAGGTGGACCTGTTCGCCTCCAAAGAATCCTCCCACTGCCCGCTCTTGTACGCCAAGACGCGCTGATATGCCCTGACCTGCGCAAATATGCATTTCCCCCACTTTTTTTCTATTTTTAATTTATAATTTTATTTATTTATCACACATTATACATTTGCACATATACAGTGAAATTCTTTTTTTCACATATCCCAGCTAAGCTGGGGTCAGAGTGCAGGGTCAGCCATGATACGGTGCCCCTGGAGCAGATAGGGTCAAGGGCCTTGCTCAAGGGCCCAACAGTGGCATCTTGGCGGTGCTGGGGCTTGAACCCCTGACCTTCTGATCAGTAACACAGAGCCTTAAACGCTGAGCTACCACTGCCACTGTGCAAGGTCCCTGTGCAAGGTCAGGGAGGACGAGGAGCAGGTCGTCCTGGTAGCACCCTACTGGCCCACCCAGACATGGCTCTCAGACATCACGCTCCTCGTGACAGCCCCCCCCCCAGTGAATTCCCCTGAGGAAGAACCTTCTGTCTCAGGGACGGGGCACCCTCTGGCAACCATGAACAGACCTCTGGAATCTCCATGTCTGGCCCCTGGACGGGACGCAGAAGACCTAAGCTAAGCAGGCGGTGGTAAACACGATCATTCAGGCTAGGGCCCCCTCTACGAGGTGCCTGTATGCCTTTAAGTGGGGTCTGTTCGCTAAGTGGTGTACTTCCCGACTGGAAGACCCCCAGAGATGCACAGTCGGATCAGTGCTTTCCTTCCTGCAGGAGAGGTTGGAAGGGAGGCTGTCCCCTTCCACCTTGAAGGTGTACATTGCCGCCATAGCAGCACACCACGATGCAGTCGACGGTAAGTCCTTAGGGAAGCACGACCTGATCATCAGGTTCCTAAGAGGCGCCAGGAGGCTGAATCCCTCCAGACCGCGCCTCGTTCCCTCATGGGACCTCTCTGTAGTTCTTCAGGGTCTTTTGAGCCTTTGCAGTCAGCCGAGCTTAAGGCACTCTCCTTGAAGACTGCCCTCCTGACTGCGCTCACTTCCATCAAGATGGTAGGAGACCTGCAAGCGTTCTCTGTCAGCGAAACGTGCCTGGAGTTCGGTCCGGGTTACTCTCACGTGATCCTGAGACCCTGACCGGGCTATGTGCCCAAGGTCCCCACCGCCCCTTTTTGGGACCAGGTGGTGAACCTGCAAGCACTGCTCCAGGAGGAGGCAGACCCGGCCCTGTCGTTGCTGTGTCCGGGATCTTCCCATTGGGAGAGACACCCCCCGACTAGACCTGGTGGCCCAGTCAGATAATCCCCCTTCTTTTTTAGGGAGTGGAAAAAGAGAAGGGGAAAAGAGGCCACGACTGGGTTAAGCCTGTCTCTATCTTTTGGGTAGTCGACTTGTCCCCAAAGGGCCGTTCAACACTCATAACTATGTTGGGGGAGGTTACGTGTCAACCTGGTGTGCTGGCTATGAGGCACACAGTAGTCTGCCCACCACACACCGTCAGTTCACGTAACACAGTTCAGCCAATTGTGGCATTTCGTATAGGGACCCCTAGTGTCACTATATCGACACAACGTCGAGTGAGTGACAGATTGGGAACGTCATGGTTACTTGTGTAACCTCCGTACCCTGATGGAGGGAACAAGACATTGTGTCCCTCCTGCCACAACACTGAACTACCCGCTGAAATGGCTGGACCTTATATCGGCTCCTCAGCATAAAACCTGAATGAGTGGTTGCATACCAGCTCCTTTTATACCCGTATGTCCGGGGGAGTGGCATACAAATACCACTCGCCAATTTTCATTGGCCATTTATCAAAGACCAGAGGTGTCTCGGGCTCCCAAGAGTGGCCCCTAGTGTCACTACATCGACACAACATCTTGTTCTCTCCATCAGGGAACAGAGGTTACACAAGTAACCATGACGTTTTCTTCGTTTATTCTGGTGAGTGTATATATCGCACCAAAACATGCGTGAGTGCCGCGCTGCAACAGCTGGCTGATCAAATCACAGACACGGAACAACAATACCCGGATTCAGTTATTATTATTCTTGGGTATTTTAACAAGGCAAATCTCACACGTGAACTGCCCAAATGAAAACATCACATTACATGCCCAACCAGAGACAGAAATACATTGGATCATTGCTACACAACAATAAAGGATGCATATCGCTCTGTCCCTAGAGCAGCTTTGGGACTCTCTGATCACTGTCTGGTTCATCTTCTTCCAACTTACAGACAGAATCTATAATCTGCTAAGCCTGTAGTAAGGCCTGTAAAGATATGGACAAATGAAGCAGAGCTGGAATTACAAGCCTGCTTTGATTGCACTGATTGGAGTGTTTTTGAGGCTGCAGCCACCAACCTGGATGAGCTCACAGATACTGTTACATCATATATCAGTTTCTGTGAGGATATATGCATTCCTACTAGAACTTATTTAACATTCCACAATGACAAACCATGGTTTACAGCAGAACTCAGGCAGCTTCATCAGGCCAAAGAGGATGCTTACAGAGGTGGGGATAAAGTCTTGTACAATCAGGCAAGGAATACACTGAATAAGGAAATCAGGGTGGCTAAAAGAAAATACTCTGAGAAGCTGAAAAACAAGTTTTCAGCTAACGACCCTGCATCAGTGTGGAGTGGCATGAAACAACTTACGAATTACAGGAGTCCTACACCCAACCCTGTGGTGGACAACAACTGGCTGACGACCTGAATGAGTTCTACTGTAGATTTGAAAGGCCTAATCTCACACCCCACACCCGCCCTGACCTTCACTTCACACAAACACCAACACCTCCTGCAACCCCCCTCCTCCCCCCTGCTACTCAACTTACACTTAAGATCTGTGACGAGGAGGTGTGCCATGTCTTTCGGAAACAAAAGACTAGGAAAGCTTCAGGCCCAGATGGTGTTTCACCCTTGTGTCTTAGATCCTGTGCTAACCAGCTGGCTCCCATCTTAACACAGATCTTCAATAGATCACTGGAGCAGTGTGAAATCCCATGCTGCTTCAAATGCTCAATCATCATTCCTGTCCCAAAGAAACCAAAAATCACAGGACTTAATGACTACAGACCTGTCGCCCTGACGTCTGTGGTCATAAAATAATTTGAGAGACTGGTGTTGGCCCACCTGAAGAACATCACTGGACCCTTTCTAGATCCCCTACAATTTGCTTATCAAGCAAACAGATCTGTGGAGGATGCAGTCAACATGGGATTGCATCATATCCTGCAACATCTGGACAGACCAGGGACATATGCAAGGATCCTTTTTGTGGAATTCAGTTCGGCTTTCAACACCATCATCCCAGCTATACTCCAGACTAAACTACACCAGCTCTCTGTTCCCATGTCTATCTGTCAGTGGATTACTATCTTTCTGACAGACAGGCATCAGCTTGTGAGACAGGGGAAATTCACTTCCAGCACCTGTACAATCAGCTCTGGTGCCCTCCAGGGATGTGTGCTCTCCCCACTACTCTTCTCCCTCTACACCAATGACTGCATCGCCAAGGACTCCTCTGTCAAGCTCCTGAAGTTTGCAGATGACACCACTGTCATCAACCTCATCCGAGATGATGATGAGTCTGCATACAGAAGGGAAGTTAAACAGCTGGCTGTCTGGTGCAGTCAAAACAACCTTGAGCTGAACACACTCAAAACGGTGGAGATGATTATGGACTTTAGGAGGTACACCACAACACTGTCCCCCTCACCATTCTAAACAGCACTGTAACAGCAGTGGAGTCATTCAGGTTCCTGGGCACTACCATCTCACAGGACCTTAAGTGGGAGACCCACATTGACTCCATTGTGAAAAAGGCCCAGCAGAGGTTGTACTTCCTTCGCCAGTTGAGGAAGTTCAACCTGCTACAGGCACTGCTGATACAGTTCTACTCAGCGGTCATTGAGTCTGTCCTCTGCACTTCAATAACTGTCTGGTTTGGTTCAGCTATGAAATCGGATATCAGAAGACTACAAAGGACAGTTCGGAATGCTGAGAGGATTATTAGTTGCCCCCTACCCTCCCTTCAAGGACTATACACTTCCAGATTGAGGAAAAAGGCTGGAAAAATCACTCTGGACCCCACTCACCCTGCCCACTACCTTTTTGAACTGTTGCCTTCTGGCCGACGCTTCAGAGCTCTGAGCACCAGAACCGTCAGGCACTGGAACAGTATTTTCCCTCAGGCTATCCATCTCATGAACAGTTAAAACTGCCCAATTGAGCAATAATTATGTGCAATTCACAGTCTAGTCTTTTTATATTTATCCAACACATCCAACTTCTGCCATTACATTCCCTTGCACTGTATATAACAGATTTGTATTTAGTTTTGCACTACATTTGTGTATGTGTGAATGTATGTATGTTTGTGTTTGTGTGTGTATATGTGTATATATGTATGTGTATGTATGTATATATGTATGTATGTATATGTATATATATGTATATACTGTCTTATTGTGTATTATATATATAATTTATTTTCTATTCAATTTTTATTTATGTATTTTATTCAATTTTTAACTATTTTTTATTATTGTCTATGTCTTGTTGCTGTTTTGTATTGTTGTGCACTGGAAGCTCCTGTCACCAAGACAAATTCCTTGTATGTTTAAGCATACTGTCATGATTCACTGTTGTTTGCCTTGTGTTTCTCCCCTGTCATCTGTTCCTCCCCGACTACATTTCCCATAATTCCCTGCCTTCATCACTGCCAGCTGTCCTTGATTGTCCTCACCTGTGTTCCATTAAGTCATTATCCATTGTGTATATAATGCCCTGTTATTTGCTTGTTCTTCTCAGTTGTTATGTGTTTTGACCTCCCTTGTATGACCAGTGCCCTTTGTAGATGTTTCCTCCTGTTCATGTTCTTGTTTCCCATCATGGATGTTTTATTTTGTTCCTGTGTTTTCCCGTTATTTTATACTTGTTTATTTTTCATTAAACTCCTTAGCCGCACCTAGATCCAGCTCTTTCCAAGTCTCTGTCTACGGGCACGACCACAGAGGTCGTTCCAGAGTCTCAGTCCATGCCCACAACCACAGAGGTCATTCCCAAGTCTCAGTCCAAGCCCACGACCACAGAGGTCGTACCCGAATCTCAGTCCATGCCCACGACCACAGAGGTCGCTCCTGAGACACTGTCTATGCTCACGACCACAGAGGTCGCTCCCGAGACTCTGCTCATGTTCATGACCACTGAGGTCATTTCCCAGTCATCCTGGACTCTTAGCCTCGAGCCGGCCACGGCTCTGCCTTTTACGTTTTCGCCCTACGAGCCTGCCATGGCTCCGCCTTCTACAGTTTCGCCCCTCGAGCCTCCCATGGCTCCGCCTTCCACGGCTCCGCCCCTCAAGCCTCCCACGGCTCCGCCATCCATGGCTTCACCCTTCGAGCCTGCCACGGCTCCAGTCTCTAATCTGTGGCCGCCAACCAGGCCTCCTGACCCTATCTTGACCCTGTGGTCACCACCCAGGCCTCCTGTCTGTTTCAGCCCTGTGGCTGCCAACAAGACCTCCTGACCAGTCCCTATCCTGAGGTGGTCTCCTGGGTCTCCTGGCCATCTGCCTGTTCTGCTCTGGTATCCTTGGTCTCTGGCTCCATCTTGGCCCTTCCTCTCTGACCAGCCTTCCTTGGGCTTCAGGAGCCACCCATTAGAGGGGGGGGTTCTGTCATGATTCACTGTTGTTTGCCTTGTATTTCTCCCCTGTCATCTGTTCATCCCAGACTACATTTCCCATAATTCCCTGCCTTCATCACTGCCAGCTGTCCTTGATTGTCCTCACCTGTGTTCCATTAAATCATTATCCATTGTGTATATAATGCCCTGTTGTTTGCTTGTTATTTGTCAGTTGTTGTGTGTTTTGACCTCCTGTGTATGACCAGTGCCCTTCGTAGATCCTCCTGTTCATGTTCTTGTTTGCCATCGTGGATATTTTATTTTGTTCCTGTGTTTTCACGTTATTTTGTACTTGTTTATTTTTCATTAAACTCCTTAGATGCACCTAGATCCAGCTCTCGTGATTTCCTTCCAGATTGTTACACATATCTGTCAATAAAGCTGATTCTAATTAATTTCTTCTGGAGAGCTGACTCGCGTCAGAATTCAACATTACACACAGCCTGTACAGACACTTGCCATCATAATGTGCAGTAAACTAATATGTGTTTCTGCAATAGAACGTGGCTGTCAGAAGCTTTAGTTCTCTGATTTATTTATTTTTTTCTCAAAATCTGACAAGAATGATGTTTCAGAGCTAAAACATATTTCGAGGAAGATAGGAACATTGAAATGTAATTCATTGTTCAAATAAGTTAAATGTGTGCCAGTGCAGAGCTGTATATAAAATAAAATTTACATGTTTTGGCTGATTCTGCTATTGTGTTCCTAAACAGAAATTAAATGGTCATAGTAATCTG
Organism: Myxocyprinus asiaticus; assembly: GCF_019703515.2. Lineage (NCBI taxonomy): Eukaryota > Metazoa > Chordata > Actinopteri > Cypriniformes > Catostomidae > Myxocyprinus > Myxocyprinus asiaticus. The sequence continues at coordinate 25,384,038 of NC_059380.1, forward strand.
TTTTATAAAACAAATTCTGTCCCAGGTAATCCTGATTTTTGTCTGTGATTAATTTATTTTTATTTATTTTTTTACAGAGGTTGAATATGCTGCGTGGATATTAGATGACAAGATATTTTTTGTACGTGAGGTACTAAAATGAAACCAATTTAAATCATCTTTGGCAATCAGCAAATGAGTAAAACACTGATGTTGATTGTGTTTCCTTTAAATGAATCAACTGAGGCAAGCCACGTGTAACCATGGATCACTCCATTTGATGCACAGCCATCCAAAAGCCCTCTCTGCTGGTCCTTAAGGATTTTATTTTCCGTGCCCCATTGATGCCTAAAAGACCATAGGCCTTCTTGCAACCCACCCCAACAGATTCATACCATAAACGCCAACCTCGTCTGCAGCACTCTATGAAAAAGTCTGCATACCAAGCCCTCTTCCTTTCACTGGCTTCCTTCTTCTGCTCTTCCCAGGTTACGGTCAACTCCGGGATGAACACTTGTTTTGATGTTTCAGAGAACAGCCCAATGTCTGTTCTCAGTGTGGTTGCTGTGATGTTCTCTGGGAATCTGAGCTGCCCTCTTCTGCTAGGAGTCTTATTGCCCATTTTCATTCTGGTTGGGACTTCTTGCTTTAACAAATTCAATAGCTTTGCCTTGCTGGACAGAGGTGCTTGCTCTGTTTGATGGCTCAACTTATAGCCTCTGCAATCCTCTTTAGGACCTTGTCGTTTTTGGACTCAAGATGGCGCCGAGTATGGCTGCTGCGTTGCGAGCTCTGACACAACATTGTAGTTTTTTGTTTGTTTTGTTTACAATTCTTATGTTTTTTTGTCTTGGATGTTGTCTGCCTTATTGTCTACGACAGACAAACACTTTTGGACATTGGTTCTGCAATTACACACCGTAAACCGGACTTCAAATTCCTCAATGCTGACCCGCTGTTTACAAACACACCAATGGAGCCCTTTGTCTGGGCTGCCCAGCCGTGGAAACGCAAAAGGAAAAGGGGAAACAGAGCCGGCGTTCTCATCAGAGTAAGACATCGTGCAAATCGACCCCCGCTATCCAGTATTCTACTGGCAAATGTTCAGTCTCTGGACAACAAGCTCTGCGAGCTGAGAGCGCGGATCTCTTTCCAGTGAGAGACGAGGGACTGCTGCATTATCTGCCTTACAGAAACTTGGATGTCTGCGGAGATTCCAGACTCAGCCATTGAACCCGCGGGGTTCTCCGTGCACCGAGCGGACAGAGCGAAAGACCTCTCAAGTAAAAGCAGAGGTGGTGGTGTATGTTTTATGATCAACAAATCCTGGTGTGATCAGAGGAATGTACATTCTATCAAGTCTTTCTGCTCTCCTGATCTGGAATTTCTCATGCTTCTGTGTCAACCATTCTGGCTACCAAGGGAATTCACAGCGGTCATTATCACTGCTGTGTACATCCAGCCACAAGCTGACACTGACCAGACACTCAAGGAACTGTACGGGATTATAAGCAAGCAGGAAACCATGCACCCTGAGGCCGCGTTCATTGTGACCGGGGACTTTAACAAAGCCAATCTCAAATCAGTCACACCAAAAGACCACCAACACATTAGTTTTAACACACAAGGGGACTGGGTTTTGGACCATTGCTACTCTCCCTACCGGGATGGCTACAAATCCCTTCCCCGCCCACCATTTGGCAAATCGGACCACTCTTCCATTCAGCTTCTGCCCGCTTACAGGCAGAAACTGAAACAGGAAGCACCCACCCTCAGAACGATCCAGTGCTGGTCGAACCAATCAGACTCTACGCTACAAGACTGTTTTGATATCACGGACTGGGAGATGTCCCGGTCCGCCTCTGATGATGACATCGAGCTTTACGCTGATAGCGTAACATGTTTCATCAGAAAGTGCGTAGAGGACGTTGTTCCGACCAAAAAAATACGGATCTACCCAAACCAGAAACCTTGGATTAATAGCAATGTTCGCGCTGCACTTGATACGCGGACCTCCGCTTTTAATTCCGGGAACGCAGAGGAGCATAAACAAGCCAGTTATGCCAATCAGAACAGCAAAACATCAGTAGAGGAACAAGATTGAAGGACATTTCAACACCACCAACCCTAGAAGCATGTGGCAGGGAATTAACATCATCACGGACTTTAAAGGGAATAAAAACTCTCTATATACTCTCTATATAACACCGCCCTCACGGAGAGAGCTCTCGCGGTCGAAGCTACAGAGTTTAGTTCACTCTCTGTCTCTGTAGCGGATGTAACCTGATCCTTCCGATGGGTGAATATCCGCAAAGCCGCGGGTCCGGACGGCATTCCAGGCCGCGTCATCAGAGCGTGTGCGAACAAACTGGCTGGTGTTTTTACAGACATTTTCAACCTTTCCCTCTCTTTGTCTGTAGTCCCCACATGCTTTAAAACATCCACCATTGTGCCTGTTCCAAAGCAATCCAAAATCACTTGCTTAAATGACTGGCGTCCTGTTGCTCTGACCCCCATCATCAGCAAATGCTTTGAGAGACTAATCAGAGATTACATCTGCTCTGTGCTGCCTCCATCACTGGACCCATTGCAGTTTGCTTACCGCAACAACCGCTCCACTGATGATGCCATTGCATCTACAATACACACTGCTCTCTCCCACCTGGAAAAAAAGAACACTTATGTAAGAATGTTGTTTGTAGACTACAGCTCAGCATTCAACACCATAGTGTCCTCCAAGCTTGATGAGAAACTCCGGGCTCTTGGCTTAAACAGCTCACTGTGCAGCTGGATCCTGGACTTCCTGTCAAGCAGACACCAGGTGGTTAGAATGGGCAGCAACACCTCCTCATCACTGGCCCTCCACACTGGAGCCCCCCAGGGCTGTGTTCTCAGCCCACTCCTGTATTCCCTGTACACATATGACTGTGTGGCAACACACAGCTCCAATGCCATCATTAAGTTTACTGATGATACGACGGTGGTAGGTCTGATCACTGACAATGATGAAACAGCCTACAGAGAGAAGGTGCACACTCTGACACACTGGTGTCAGGAGCACAACCTCTCCCTCAACGTCAGTAAGACAAAGGAGTTTGTGGTGGGCTTCAGGAGAAGAGAAAGAGAACATAGCCCCATCACCATCAATGGAGCACCAGTGGAAAGAGTCAGCAGCTTCAAGTTCCTGGGTGTCCACATCACTGAGGAACTCACATGGTCAGTCCACACTGAGGCCATTGTGAAGAAGGCTCATCAGCGCCTCTTCTTCCTGAGACGGCTGAGGAAGTTTGGAATGAACCGCCACATCCTCACACGGTTCTACACCAGCACTGTAGAGAGCATCCTGACTGGCTGCATCTCCACCTGGTATGGCAATAGCACCGCCCACAACCCGCAAAGCCCTGCAAAGGGTGGTGCGAACTGCCAGACACATCATCGGAGGTGAGCTTCCCTCCCTCCAGGACATATATACCAGGCAGTGTGTGAAAAAAAGCTCAGAGGAACATCAGAGACTCCAGCCACCCGAGCCATGGGCTGTTCTCACTGCTACCATTAGGCAGGCGGTATCGCAGCATCAGGACCCGCACCAGCCGACTACATGACGGCTTCTTCCCCTAAGCAATCAGACTTTTGAACTCTTGATCTCACACGATCAAAATACATCTGCACTGCACTTTATTACTCTTATATCTCACACCGGACTGTCATAAATTATATTCTCTCTTAACAACACACTGGCAACTTACTATCAACCGACAGCCTGAATGTCAATACAGTACAATACAACCTACTGTATATTTTATACTATATATACTATTTTTATTGTATAATGTGTATTCTATATTGTGTGTATTGTATACTGTACATTGTATTTTATTATTTGTATATTGTGTTGTGTAATTATGTGTATATTAGATTTTAAATTGTGTTGTGTAAATCTGATGTTTATTGTAAATTGGTATATATGTCATCACTGTCACGTACTATGTTGCTCGGAACTGCACCCAAGAATTTCACACACTATTGCACTTGTGTATATAGTTGTGTGACAATAAAAGTGATTTGATTTGATTTGATTTGATTTGTCAGTACCAGTGGCTGAGACTAATTACTTGTCTTTCCCTGATATCAAAATGGGATAAAAAAGCCATCGAAGGGCACTTTAAAGGGAGAATGATCATGGCAGCCATGTTGTAAGGTTGTTCCAAACCAAAGTGTTAAAAAATAACTGCTTTAAGGGCCCTTTAATACAAACATATTCATATGATTCAAGTGATGGACACTCCTCTCCCAAGCAAACTGGAGCAGGATTATATGTTTTACATTTGTACAAGGTTCTGTATATTCTGCTGTAAACAAAAAGCAGTAATAACTCTTTATCTCTGTTCTTCATAAGCCTATAATTATTATAATAAACTTTTAAATACCCCAGGCGTTTTGTTTTATTTTAGTTAGAAACTTGTTATTGCTTGTCTTATTAACCTGAAACTTAATTCGCACTGTTATTCTAATAAAGGAGTTGAAATACAAAAGAGTTCAAATAAGGAGTTAAAATAATGTGACATTTCCGTACGTTTGCATAGACATTGAAACGTACAATATTGATATATTGACAACAATATTTAAAACATTTCACATATCAACAATTTTAGAGACGTACAAATGTTTACAAATCCTTATATTTAATTCATGGAATTAATAGGTTGATTTATTGTATTTATAATAATATAATATAATGAGAATAATTATGTTCAGTGCCATCACAGTTATTTAATGCAGTTATGCATTTAAATAAAGTCTTTACCCTCCTATATGGAGCAGAGACATGGGTCTTTTACAGGAAGCAGGTGCGTTTGCCAGAATGTTTCCACCAATGCTGCCTACACACCATCTTCAACATCAAATGGCTAGAGTACATCTCCAAGGAGGAGGTGCTAGAGAAAGCACATTGCCGAGCATCAAAGCCATGATACTGAGACACCAACTGCGATGGCGGGGCATGTCACAAGGATGGAGATCTTGTGACTGCCAAAGGCTGTCTTTTTTGGTGAATTTCGTAAAGGAAAGTGCAATCGAGGGGCCCCCAGAAAGCGCTTTAAAGACCAGCTCAAGAAGCAGCTTTCACTAGCCGGCATCCATCATCACTCATGGCACCAGGAAGCAATCAACAGAAAAGGCTGGCTGTGACAAGGAGGAGGGCGTGGCCGGGCCATGATGGAGCACGGCTGGCGCTGAATCAGCTGATCAGCAGGAGAGTGAGATAAAGGGCAGCTGGAGATGCCAGTTCGAGAGAGAGAGAGAGAGGGAAGAACTTGTCGCACTGTCGCCCGGTCTTCAACCACTCCTCCGCCCTCTGGCGGATGGCAGCGAGTCCTCCGGCCCCTGATGGATGGAACCGCTCCTCCCCTTTTCGGCAGATGGCTGCGGTTCCTCCGGCTCTTGGCGGCTGGCAGCGACCCATCCTTCCCCAGGTAGATGGCTGCAGTTGCTCCCCTGGCGGATGGCAGCACGAGGACTCCGCGACAGCATATCCCTCCTCCCTCCTGGGTTTCGGCACCACTGTAACACATAAAGGTTGGGCAAAGAGGAGGCGGGAACCGGCTGAACAGTGAAAATACAGTTTAATGGTAAACTTAAAACCAACATAAACAAACGTGCAGCGCTTCCGCGTGCGTTTCTCTCTCTCTCTCTCGAACCGGTGTCTCCGGCTGCCCCTTATCTCGCTCTACTGCTGATCAGCTGATTCAGCGCTGGCCGTGCTCCGTCACGGCCCGGCCACACCCCCCTCCTCGTCACACTGGCATAGCTACATCAACGCAGCCAGCCTCAATTTTGAAGCTGACAGATGAGCAGCTGTTGAGGACAAGAAGAAAAGATGGAAGGAGCAGGCTGACCTTCAGACACCACTAGCCCAGGGCTTCCCTTGTCCCAAATGCAGAAATGTTTGTGCCACATGGATTGGGCTCCACAGCAACTTTCGAGCCTGCAGAAGATAGACAGACCATCCTCCTCCTCCCCGATCCTTGCAAACAAGGGAACAAGCCATTACCATTATGAACTGTTAATCTGCTGTTCATAATTTGTGTGACTGTAAAAGTGAATAAAACTCATTGCTGTTGTAGTGCCTCTAGTGTTAATTTCACCAGAAAACTGCAGCGAAATGCAGAACAAAGAACATAAAAATGATTTAGAAAAAATTTAGTTATAGTAACGCTTTTACTATGAGACTAGGTTGCATATTCCATTCTCTACCTTACACAAAGCTATTTGATGTCATCATCAGATCTTTTGGAATGCAGCACTTGAGTGGTTTGGACTACTTTTGAATTCCCTTTCACCATTATTTAAAAAATACTGATTGTGATTACATTTATCTGCTTATGTTTTTTTTGTTTTTGTTTTTTTTCAAGCCATGGTTATGGTTAGGTTTAACGTTAGGATGGGATTAACTGCTTAAAAATATCTATATAATAGCATATTGTAGCTAAAATTATTTTCAATGTAGATTTATCTGCTTGTTACATTTTATTTTTTTATAATGTTGAGATGAGAAATGGTTATGTTTAGGGATATGTAGTTAGGGGCTAGAAATATATATAAAATAGTAAAAATGTAACTATACAAATATGTTTGTAATATAAAAGATTTATAAATAATTTTACATTTCTAAAGCTGTACATAGTGAATGTAAAAAGACGTTTTAGATGCTGTCAACATTTCCATACTGTGCATTTAAGTGTCTATCCAAATGTACAAAAAAGTATGTAAATGTTAGGATGAATAATTGAAATTTTTTTTTTCTTAGCTGACTGGTGACATTTTTTTAATCAAAATAAACCTCAAAGATTGAAAACATGAAGCTGAAACTTTCTTCACAATGTTGAACCATTTCAAAGCATTCTTTTTGGATTCCATTTAAATGTAGTTAGTAGTGAGGCAAACTCATGTGTAAAGATTTCTAACTAGGTACAGTTGATGTTCATTAGCATCAATCAGTGTCATTAAACAGCTGCACAGGGCAATCCACGACCACCAGGGTTACCACAGGTTCAGTATAGCAACAAAACAGTATGCACCAAATGTAACTAGCACTGGTCACACAGACCAGCTATTTGCATGCCATTAGTCAGACAGAACCAGACAAAACTACAAAAAATACCTTATAAGCATTTAAATAGTGGTGTGGACATAGAAGTGTGCAAATTTGAGTGTGTGCGACTAGTTCAAATCTGTCTTTTGCCAATTCCACTCTTCTCTCCATCCCCATGGGCGTAAAATACGTGAGGGACATGTCCCCTTCGCTTTTAATAAAACCAAACTTTGTCCACTGCACTTTTCAAAGGGCAATGTGTTTACTTTGTGCATTTCATACAGCACATGTGTGTAAATGCAGATGTTAAAAGTCATTAGTCAATCTGTTAAGAGACAAGTTAGCTGCTCAGGCACATACAGAAAAAACATCAGAAACAATAATTCAGACAGGCAAATACCTAGGGAGGGCAAATTGCAAAAGTATTTTTCAACACTGATTTGCATTATTTTCAAACCTGTAAAAATACTGAAATAATGCTTTAACTAAAGAACATATAGAGTGAAAAACATTTTAATTAACTGAGAATCTTTAGAGTGAATCATGCTATAGATCTGTGATGAGGAGGAGGGCGGGGCCGAGCCGTGACTACGCACGCCCAGCCCCCAGTTGGACTAATCAGCCGAGGAAAGGGATAAATGCGGCGGAACGCGGCAGTTCGGGAGAGAGAGCCACATGCAGCTGCCATGTGTGTGTTTATGTAGTGTGTCTTTTTAAGTTTTTATTAGGTATTATTTTGACTGTTCAGCTGGTTCCCGCCTCCTCCTTTCCCAACCTTAACCTTGTTACAAGATCCTATACAGTAGATGACTTGCGGTTAAAGAGAAAACATCTCATTGTATCCAAATTGCAAACAGTGGTTGAATGTGTTAACCAATAAGATACAGTAAGATATATATAACCATATTTCTACATCATATCCATATTTGTGAAGTGTTTCAACACTGAATTATTGCAAAATTCTTTCTTTTTAGCCTAAATAGCAGGGTAATCACAAATAAGAATTAGTCAGTGAATGTAATCTTGTGTACACTGTCACACATATAAAGTACATTAACATACTGTATACTGAATAATGTGCGTTACATTTACATTTAGTCATTTAGCAGATGCTTTTATCCAAAGCGACTTACAAATGAGGAACATAACAAGCAATTGTCAACAATATCTGCAGTATCGCACTGCCAAGTTCTCACAGTGGCTGGAGTAGTAAAGATGCTAGCACATAAAAAAGAGACATACAAGGATATATATATATATATATATATATATATATATATATATATATATATATATATATATATATATATATTATTGTTAAATAGTAAGTGCAGATTGTGTGGAGGTTGGAAGCTCATTCCACCACAAAGGAACAGAGAAAGTGAATGACCATGAAATAGACTTTCTGCCTCTTTGCAATGGGACCACCAGGCAATGCTCAATCATTGACCGCAGAGAGCGAGTTGAGACATAGACCTGGAGGAGCAGTACTGTTTCAAACCATTCTGGCACCTAGGAGAGATCCCTATTGGGGGGGTGGGTATTGGCCTCCTCTTTGGTGCCCTCCCAGCAGGTTGGTATTAAGTGACTCACTTTACAAAGAGCTTATAACCTTAACCAACTAAATAAGTCTTGCATTAAGAGCAGATGGTGCAACCAAATTAGGTACCCAGTTGGTAACAAACTAAATAGTTCCAGATTTCAGTTACATGTATGTCCCAATCCTTAAACGATTCCTTGGTACTTTTTGTGGTGTGTCTGGGGTACACATATAGGATTACCCAAGAATACCCAGTAACATTATTCTCCAGGTTGGCTTATCATTTCCCGAATGTCATGATGTCATGCACACTTTAATATTAAACGGAAGCAGGGTGATTCAGGACAAAATCTGGTTACATTTAGTCAATGGCCATGATCACAGTCAGTTCCTGCTGTTACATACTGTATGCCTGACTCTGCTTCAATAAATAAAGAAGTCCACTAGATGGCAGTGTCATACAAAAACTCAGTTTGTGAGACTATGTAGCTTTATTGAACCAGAAGGAACTCACACACACTGAAAACGGTTTTGAAAATGGACGCAGAAAATGATCTAAATGTTGCTTTTATTGTTTGTTTGTTCAAATTATTTATGCAGGGTTAGTATAATGATAAATACATATTGGTACTTTAAAAAGGTGGCGGCCAAAAGTTTGGAATAATGTACAGATTTTGCTGTTTCAGAAGGAAATTGGTACTTTAATTCACCAAAGTGGCATTCAGCTGATCACAAAGTATAGTCAGGACATTACTGATGTAAAAAACAAAAAAAAAACAAAAAACAACACCATGACTATTCAAACCTAGACAGGCCCCATTTCCAGCAGTCATCACTCCAACACCTTATCGTTGAGTAATCATGCTAAATTGCTAATTTGGTACTAGAAAATCACTTGCCATTATATCAAACACAGTTGAAATCTATTTTGTTCATTAAATGAAACTTAATATTGTCTTTGTGTTTGTTTTTGAGTTGCCACAGTATGCAATAGACTGGCATTTCTTAAGGTCAATATTAGGTCAAAAATGGCAAAAAAAAAAAGGAAAGAAACAGCTTTCTCTAGAAACTCATCACTCAATCATTGTTTTTAGGAATGAAGGTTAAACAATGCTTGAAATTGCCAAAAAAAAAAAACCTGAAGATTTCATACAAAGGTGTACACTACAGTCTTCAAAGACAAAGGACAACTGGCTCTAACAAGGACAGAAAGAAATGCGGAAGGCCAGATGTACAACTAAACAAGAGGATAAACTGACAGCTGGAATGCCAAGGATCTGCAAAGCTGTCATTGCTGCACATGGAGTTAAAGTACAAAATCTGTACATTATTCCAAACTTTTGGCCGATTTTGTATATATATTAAAAAATTACAATTATTTACTCATCCACATTACTTTCTTCTGTGGAACACATCCTAGGCCAAAGTCCTCATTCACTTTCATTGTATGGAAAAAAAGATGCAATAAAGGTAACCTCGATGGTGATTGAGACTGTTAGTCCCTATTAAGTCTAATGGTACGTTAACATCATGTCGGAATTACTGTAAATATGAGATGGCAACTCGTAGATTCTACTCGGAGCTAATGTCCTCAGACCTCTTAAGTTATTTGTTTCTATGGCAACACTTATAACGCCAAAACTGCGTTGTTGTTGATAACAGCTAAATGTTTATCATTACAGTATTTCATTAATTCACCTTTATATGTTCTAGAAAAATGTTTAAGAACCAAAAATGCTCCAGGCATCAATGGCATAATGAAATGTCATATCAAAGAGAAATATGTGTTCACTACTTAAACTGTTGAGGCCGCTGCCATATTCGTTCTTTTTACATGACGTCACGACTGTCAAATCAGACCATTCGGAGATTAAAGATCATCTTTTGAGTTCCACTGAAGAAAAACAGCAGACGAGTTTGGACTAATATGAGGGTGAGTAAATTATACTGAATTTTATTTTTTGCTACATGTAGGCTTGTAATTCTCTGAAACCCAAGAGGGCGTGCCCTTTAATATTTCAGGAAAGGCTTGAAGCACGTATTTGAAGTTTACGCTCCCATCATTCATAAACAAAACCAACATAGACATAGAAACCACGTCTAAAATATAATCAAAGCGTTAATGGGCATTTAAAAAGTTAGAGTTGATTTGCGTAAGGAAATAGGCGATGACGGGAATCATGACGTCACCCCGAGCAGTTCTCGCGATGTTTGCCCATGCTCGGGTTTGATATAATCGTTGTGCGTCCTTTCGCCCTCTTGTTCGTCCTCAGTGCAGGATAACGACAAGACGCGCTCATCAGCCGGTAAAACAGGCCGCAGACGGAAAAAACTGTTATTTGTAGAGACTGTGACAGTCGGAGTGGTCGCACTACGAGAGAAAAGGAACAATCTTGGATGAAAGTGAGGTGAGTAGCTTTTTATGAAAGTGTTATATCTCATTCGCTCGCTACGCGTCCTTGCACTGTGGACGTCTTCGTTGGTTGGGAGCGTTCTAATTTGTTGCGTTGCGTCGGGCAACTACATAATCTTCACATGTCTTTTGTAACTCTAAACCTCTGAAAAGTATTAGACTTTTCCCATTAGTGATCGATTATCTGGAAATCAAGACTTGAGGTATGTGTCTGATGACAGCATGAATTCAGTGTTTATGAATTAAGAATCTGTGGTAAAATATGAATTCTATAATAAATGTCAGAGCTAAATTTAGAGTTTAATTTAGCTGAGTTTTAAAATACAGTGGAGTCCAATAGTGAAATGCCTCTCTATTTTTTTCTTTTTCTTTTTTTCTTTATTTTGTTGCAATATTCTAATTTTTATATATATATATATATATATATATATATATATATATATATATATATAAGAAATTGTATTATCAGCACAACAATTTTAGTGAAAAGTGAACTGAAAAAAAATTAGGCCTACATTCAGAATGTGTAAGTATTGTTTAGGTCCCTTTTAAGTGTGCTCATGAGCTGGCATTGACAAAACCTGATGATTCACGTAATTCCAGAATTTTGCAATCCCAGTATGTTGTGAGAATGTTACAAAAAAAAAAACCTTCTTGTGTAATTTACTTTTCTAAATTCTGTCATCATGTACTAATCTTAATGTTGTTCCAAACCCTTACGATAATTGGTCACTACATAATTCTCATGCTTCCATTTGTGTCATTTCATACTTTTGATGACTTATTCAGCTCAATGGGAATTCCGAGAATGAGATCTTTTTTTTTTTTTAATGATTAAGGAACATCAGCAATGTGCTTTGTTGTTGTCGTTGTTGATGGATGAAATAAGTTCAAGTTTAGGAATCATTTTTGATGTAGACTTTCAGAGACATGCCTACCTAAGTGTTTTTAGGAGTGGCTGCCCACAGACTAGGTGTGGGCAGTATGACCAAAATCTTATCATTGTATGATTATTATATACGTAGCAGTACATCACAATATTGTTATTTAATTTAGCTGGAAAGTTCAGTGACAATATAAATAAATAAACAGTTTATATTTTAATAACCATGCAGTATGCCTATTTTTGGATAACCCAGTTAGTTAAATACTTTACAAATGAAAGGTACTCAATAGAAGATTATGCACAATGAGAAATTATGAATAAATATTTAAGTAGTGCAAAAACAGTTTGACATATTAAAACAAAAGACTCCGAGTAGTAAAACAAAATGGGTAGTTTCACCTGTTTGGAGGAGCCACATTTGAAATCATTGTAAAATAGCCAGAATAAACACAGATGTGGCCGCACATCAGTTTAATTCTATATTAATGCAGCAAGTAGCAGCATTGCTCTGCAACCCTTGTTACAACCCCTTAATAAGAGGTTCTTCCTCGTCATGACCTGTTTGAGACACTTCCCACCCCCCCACCCCACCCCCATAGTTTTTTGTTTCTCTTACATGTAACAACATAAAGCAGTCCTGCTTATAATAGCTTTGCAAATATATCTTCTGTTATGTAAACAATGCTGTTTCTTTCCAGGCTTGGACAATTAACTATGGACACCATCATCCGCTGCCCATTCTTGTCTCGTGTCCCCCAAACCTTCCTGCAGCAGGCCAGAACGTCCTTGGTTGCATATGCAGTGAAATGTCCCGTCATGATGGACCTTGCCTCAAGGCCACTGGTCCGTTCTGTCTGCTCCTCTTCAGCCAGCTTCCAGAAGGTTGAGAATACAACCCCAGCCAATGAGGGTCAGTCTTTTCAACCACCGCTTGATTTTGCACAAAGTTTGGAAGTTTACACTTGTTACTAAACAATGTCCCATTTGTTTTTGTTTTTTTTGTATTAGAACCTAAAGAGGTCCCCAAAGTGCCTCTGGGCCACCCCATGCCTCCAGCCGGTCAAGCAACAGCCTCCAAGTGCCCCTTCCTGGCCGCAGAGATGGGGCAGAAGAACAGCAGTGTGGTTCGGCAGGCCAGCATGGAACTTCAGGAGGACGTTTCCGAAGTTCGCACTGTGTGCAAAGGTTTGTCAGGATGTTTGCTTTATTGTTTTTTTAAGTTCAACTTTATATTATATTTTATATATATTTGCACTTGGATGACTTTAGTAAACATATTGACCTCACTTATCGAGTAATCAGTGGTTGGGCAACTAATTGACCATCCTGGCAATCCCTACTCTACATAATTATTATAATTTTTTTATTATTATATATATATATATATATATATATATATTTTATGAAATAGGCAATTGTTTGACTTTGACGTGGACTGTTTTTCAGATGTCTCTCAGTCGGAGCTGAATCCATTGGTGAAGGACACCAAGGTTGGAGGGAACCTAATGAAAAAGCTGATGAAACAACGTCCCACCAGGGTCTCCCATTTGCTGCAGGAGAACATGCCCAAAAGTAAGTACTTTTTCCATTGCTATCTTGCTTATAGTTGTGTTCAAAAGCGTAATGATAAAACTAATACAGTACACAACTTCCTATTTTTAAACTTAGTTTCACATGAGCATGTGAAATTCTCTTGCAGCTGTCTCCAACTTTCGTTATGATGAGTTCTTTGAGAAGAAAATCGAGGCAAAAAAGAACGATCACACATACCGGGTGTTTAAAACGGTGAACCGGAGAGCTACTGAGTTCCCAATGGCAGATGATTACACCGAGTCTGTGTCCTACAAGAGAAACGTTTCGGTGTGGTGCAGCAATGACTATCTTGGCATGAGCCGCCATCCCCGTGTTGTGAAAACTATAATGTAAGTGACTCTCAAAAACTGTCAAGAACATGTCCTGGTCACATAAATTTATTTCATTACAAAACTAATATTTTAAAAAAAAAAGTTTTTGAAATTGATTCCTTGGACCAAATAATAAAGAAAAGCAGCCAATAAGTGCCCAACATAGATGGGAACTCCTTCAATTCTGTTTAAAAAGCATCCCAGGGTGATACCTCAAGAAGTTGGTTGAGAAAATGTCAAGAGTACATGTCTGCAAATTCTAGGCAAAGGGTGACTACTTTGAAGATGCTAAAATATAACATAGTTTTACATTTACATTTATTCATTTGGCAGACGCTTTTATCCAAAGCGACTTACAAAAGAGGAAAACATAAGTGAATCATCTTAAGGAGACAGTGGTATGAAAAGTGACGTATTACAATGTTTCACTAGCATCAGAATAGTATTCAAAACGGAATAAAGTGCAACAGGAATTTGTTTTTGTTTTTTTTCTTTTTTTCTTTTTTTAAATTACTGGTTAAGTGCTCATGGAAAAGAAGACAGAGAGTGAGTCCGCTTCACAGATGGAGCTGGGAAGGTCATTCCACCAACGTGGTATGATGAAGCTGAAAGTTCGGGAAAGTGTTTTGGTGCCTCTTTGTGTTGGTACAACAAGGCGACGTTCCTTAGCCAACTGCAGGCTTCTAGTGGGCGCGTAGCTTTGCAGAAATGATTTTAGGTATGCTGGAGCAGACCCAGTGACTGTTCTGTATGCCAGCATCAGAGCCTTGAATTTGATACGTGCATCAACCGGCAGCCAGTGGAGAGAGACAAGGAGTGGTGTAACATGTGCTCTCTTTGGTTCATTAAAGACCAGACGTGCTGCTGCATTCTGGATCATTTGCAGGGGTCTAATTGCACATGCAGGGAGGCCTGCAATGAGAGTGTTACAGTAGTCCATTCTAGTTATGACAAGTGACTGGACAAGCATTTGTGTGGCATGTTCAGAGAGGAAGGGTCTTATCTTCCTGATTATTATAATGTTTAAATCTACATGATCTTGCAGTCTTTGAGATGTGGTCTGTGAAATTTAGTCTGTTGTTGATGGTTACCCCTAGATTTCTGACCAATTTGGAAGGTGTTACTGTAGTTGCACCCAGATGCACGGTGATGTTGTGTTCAACAGCAGGGTTGGCTGGAAAGACAAGGAGTTCAGTCTTGGCTGGGTTGAGTTGTAGGTGGTGTTCCTTCATCCAGGCCGAGATGTCTGCCAGGCAGGCAGGCAGAAATTCGAGCAGTCACTGTGGTGTCGTTGGGCTGGAAAGACAAGTAGAGTTGCATGTCATCAGCGTAGCAGTGGTAAGAGAAACCATGTGCCTGAATGATGGGTCCCAGTGTTGTTGTGTATATAGAGAAGAGAAATAGCCCAAATACTGATCCCTGAGGTACCCCAGTAAGTAGCTGTTGTGGCTTGGATACCTCACCTCTCCAGGCTACCTTGAAGGACCTACCTGAGAGATAGGAGTTAAACCAGTCAAGCACAGTTCCTGTGATGCCCAGCGAGGAGAGGGTAGAGAGTAAAATCTGATGGTTGACTCTGTCAAAGGCTGCAGAAAGGTCCAGCAGAATCAGGACGGATGATCTGGATTCAGCTTTCGCCTGTCTCAGCGACTCCGTGACAGACAGCAGGGCAGTCTCGGTGGAGTGTCCACTTTTGAAGCTTGACTGATTGTCATCCAGCAGCTTGTTCTGTGAGAGATAGGCAGAGATTTGATTGAAAACTGCCCTTTCAAGTGTTTTTGCCATGAATGGGATGAGAGAGACTGGTCTGTAGTGTTCTATTTGTGTGGGATTAAGTGCAGGTATCTTCAGCAGCGGGGTTACTCGAGCCTCCTTAGATTTTGATTTATTTTGGATTTTGTTAGTCACAACATAATTCCCATAGTTCCATTTATGTTATTCCATAATTTTGATGACTTTACTATTATTCTAAAATGTGAAGAAAAAAAATTATAATAAAGAATGTGTTTGGAAACTTTTGACCGGTAGTGTATATGATAGGTTTTGGTGAGGAAATTGGTTTGATTTGGGGGTGAAATGTGACCCAGACTCCATAAGCTTGTAAGATTTTGCTGTCATATGACTCATGACTCAGTCACGTAATTAAAGAAACTTTGGATTAACAGTTCTCTGCATTCTTTTCTTTGCTCTAAACAGGGAAACTTTACAAAAACACGGCTCAGGAGCTGGAGGGACTCGAAACATATCAGGAACGAGTAAGTTCCACGTGGACCTGGAGCACGAGCTTGCTGATCTTCATGGAAAGGATGCTGCCTTGTTGTTCACCTCCTGCTTTGTGGCCAATGATTCAACACTCTTTACACTGGCAAAAATGCTGCCAGGTAATAAAAAAGAGGAAAGGTTTGGGTTGTTATTTAACCTCAAAATCAAAGGAAAATATTTTTCATAAAGAAAATGCATTGAAATTATTTTCATGACCCACACATTTTTTCCCTAAATTCTCATTACCATTATATGTAAACATATCATTCCCATTAATGTAATAAAAAAAAAATATATATATATATATATATATATATATATATATATATATATATATATATCTATTTAAACTGAGATTTTGTCATGGTAGCATTTGTTGTACTGAATATATGCTGGTTAAAAAAAAAACAAAAAAAACATTGTGTCCGGACGGGATGACTTTTGTTACTTTATTAGACTATAGAAAGTCATATTTTTCACACTATATTTATGACAGTTTGGTGTGGAAATGTGCTTGATAGTCTTTAAGATTTTAAAATTTCACAATGCCAAGTCCAAATGGTGTTTTAATAGGCTTCATTTTCTTAATGCAAAATAGACATTTTCTGGCTGGGGGGAATATGATCTGCACATTTCTTAATGAGTTTCACCAATTTAAGCTGTTGTCAGATTTCTGATAGCATCTTTTTGTGTGTGTTCTTTTAGGTTCTGAGATCTATTCAGACGCAGGCAACCATGCTTCTATGATACAGGGTATCAGGAACAGCGGTGCCAAGAAGTTTATCTTCCGTCACAATGACGCCAAGCATTTACGTGAGCTTCTGGTGAAATCTGATCCATCTACTCCAAAGATTGTTGCCTTTGAAACCGTGCACTCAATGGATGGTTAGTAAGAACCTCTTTGTTATGCTTTGTGAACATGAGTTCCATGGGTTCCAGTAGTTAATGGTGACTCTTGTTTGTTGTGTTAGGTGCTGTGTGTCCATTAGAGGAGATGTGTGATGTTGCCCATGAGTTTGGTGCTATTACCTTTGTGGATGAAGTCCATGCAGTGGGACTGTATGGGCCCAGAGGGGGTGGCATTGGAGATCGTGATGGTGTCATGCACAAGATGGACATCATATCTGGAACACTTGGTCAGCATCATTTGCTTTATATATATATTATACCTGTATGTATATATGTGTATAAATATACAGTATGTATATTTATATATAATTTTATAAGGAAAAGCATGTTAAAATAACAAGTGTGACAGAAGAAAGCATATATCTTATTTAATCGGTTCTTCTGTGAATTTTTTCAATATAAACCTTACAAAACAGAGAGTGAAAAAAAAAAACATAGGGAGATGAAAACCTTTTTTTTTTTTTTTCATTCCCTCCCAAAAACAGAAGATGCGTTGTTAACACATGAAATAAGCCCAGGACTCTGGACATGACGGCAAAGCTTTTGTCACTTAATGCTCTTGTGGATAGTTGCTGCCTTGTTGCCTAGAGACCAGCTCTTGTTTTGCTCAAATTGAATTGCCCCTGAAGGCTCTTGAATGGCCATTTGTCAGTCAGGTTGTGGTGACCCAGAAGGATTTTAGTGTTAGTGAAGAGTTCTTCACAAAAAAAAAACAAAAAAAAAACAGACATAATATTTTCTATGCAATGTTATTTATGCACAGAAAGAATGTAGTGAATATACTTGGTTGCCATTTAGCATGTTGGCCCAACACACCCTTTTTCACCTTTTCTACACTGAATTTAGGGTAACAGTCTGTGGAATTCAGTGATGTGTGTTAAATGTAAGCTTCCTGTGGTCATGCAAAACCTGGAAATATCACAGAATTTGATAATTGTGGTACTACACACTTATTGGTAGCTGAAACCGTAATGAGACAATCAGAATGAGCTTTATTGCTAAGTATGCTTACAATTGTGACTTCCAGTGCAAAAAGAATACAAAAAAATATACATATACAACATTTACATACAAACATTTGAAATATACATATAAACATATATTTGTAAACAGTGAAATAAGAATAAAAAATAAAATAAAACAGATAAATATAAAAAACTACAGTAGAGCAATAATGTTGTTCAAATATGTTATGTACAGATATACAGTTATGTGCAAGGTGATTTAATGTATTGTGCAGAAGAGGTAGGATATCTCAAATAAAAATAAATGGAATATAAATATATTATGAATGAATATGCACATGATTGTATTGGGGGAAGTTTTAACTGTTCCTAAGGTGAATGGCCCGAGGGAAGAAACTGTTCTTGTGCCTGACTGTTCTGGTTGTCAGTGAAGCGCCGGCCAGAGGGCAATTGTTCAAAAAGATAGTGTGCTGGGTGAATGGAGTCCAAAGCGATTTTTTTTTTTTTTTTGTTTTTTTTTTTTCCTCCCAGCCTTTTTCCTCACTCTGGATGTGTAAATTTCTTGGAGGGTGGGAAGATGAGAACCAATGATCCATTCAGCAGTCCAGACAATCGTTTGATGTCTTCTTATGTCTGACTTGGTAGCTGAACCAAACCAGACAGTTATAGAAGAGCAGAGGACAGACTCAATGACTGCTTTGTAGACTGTATCAGCAGCGCCTGTGGCAGGTTGAACTTCCTCAGCTGGCGAAGGAAGTACAACCTCTGCTGGGCCTTTTTCACAATGGAGTCAATGTGGGTCACCCACTTCAGGTCCGATGAGATGGTAGTGCCCAGGAACCTGAATGACTCCTGCTGCCACAGTGCTGTTCAGAATGGTGAGGGGGGTTAATATTGGGGTGAAGCCAATGACTGTAGTGTCGTCTGCAAACTTCAGGAGCTTGACAGAGGGGTTCTTGGCTATGCAGTCGTTGGTGTAGAGGGAGAAGAGTAGTGGGGAGAGCACACATCCCTGGGGGGGCACCAGTACTGATTGTACATGTGCTGGAAGTGAATTTCCCCAGTCTCACTAACTGTTGCCTATCTGTCAGAAAGCTGGTGATCCACTGACAGATAGACGTGGGAACCGAGAGCTGGGTTAATGTATTTTTTTAGGAGAGCAGGAATGATGGTGTTGAAAAGCCGAACTGAAGTTCAAATAGGATCCTTGCATAAGTCCCTGGTCTGTCTAGATGTTGCAGTATGTAGTGCTGTCCCATACTGACTGCATCATCCACCGACCTGTTAGCTCGATAGGCAAACTGCAGGGGATCCAGAAAGGGTCCAGTGATGTCCTTCAGGTGGGCCAACACCAGTCTCTCAAATGACTTTGACCACAGATGTCAGGGCAACAGGTCTGTAGTCATTAAGTCCTGCAGTCTTTGTTTTCTTTGGGATATTGAATAAAGGAACACTCAGTGGGCGAGGGAAGTGAAGAACTTTTGTAAATTACTGGTATTCCAGTTCTGTGGAAATCTGTAGTGGTGCGCCGATTAGGAAATTTGAGGCCGATTGATCGGTGCACCCCTAGAAATCAGTGGAACCAATAGCCTCCAAATTGTATTATTTTTAAAAAAAAATTCAAACTAGGACTCTGCTGGTTCAACAGACGGTTTGACTGATTCACTGAAAAGAACCACATAATCGAGAGACTTATTAGCAAACTGTACAGAACATGGTGCTCTTGCTCATTTCTGCATGCAATTAGTGAGGAAAACGTTATGCAAAATTGTCAATATATTTTTTCGACGGCCAGTCATCCTCTTGTCACATACAATTCACAAGCTTTCAACTCATCTAAATTTGCTCTTTTTTTTTTTTCCTGATAGCACTGCAGATTTAGCATAGCACCAGACCTGAATAGTGTGGAAACCGCTTTCTCTCATGTCTCTTATTGTTTTAATTTTGCAGGGAAAGCATTCGGGTGTGTTGGAGGCTACATCGCCAGTACCAATGCACTGGTGGACACTGTCCGTTCTTATGCTGCTGGCTTCATTTTCACTACATCCCTACCACCCATGCTGCTTGCTGGAGCCCGGGAATCCATCCAGATCCTGAAAAGCGAAGAAGGGCGTGCACTTCGACGCAAACACCAATGCAATGTTAAACTATTGCGTCAGATGTTGATGGATACAGGCTTGCCTGTAGTTAATTGCCCCAGTCACATTATTCCAGTTAGGGTACGTAGAAACCCCAGTCAATAATAGAGCTCTTCCAGACCGCTGTATGATTTTGGTTGTGTTTTTGAGTGGTCAACTAATAAGGATTTTTCAATGACTAGGTTGTGTAATGTCTGCTATGATACTATTTTATTATAGCAGTAAAGATGTATACATACACTGACAAGCATTTACATTTTTTTACATTATAGTTAGTGAAAATGTTCAAAAACACAATTTGTTCTTTATCCATTGATTAAGCTGTTGGTATATTTTGGAAGTGAGCTAACGCTTTTGTTTAGTGCCAAAACATATCAGCCGATGTCGAAAATCTCAAAATGTCCAAATATTGGTCACTAGCCATAAGCCTAGTTTCCATCCACTTTTCGCGCTATTTTGTTATCGACAAAGTGAAAATGCATAAAGAATGTTTGGCGAAATATGCTGTCTTCTGCCTGTTTCCATTCAAATGGCCTTTTATCGATAAAAATTGTGTGCGCGATGACGTCATGCCTAAAAAAAACACTTTGTCGCATACGTTTTGGTTTAGCGCAAAAGAAATCTGCCCTTAAGATGTTTCCATTCAGAAATGTGTGTTTATCGCTAATTCGCCTCCCAGATGTCCCTAATTTTTTTCCTCCGAAGTTTTGGTAAAATGGGGAGAGTATTGAGACAATTCATTGAAATTAGCCAGCTTATTGTCATTTTAATTTCACAAATAAATGCAATCGGTAGACAAGGAATTGCAATCAAAAGGGAGCAGTTGCCCTTCTGATAGGACTGTAATATTGGTCCTGATTTTGCGCCTATTGCAGGTTGTCACCAGTTTCGACCCGAAAGCGAATCGTCATGGCCCTGTTCAAGCTGGCAACCTGCACCAAGTAGTGGAGGAAACTTTCAGTCTTAGTATAAGGACCATCCATCGATGTGTATATGCTGTGTGCACAGCTATTAAAGAAAAATTGATGCGGTGTAATATCAGGGTTTACATTTGATACATTCCTGATATTCAACAGGCTATTTTGAACAACCATCTAATCTAAAGCATTGCCATCACAACTGCATTATGTCCCGCATACTTGTCCAGCAACTTTTAACGACCAACTGAACTTGATTGTCATCTCAAATAAATTTTAGCGTCATAATGCGATTTACATTTTCTGAAGAAGCTCAGCAAATGCAATCTGAGATAAAGAGGGTTAGATTTAAAAAATTTAAAAGGTTCAAAAGCTGGTTTTCTGAAAGTGAACTCATTGGACAAATAGTTCTGATAGTTTATGGTCTTGAAGTGTAGAAAATGTCATTCAGCCGACTTTATTCATCTTCAGAACAGCGTACGGCTAATTTAAGTTTGTGTAAAGAAAAGGCAATTATATAGGCCTAACAATATAATTTTTTTCGTTTGGTAATTTATTTAATTTAATACAAGGAATTTTGCCAGTATTTTTTCAAAAGTTAAACAATAATTTAATATAATTGGGCTGTTAGTGTTACAACAAAGCACACAATCTTTTCGCCTAGTATTGTGTATTTATTTTTTTAATAAATTTGTGCACAGAAATATGTTTTTTTTGTATTGTGGGCTAATTCCGTGACTGCTGTCTATTATTTTGAATGGTGTGAAAAAGTAACTTTAATAAATAAACGGATGTCTACCGCGATTACATTAATCACAAACAGTGGCTATTAATTTGTTCTCCGTGCACATGTCGATGTGCATGATACGAGATATTTGTGTTGGCACTCCTGGAAGTGTCATGTTTGCAGTGATCGGATCTTTATGCCGTTAAGATCAATCCATAATCCCGTACAATAAATTGGCTTTCAAGGTTGTATTCCTTGTCGTAATGATTAACACAGGCTAACGATTGGGGCAAATTCTGTCATGTGACACTACATTTGCGTTAATGCCAATTTTCTCGACAAAGTGTTTCCAAACCAGTTTTTCGCGACATTTGATGTATCGACATAGAGTTTACGCGCTAGAGTTAAATGGAAAAATATTATGTCGACACTTGTGAAATTTTAGCGATAATTTACGTTTCCATCAGCTTAATTTTGATGCGCTAAAACTTTTTTCGCAAAAAATCTTTGGATGGAAACGTAGTTATATTGTTGATTAGTGGTTGACCAGTATGGGTTTTTACCGATATCTAGTGTGCAGGATGGATAATATATGGATAAAACCATTGAAACAAAAATGCTGAAATTAATTTCACTTAAACATAAGAAAACAGTAAATGCACTATCTATTGACAAGGCTAACATGAATATCTACATTCAGGTTGCGGACGCAGAGAAGAACACACAAGTCTGT